>NC_051415.1:19845303-19845985 GCF_015228065.2 Penaeus monodon
CCAAATAAGAGGATATGTAGACTGTATATCCCTCTTTTATTATAATGCATAGTATTCAAAGAGAAGAAAAAATATGTACTTTTTAAACTAATGTCGGTCCTTCCCAACAGAAATTTAATGTCCCTGTGGTGACGTCCGAAACTGGTGAAGAATATACTTCAGATGTAAATTATTGTACATTTTTTGTTGTAACTGATTTTGAGAGTAAAGAGTTTGAGGAACTTCACAAACTTGGTGCAAGGTGAGCCTGTTATAACTTTGTGTATATGCAAGATAATCATCATCATCCAGTTTGTTATATTTGTAAATTCATCAAGATCAAGACTGCAGATTTATGATTTATTAGTTGTAAGATTTCACCTTAAATGGCTTTCTCTGTTGAGTGACTTTGTAAAAAAGAATCCCTCGATTTATACCCATTTTATATATAAAAAAAAGAAAAAATGGTGTCTTTATGTAATGATAAGACTTTCTACTAAAATACATGCATTGGAAATGTACAACAGAATTTTTGAAGGGAGGATAAGAGAATAGGTGACAAATGCTTCAGCTGAGGATCCCCTCAGAGCACTGTACATTAGTGCATATCATGCCCTGGACTGGATTATCACCCTTTTGGCCAAGCTTGTGTGCATTGTTTTGGAAACTGGAAAAGCCAGATCCTGCCCTCTGCCCCCCCTTC
>NC_051415.1:19846099-19846833 GCF_015228065.2 Penaeus monodon
CAGTTGTAATGTCATTATAGATGGTTTGAAGGCAGCTGAGGTGCACCAAACATAGGGAGAGTGTCAAAGTAATGCAACTCAAATGGGAGGATAGGCCACAGGAAGTGGCTCATGGAGTGGGCTGCTACCCTAATAAAACTCCCTAGTGATAGACTGAAAATTTTATATTTAATTATATTATTCTATGTCAGAGAAATGAAGTTTCAATTGTATACCACAAGTATTTGATGATACGTTATTTGGAGCTCCTCTGACTAACACTTGGTAAACATAAGGAATGCACAAATGAAGTCTGTTATCTCAATAGGGGAGTTAATCTAATATCAGTACATGTATGAGGGTGTTTCTTAGCATTTTTTTTAGTAATTTGAAAATCATAGTCACCATAATATTTTTTGGAAGCCACATCTTAACAACCCCATCATTCTCATTACCCCCTCCCTCTTATAATTATGATAATCATGTTTATGTCATTTGCAGTTTATCATTGTTATAATTACCCTTTAACTCCTCTATTTGTCACTATTCTATTGCTTCAGCAAAATGTACTGATTTGTAACAATACATCTGAAAAATATTTTCTCATTTTCCTTCAGATTATTTGGAAAGCCAGCATTATTAGAACTGTCAAAAGATGGTGTCTTAATATACAATCAGCGACCAATCTTTTGCCATGTGATGATAGGTGTTGTTCTGGTATTTACTGGGTTCAGAAAAAAAGCAGAAGTCGTAAG
>NC_051415.1:19846978-19847399 GCF_015228065.2 Penaeus monodon
CTGCTTCCCTTTATTTGTTAATGTATTTCTAGGTAGGAATTGAAAAATATGTGTATAATGCATGCCTAAACAAAACCATCTTCAACTGATTTATCCACAGTCAAGACTGCTAAAGCTGGTCCACTATATGGGTGGTAGTGTGAAGAATGAGATCAGAGACAATGTCACCCACCTCTTAGCCTATTCATCTACTGGTGAAAAATATCAGTACGCCACAACCTTCAACATTCCCGTCATGGGTGAAGATTGGGTTCACGCTGCGTGGGCTCACAGAGACGAAGTAGGAGCGCGTGCAGATATCAACAGCATGGTAAGTAGGGGTATGGTTGCTAATCTGCGTTGAAAATCAAATGAATTCCATGGAAGATCTTAGTATGGAACCCTCTTTATATGCCAAAGCGTACTGTATGTATATGCGTGC
>NC_051415.1:19847701-19848101 GCF_015228065.2 Penaeus monodon
AGCAAACAATAAGTATTTAAATATTATTACATTCATGAAATCTTCACACACAGTATACTGGTAAACAGTATTATTCATAGGAAGGGGGAAAAAGAGAGCACATTAGTCTTATTGTATACATAATTCTTTCTCCTCTGAAACAGATGAAGTACAAAATAAGAGTGTTCCACAACCTGAGAATGGTGCTGTTGGGCTTCCCCTCTGAAGACCAGGGGCAGATGGAAGACCTTGTCCGGCAGAATGGGGGCGTGCTGACCACATTAGATGACCAGCATGCAACTCATGTGGTAAGGGGTTGTTGATATGTTTGATGAGTGAATTTATGTAGTGGATATTTCTAGTGTTGTTTTGTAAATCATAAATATTACTTTTTGAAAAATAAGTTGATATGCACACATGT
>NC_051415.1:19848287-19850170 GCF_015228065.2 Penaeus monodon
TGTATGCAAGTATGCATGTACATATAAATATCCTCTTTTTGTTTCTTCCAGGTGGTAGAAGAACAAAGTGTGACTGAAAAGCCTGCAGAGTGTCCACCACGTGCACATGTGGTTAAAGCAGAATGGTTCTGGACCTCTATCCAGATGGATGCTTGCCCCAATGAGAAACTACATCTCTTTGAGGAAATGGTAAGATAATATTTGTGAATTCATTTTCATTTTGGCAGTTGGTTTAAATGCTTACTACCAACAACTGAGAACATCATCTTGCTCTAAAGAAAAAGTGCAGTAAGGAATGATTTTATTGGGACCCTTAATCTTTAGATCCACATACCTGAATTCTGGTTGCTTGAAATGTACATGGGGGTTGAAAATGATGCAGATTCAAAGCAATAGAGTTTATATGTTATTTTTAAGTGATCAGCTTCTCTTGAATATTTTCTCTATTATGGCCTCAGGGATTAAAAACCAAATCCTTACCAGCAGAACTCAAGTAGTGTCATGAGCCCACGGCAAATGTTTGTCTCACCAAGTACTCCGGGCTCCAGAAGTAGAAGACGTAAACGGTTGAGAGAGACTGTGCAACAGTTGGCTCAGGATGACTCACCATCAACACTTCCTACAGCTCCTCCAGCAAGGTATCTTGAATGTCTCATGCTACCTCCTCTGCTAATAATTTGTGTGTATTTGTCTCTTTATCTGAAAGAGACCCATGATGAATTATCGTCTCCTTTACTGAATTTGAAGGAATTTCTCATATTGTTCATTCTCTACAATCTATTTGTTACTTTTTATTACTGCCTCAGTGATTGTCATAAAAGAACTCGTAAGTTATGATATTGTGAAATATTATGTTTTGACTAGAAATTTCATTATTTTTGGCAATGTGCAGCTTGTAGATATTTTCTTTGTTTGGTCTTCGTCTTAGTTATAGGTTGTGTCATTGTTGATAGATTATAGGAAGGTATGATGATCGTTCTTAGTGATTTGCACACTGTGGTAAAAATGATAATGTAAAATAGATAGTAATGGATGACATTGTTAATAAAAGTGTTTCATGCTCATATTTTAGAATGTATAAGGTATTCACTTATCATTAGAAGTCCATGTCCAGATATTTGTTGATATTTGCCAGTGCATGGCATAAGCCTAGATAATAAGTGAACACAATTATCTGAAGATTCACCTCTAAAAAAAATCATGTTTCAAGAAATTCTTTTGGTAAAAAGCTTGCAGATCATTGCATGGTTGATCATGGAATTGATGTTCATTTTGATGGAAAGTGGTGTATTTTTTGGACAGGAAATTGCAAAATTTATTAGAGCTGCATGTTGTTTTTTGTATTATGCTTAAGAATATAGAGGTAATACATACATTGTGTAAGTAGCCAATTTTATTTTTGGAAAGTAATTCAAAGTACAGTTTCTCCACATAAAATTATTTTCATTATTATTTTTATTATCATTATTATATAGTGGAATATTTCAACTGAGGTTGTTAATACAATAAGAATTCAACTTCTATTCCCTGGTACAGCAAACGAAGATCCTCAGTGGGTGATTTAGCCTACCTGTCAGCTGATGGTTCATTCTTGGACGAAACGGTTCCCACCCCAAACAGGTTGATCGGCAGGTTGGTAGCTGTGCTTATTACAGTAACTTGGAGATAGAAATAGAGTTTTCATGATTTTCTATGCATGTGTAGCTTTTGCTTTTGATGTTGGGTTTTTCATAATGAAATTGATTTGATTATGAAAATTCAAACAAGGTCTGTGCAGCAGGGAATCACTATTTAGATGTATACTTAGAAGAAATCTCCTGTATAGTTTCTTATTTTCCACTTCTGTAAATAAGCATGATCTTATTTCTCAATTATCAAGATCA
>NC_051415.1:19850210-19851377 GCF_015228065.2 Penaeus monodon
ACACTGATTCTAATCATGAAATTGTCATAAGTTGATCCACTGCTTATAGTTTACTTGAGACCCTTTCCTTTATTTCTTGATATTTTAGAAACCTTAATCTTTTAAGTTAATCTAGAAATCAATTCTGGCTTAGTAGTGCTTCTGTAGTAAGCCATTTACTCGTAATATGTATTGTTGTTTTTGTGTTGGGACTATTGATATGGAGATCATAACCATGAAGAGTTTAGTGAAGTCTCTATATAACAGATTAAAATTCTCATAAAACTGACTTGTTAACTGTATTTTACAGATTACTTTAACTTCTTACTGTCTGTTATTGAGGAAATTGAATTTTGAGGAAGTGATGGAAATTGAAATAAATGGATAAAGAGACAAATAGTAAAGCTATAATATTTATATATTTTACGTACCTAATCTCCAAGATTGCATAGTGTGAATTGGGAAAAATAATTTTGTTGTAAAAATCATTCATGTTTGACTTAAAATTGACTAAATGCATGTTGAGGAGGTGTTTGCAGCAGACAGAATATATTAAGTAAAGATCCAGTAACCTGATAATGAAGTCTGTTTATATAGAGGCAGCACTGCAAATTCACATAAGGTACATTAAGGTACATAATTGTATAGTGGAATTATAGCATTTTTATATTTTGCTTTGCAGGTTTCCCAATGAAGTAGACGGGTAAGGGGATGATTTGGTTCTGGTGAGGTGTAGCTAGTAGATGTGAATATAGATGTGTTTGGTTTCATGTGTGAGTGGTTTTATGTACTCCTGGACTTTTGGTGTGTGGATGCGGAGTAGACTTGGCCAATTGAAATTGATGTTGAGGTGGCTGTAACCTAGCCTTGAGAGGCTGACACTTAAAATTTTGACATTTCTTTATTGATTATAAACCTAAATCTGCAAATGTAAAAGGTTAATGTCAGTGAAAAGAAAAAATCCTAAATACTGACTGGAATCTCCACATGTATTTTTACTTGGCCATAGTCTACAAAGAAGACCAAAACTAAAGTATGTTTCCAGTTAGATTGATATTTTTAGGGGTGTATAGTGAGTTGAGTTAAATTGGTTCTGTAGGTATTTATTTTTATGGAGGATAATTCAAGATATTCAACTTAGACTCACCTATGTTCAAACTAGCTGTTTAATCATCCTAGGGGAAACTC
>NC_051415.1:19851565-19852177 GCF_015228065.2 Penaeus monodon
TGTATGTATGCATTATTTGCTGGAAAACTTTTTAGATTCATTACAGTTATATACAGCTTCACATTATCCAGCTCTTTTCTTGTACTTTCTCTGTATATATGTATGACTGTGTGTTTGGGATGTGGGATCTCTTTGTTCATCTATCTTTACATATATTTGCATAGTTTCATAGTTTAACTTAACAGAGTTTGAGCCCTAAGTTCAAATGGTAGGCTGAGGATATAGTTCTTATAGCTAGAGATTTGGAGGTATGGATTGTGAGCATTATTTTCTTTTGAAGATTAATCAGGATAGTTGAGTATTATTACTCTCTCTGGGATTCAATCCATATTTCTTTGCTATAGAAGATTAATCAGGATAGTTGAGTATTATCACTCTCTTTGGGATCCTATCTATATTTCTTTGCTATAGCTTTGATCTATATTTCGCATGTTATGCTGGACTCCATTTCTCCTTGACACATTTGTGCATGGCTTTAAATGAGCACAGGTAAGCTAGGAGATTCTGGAGGCTGGGAAGACACTGTGTTTGACCCATTTTCTGAAAGGTGAGTTCCATTTTTTATTTAGGTATCAAAAATAGTTTGATGAACATGAATTTCAACCATTTTAT
>NC_051415.1:19852575-19853211 GCF_015228065.2 Penaeus monodon
TTTCTACCTTCTTTGTCTTTCTCTATTTCTTTGTGTCTTTCCCACAGTATTCCCAGTTCTCCCTCTTCATTTGTTTTTCTTCTTTTCTTTCATGCTCAACAATAATACAACTTGATACATCCCTGGCATGTATTGCCATGGAAATTTGATTGGAAACTTGTTTCTACAGTGCCGATGCTACTCCACTCAGCCCACCCTCAGTTGACCTGAAGCAGCTATCAGCTCGTCAGAGAGTTTTCCATGAGTTGGTCAAGACTGAGTGTAACTACGTAAACATTCTTGACACCATTGAAAAAGTGAGTGCCTAGTAATCTCTTCACATTCGGAGAATCAGTTCCAGTTTAAGATATAATTTTGAATATTGTGAAAGAGTTAGTCTAAGGTTTAGTTGGAAAGAAAAGAGAAAAAAATGCATGTGCAGACTCTAGGAACACTTGTAGCTGCATTTCGGTCTTAGGAATATTTCTGATAGTATAAGAATAACCTGTAGATATATTGCAGAATACCAAAAAAAGTTGACAATAGGTAGCTTGTATTTATATTTCAAATACTGCACTACTAAATGTAAAAATCTATAAACTTTGCATTTGAATTAGTTGGATTAGCAGTGGAAAAGGTATGAATGAAAATGAATAT
>NC_051415.1:19853288-19853788 GCF_015228065.2 Penaeus monodon
CTGATAGCTTGGCTTTTCAGTGTTTGAAATTCATCTCTCATATTGGTATGCTAGATTATGAAATACACTGTAGCCTTATGTTAAAGTAATCTGCTTAATGTAAATATCTTTATTCATAATTTAATTATAATGTAATTTTGCCAACCCACAGGTTATAAAAGCACCTCTGGAAAACATAGTCCAGCCAGGTGGACCAATGTTAGATGCACAAGAATTAAAATTCATATTCGGCAACTTGCCTCCAATCCATGAAGTCCACAAGCGTATGCGGAATGATCTTCTTCAGTTGGCACATAATTGGTCAGATGATGCTAGTATAGGAGATATCATTTTGAAATATGTAAGTATGAAGGCATCACAAGACAAAATCTTGATTGATTCTGTATTGCATGATAGAACTATTGCCTGTATAATTAACCTGTTGGAACTGGGTGGCGAGCATGTTTTGCCATGAAAGAAAATGGTTGAAGGGTATAGAAAAATTGATGGCCTGAGTGACA
>NC_051415.1:19854245-19854728 GCF_015228065.2 Penaeus monodon
TTGCCAAGGGAATGTATATTTAGATATGTCTCTTAGTATCTCAAATTTTCTAACCTTTTGATTTGTTTTACAGTCTTCAGACTTGCAAGCAGCTTATCCACCTTTCATCAACTACTTTGAAAACATGAAGGAAATGCTTCAGAGAATTTCCATCGAACGCCCCAGATTTCATGCTTTCCTTAAGATTGCACAGAACAAACCAGAGTGTGGCCGGCAGAGCTTCCAGGAACTTCTAATTCGACCGGTGCAGAGATTACCATCCATGAGCCTTCTTATTAATGGTTTGTATCTTAAGTTACCAATATTTTTCTTGTGATGTACATGGTAATATGGAAATAGCATAAGAAGTGTGAGCGATATTTCATCAAGAAAAGCCCTTAATAAATTTTTCATGTTGAATATTTTACCTACCAAGTTATTTGCTAGTTTGGTTAGTCATTGAAGAGATGCAGTGCCACTAAAATAGCCTCAGTCATTTTCTTT
>NC_051415.1:19854747-19855041 GCF_015228065.2 Penaeus monodon
GCATGATGCACATAGTAGGGTAAAAGGAGGTTTCCCACCTGTCTGATTTTTCACTCAGCAGCTGACTGAGCAGGAATCACAGTGCATGGCTTGGTAGAGTGTGGAGAAAACCCTTTGTAAAAGGGTTAGGCATGATGGAATACTTTTACTTTATTTTATAAAGGAAATGCATTTTAATGGAACTGCAGAATATTGGCAGGTCATCTGTTCTAATAGTAAGATAATGCACTAGATACTTATTTATATGAAAGACTTATGCAACGTCATTTTTACACACTGTTCTTGCTAAAAGTT
>NC_051415.1:19855071-19855277 GCF_015228065.2 Penaeus monodon
AACAGACATCTTGAAACATACAGATAAAGTTTCCCCAGACCATGCATCTCTAGAACAAGCTCTTGATCAAATCAAGTCTGTTATGACATATATTAATGATGACAAGAGAAAAACAGAAGCCAAATTAAAACTCTTCGAAATCCACAATGATATTGAAATGTGTCCTGTGAGTACTGAATAGAATTTATTTTCTTGTTTATTTCTTT
>NC_051415.1:19855296-19855715 GCF_015228065.2 Penaeus monodon
TTTTAAGAATTTTGTTCATGGTGATAATACTTAATGATAATTGGCAATTGCTGTTTGGTTTAGTTCTGATTAGGTTTTGACCTCTACTATCTTAAATTTTTTCTTTGGTTTTTAGTCATATTTGATTATTCAAATAATTTACATTATTCTTTGAAAGTAGTCTGATATTACTAATGAGCATTAATTCTTTACAGCCTAACTTGGTGGCATCTCACAGATTGTACTTGAGCAAGGTGGATGTCACAGAGTTGAGTGACACGTGTAGTGGTCGAGGTGACACCCTCACCCTCTTCCTCTTCAATGATGTCATGGAAGTGAGTGTCATACCATATCATTTTAATTTTTAAGCTGTTTACCAAGGCTTGGTAGTTTACATAGTATAAGAGATGCTAGTGAGAATTACTGGTTTACTCTTTTTT
>NC_051415.1:19855865-19856111 GCF_015228065.2 Penaeus monodon
TATTTACTATACTCAACACAAGTATTTTTCTACCAGATATGCAAGAAGAAAAGCAAGTACAACAGCATCAAAAGTCCGAGCAGAGCAAATCTCCATGCTATTAAGCCTATCAAAACTTACAAGCACCTGGAGATGATGAACCTGGCCCATATCAAGAGAATTGTTGATATCAGAGAGACAGAAGGTGGGAAGACAACCTTTTGTAACTGTGAAGTTTGGAGATGTATCTGTAGAAGAGTTTGAAAG
>NC_051415.1:19856168-19856506 GCF_015228065.2 Penaeus monodon
GTGAAAGGAGAGTTCTGAGTATTTTATTTGTATAATTAAGTTTTGGAACATGTTTAACATTTTGTCAAACAGCAGTGAGAGCATTAATTAACTAATGGGTAATTAGATTTAAAAGCCATATTAGGATGTCATAAGAATGCTTAAATAGAACTTGGAAGATTTAATTGTAATAAAGTTTGTCATAGATCCTTTGAGATCCACTTTACAATAACCTCCAGCTAGTCATGTAACTTTGTTCTGTTAAATACCATAATAGTTTGAAATATATGAGTCCTTTGTGGGAATTTATATTTAGAATGCTAAGTACAGAAATAGGTATGTGCTAAAATCTTGAGAAA
>NC_051415.1:19856540-19856632 GCF_015228065.2 Penaeus monodon
TTACTTTAATTTCTTCATTCTTATAATTTGTTTAATGTATTGACATATATATATAGCCCAATATTTATTACAAATGGGGATACAAGTTTGTT
>NC_051415.1:19856786-19857841 GCF_015228065.2 Penaeus monodon
GTCTTCTAACAGAATGCCACAATGTTTTTGCTCTAATCATTCGAGCCAACCAGGAGTTCAAGGAGCGTCTTTTTACCTTCGCACTCATGCCTGACGACACAACAAAGGCTGCTTTCCTCAAGATCCTTTGTCGAACTGTTGCCAATGTTGTGTGTAGAAATGATGTGGTAAGTTAGCTAAGCCTTTCTGAAAAGCAGTAGCGTTAATTACTTCATCTGTGTTAGTTGCATTTCATGTCCCTGGTATTTTAGTATTTTCTCGTAGATACAAGAAGCAAAGTGAAGGGAGAACTTGTGTGGAATAGACATTTCTATATGAAAATGTAATTAGAAGATGAAAAGTACATAGGCCATAAGATATATTTAAATCTTTGATAATTTTTTTAAAGTTCTATTAAGAAAGATAATACTAAATTCAAATATATGTAATTTTTTCCAGGAGAATTTCTTGGTTTCAATGGATCCACACCATTTAGACATAGAGACCAGTGATGTCAGTCTAACCAATGCTCTCAGCAAAGCCCTCAGGTAAGAAAGATTACTTTATGTGTTTGTGTGTGAAAGTTTTAGCTGTCATTCATTATTATAGCAAAAATATTTTTAGGACGTTTAGTGACTTGTATAGTTATGTTTCCTCCACTTTCACTGATTTCCTCTCAACTCTCTCAGATTTGCCACGCGGACTGGCAGGAAGGTGAGCCGTGCATTCAGCTTTAACAAATCTCCTAGTAAGTTAAAGCGAGCTGTGTCAACTGTGATGAGCCCCTTCGGCACGCTCTCCCAACAGTCGTCTATGAGAGGAGCAACGAGTGTCAACAACCTGGCTGTGAGTACTAGAGCACATGACAGGAGAAAGCTCTCATTGCTGTACTTTGGATCTCTGATGATAAGTGATGCCTTGAAAAAGTTCATTGATGATAGCCACAGTGGAATTGGTTAGGCCATGTTTGCCACCATTCATTTCTGGATGGTTGTGTGAGGAAACAACAGAAATATTTGCTCAGTTGATACAGTTGACTAGCTTTTACTTATTGCTGCTACTGTCATCATTACTTT
>NC_051415.1:19857897-19858042 GCF_015228065.2 Penaeus monodon
GTTTATGTTCTTTTTTTATGAATAGGGTCTTGTAAGTGTGGATGGACAATTGGGCGCGTGTATGAGCTTGCTTGTGAGAGTTAGTATGGTGTACTTGTCTGTTAACAACCAGAAGTACAGTATGTTTTAGTAGTTGATGTTGTTT
>NC_051415.1:19858160-19858628 GCF_015228065.2 Penaeus monodon
TAGGACTTTCAGAAAATGATAGAGGAAAAAAAAAGGAAAAACAAAAAATATTTATCTATTGTAACAGGTGTCAGTCTTGTATTAGCTTGTATCAAAGGTTTGCTAAATATGGTTTGGTATTGAGGGTAGGCAGTAGTAATTAACAGCCTTTTCTTTCCTGCTATTTCTTTGTCAACTGCAGAAATGATAATTTGTCACATAATATTTTCAGTCAACAGGATTGATCACATAATTCAGATGTGTAAATCAGTCAAGCAATTTTTATGTAAGAATTTACTGATGTGATTGTCTAATGACTTGTTCATGGCTTTAATTTTTAATGCAGTCCAGAAGAATAATTGATTGTAGTCTCCATAAGATGCTAAAGATGTGATATTGAGGCTATATTATAACTAGAAGAGAGTGTGGCAATCTTATTTTTTGTCATATTTCTTGAACACTGCAAATGGATGCTTCTTCATAGAGATA
>NC_051415.1:19859703-19860304 GCF_015228065.2 Penaeus monodon
AATAGTGATTTAAATTCCTGCACAAGGCCAGTCTTGTCTCCCCCACCTTCAGCTAGATATTTATTTTATTGAAATCTCATATCTGGTGAATCCATTATAAGTCTTGAGTGTATGCAAGTTTCCAGTAATGTTTTCCCTTTTTGATTAGTTACTGTTCAGATACAAAATAGTGTTACTACCTTTGAGAGTGAGTAATTATGTAGTTAGGTGAAGTGAGCAATCTGAGCAGCAACTATTCATTAGAGTTGTTGAATGCTTCTATTTGTTTGTATTGAACAGTAGAATGGATTTTTATGTGACCTCTAGTCATTTTGTCAGAAATGACATAACTTTTTTTATCAGGTTAACTACCATTTAACTACAGATTTTGCATTGAAATAATGGTGTCTTCTGTTATCAGAACCTTTACACTTTGCCTGCAACCTGAAATGTCTGTTGTGTAGGGTTTCAACCAATCCATTGTCCTCACTGTAGTAGTGTTTATAATTCTATGTGTTATTGTCTTCATCATATTCCTTTTTTGTAAACTATTCCTCCTCTTCCTCGTGACAGTTGGGACCAAGGACTTTTTGATAGGGGCAGTTATATTGTATGAGCTGCC
>NC_051415.1:19860408-19860898 GCF_015228065.2 Penaeus monodon
GGCACTGATAATGACAGATAAGAACATTCATACACAAGTGTAAGTACATATATGTATGGAAAGCTAAACCGCCCAGTGAGTTGAGACTGTCTGAATCTTAAAGTTGCCCAGTCAGGTACCACTTGATGAGGGGGTCTCAAATATCTTGTTTTACAAATATTTAATATCCTGCCTTTATAAGAAGTTTATCTTTAGAGTTCTTCATCCTCCCAAGGAGACAGTGTTGGAGAGAGAGCCTGCATTAAGCTTATGACTGAAGGAAAGCATGCCCATTCAAGATGCTATCTATTAACACTTGCATATTCACACAGGCTTGCATGAGTGGCACTTGCACATGAATATCCCCAAGCATCTCTGCATTTGTGTGTGCATATGTGCAGTGACATATAATTGTATCCACATTAAAGCTGTTACTAACACTGACACAACAGTACAAACATACAAATGTTGGTAGATGGATAATGCATGTGTATATAAACAGAATTGCACA
>NC_051415.1:19861223-19861555 GCF_015228065.2 Penaeus monodon
GTAATGATCCACCACAGTATATACATATTTTTTTGATACATAGACACTTGAATGCCTGTATATTTCTCACATTAAACCCATATCTACAATAATTCTTTTGACTCGTGTATTGTAAGCGTATATACATGAAAAAAAATGGAGCACATGAGCAATTTCTGTTCCTTAAAACCAGCCCAGTCAGCTGTCTTTGTTTGGAATTCTAGGCCTAGAAATCTTATCAGTGTTATAAAAACAGATAGACTACCTGAAAAGTTACTGTCTGTTTTTATTGTGAACAATGATTTCAAAATGCCAGCTACTAATTAATGGTCCTTAAGTATCTGTATGAAAGA
>NC_051415.1:19861596-19862677 GCF_015228065.2 Penaeus monodon
ATCAACACCACTGCAAGTGCACTATTTATTTTCTTATACTTTTCACATACACTTATGTACACAGATTTTTTCATCCACTTTTTCTTATTTTCTCACCTAAATAACAGTAAGATTAACTCACACCTAACAGTTCTATATGGGAAAAGAATGTTGCATAAATGATCATCTGCACTAAACTGAATGGGTTAAAGTTTACAGTTGTTTTCCTATTTTAATCAAAAGGTGATTTTTCAACTTCTGTCTGCAATTGCTATGCATTTCTTGCTTCTGTTAAAATGCATTGCCAGCTAGCCTGCATGAACTAACCCTGCTTCTTCTTCTCTTGCAGGATCTCTCTCTCTCAGGAACACCACCTAGCGGGGGCTTTGCTCAGCCAATGGCCACTCCCACTCCCCGCAGACGCCCTCTCAAGCATGTATGATGGCATTTTTGTGACAGGAGGGTAATGAAGAAATTATTATTGCTCTCATTACCAGACATTGAATGCAAATTATAATTAACCAGTAAACAGGCAAACAAAAGAAACTTCTGGAAGCAGGTGTTTCATTCTTGAAATGCATCTGTTGTCACTTGGCCAGTTCTCTATGACTGGTTATCCAGAAGTTTTTCTGCCCATGCTCTCCAGTGTCCCTGATTTCATGACAAATCATCAGCAGCTCAACACACCAATCAGTAAATAATTGTTTAGTGTGTCTGAGAATGGACTGTCGGTGCTACACATGCTCATTGTTACGGTCTCTTCCCAGGCTCAGTGAAGGCTTCAGTACCAGCTTTTTTACTGAGACAAATGAAGAAGTGACTCCGCAACAAAGGACTAGCGTATGAGGTGCACACCCTACGGGTCTGTCCTGCTTATAAATGTGAAATCCAGGATACCGATTAAAACTTGCTGTGTTTGAATATTTTTATGTCTTAATTTGTTACCACAAGTACAAAACCAGTGCTGCAGCCAAATGTTACACTTTGTGTGAATGATAAGGTAGAATGATTGTATGGTATATTGTATTACTGTATTACTCTCAAAGACAGTTATCAAAACTAGAGAACTTGCCTGGTAGGAGAGAAAGTTGATTTGATTTGA
>NC_051415.1:19862773-19863097 GCF_015228065.2 Penaeus monodon
CCCATAGTCTGACTTATCTCCAAGAATTATCATGTAGAAAAAGTGAATGGATCAATTTATAAATTTGATAATCAAATGGGACGTGGTCTTTTATCAATCAGAATGGAGATGTATGTGCATGGAGACCGGACGATCATTTCAGAGACCTTTAGTTCATTTACAAATTTGTTATGTAGCTGACATACCGTAAAGTATACATTTGATAAATTCATCTTGTATAATTCTATGTAATACCACTGTTAACTTATTAGAAAACTGAAGATTGTAAATGAGGATGTACCAGATAGTTATTAGACAGAAATGTGGTTTTAAGCCAGTGGCAGA
>NC_051415.1:19863210-19863740 GCF_015228065.2 Penaeus monodon
ACTAAATTTCAAGTTTGATCTTGTAAGTTCATTTGAGAGTATATACATAGAATAGAAGAGAATGAGATGCAGTTGATTTAGTTGAGGAAGGGCAAACCTATGCCCAATATAAGCAATACATTTCAAGCATGCCAAATAGGAATTTTTCCCACAGTATTGTGCCTGGTTTGTATTTATTCATTTTTGTAATTTTTCTAACCTGCTTGTAGCTATAAAACCAGTTGCATAATTAACAATAACTCCCCCGTTTACACCGCATCATCCTTTCAGTATTTATATATCTACACAAATTATGGCAGTAAAGAAATAAGAAGCACTAATCAAGTAGCACAGACACATCTCTTGGACAACTGTTAGTGTATTAAGGCTCCTAACTTTAGGTCTGACACAGGAAGGGTCCGTCATTCTCACTGGAAAAATTACGACATATATCAGACAAGCTTCATAACAGACATTCATTAATAAACCAACTGCTGTAGCATGTGTCACTTGAAAAGGATGTCTTCGCAGTTACTATTCCTTAAATGTGC
>NC_051415.1:19863827-19864939 GCF_015228065.2 Penaeus monodon
GTGAACTATTAATTGATATATGTTGCTTTATGGAAATTCATTCACTTTTTCCTTTTAAATGGAAATTCGAAGTAAAGAGGTCCAACATGAATTGCTTGTTTGCTTAGAAGGCAAAAGGTAACAGAGCGTGGATGACCCGAAGGCAGTGTAGCATGCTCTGGCTAATTTACTGGGAAGTGGAATATTCTTTCAGGCTTTGCCATTGTTTTTGTGACTTACTTGTCATGAACCATGGGAGTTTCATGCTGTGGGACTTGTCTCATGTTTCAAATGTTGCAGTATATTTGCACGTCACTTTTTTAACCAAGGAAACTTGCTCAGATTGAGCTAGCATGTTGTCCATTGAATGGACAAGGACAGTTAGTGATGAGGCATGCCATCTAACCTCGTGTGATGTATGGGATATGTTGGTTGCCCCCCTCCTCCCTATCCCACTCCCCCAATCCATCCATGTTCAAAAATGTCTTGATAATTTACCTTTTTATGTGGGTCTGTGCCTTTCTTGTCATGCAACATTAGTGTCACCCCCTATCATTGTCATTCTCATCATCATTTATCATCCCTTTTTTTGTTATTTTTTTTTCTGCTTCTTGTAGTATTTGCTTTAACTGACTTTTGGGCAATATAGGAAATGCTCACAGTCCCTCTTCAGATAATTTCTTCCCATGTTTATGGTGCTCCTATTCATAATGCATATATACACATATATTTTATGTCTGCAAAATTACATGAATGATTGGTTGCAAATACTTATAATACTTATACTTTAAGGATGATTTGTTATACCCCACTATCTCATATAATTGATGTAATATTATACTCATAAGGTTTCTATTTGCAATGGCCGATTTACATTATGTATTTGACTCCCACACTGTGTACAAGAGACAAAAGGACGCAATTTTATATTAGAAAATTAATGATGTCAAGTTTGTTTAGGTGTAAACCTGCTCAAGCTTGTCCTAATAAGGTTCAACATGTGCTGCTACTGATACTACAAAGCAAAGTTGTTAAAACTTTGATTTATTCATGTTTTTTTAACTGAAGTAAGATACTCATGGAGCGAAGTACCTCAGCATTTATATGAAATGAGACAGAAAAGTTATTTATAA
>NC_051415.1:19864966-19865159 GCF_015228065.2 Penaeus monodon
GTACCGTATTTTCAGTAGTTATACTTAGGTGCTCTAATTGATATTTTGGGGGTTCTGTTACTACAATTTTTGCTTTGTTATTGTCATTTCTTTTTATTAAATGCTTTCACCTTTGTCATGCAGTTTGCTCTGTTTAAGTAACAGGTGTTTTGTAATAAAGAAAATATATATCAAATATGCCACAACGTTTAGG
>NC_051415.1:19865201-19865610 GCF_015228065.2 Penaeus monodon
CAGTAATGCTTTTTTATGTGGGGTACTTGCTTCTGTCAAAATAGGTGGACAGTCCTGTTTTATTTGCCTTATTTGTTGGTACAAGAATTGAAAAACTTTACATTATAGATCCACTTCTAGCTCTGTCTCAAACATTCCAGTTTCTTGTTTTCAACATATATTTTGGTCAAGTAGAACTTTTAGAAGAAAAGAATATTCAGAATGATACAAACTTTTTAAATCATCGAAAGTCTTCCATGTAAGCATTGTTGATATTAATGCTTGACTTAGGGATATGTTATTTTTCCGAGGCTTAGTGAATAAACACCTTTTGGATTATGTATGTTTCATTTTATCCCCTTGATATGAAAAGAACCATATACAGTAGATCTCAGAAAATTATGATACACAAATAATAATATGAAAGAGT
>NC_051415.1:19866420-19867543 GCF_015228065.2 Penaeus monodon
GCCAAGTCAAAAACAAAATACCCACGCAAGTAACTGCCACTTGATGCAAAGAGCATGGATATTATGAATGAAATTATCTCTCACCTTTGTCTATGAATCATAAAACAGTTTGTAACATTATGTCTGAAACAGTTGTCTGTATATGATATCAAACTGCACAAATGTCTTTTCACCAACTTCAAATTACAGTATCATTAAGCTTGTAGCTTATACAGAAGACCTAGGAAGATTGGTGGCAATATGTTTTTAAATATGATGTATGAAGATAATCATGTACCTGCACTTTACTATAGAATCCTTTTAGATAGTCTTTTAATACACATCTTCCATATGAGGGCATGCACGTCCCAAGTGGTGGTGTCAGACCAATTTACTGAAAATGCATTTATTAAGTCATTTGTTACTTTAAACTTTAAACTATAACATTTAATTATAACATTTTTGAGCAATTGGTTTGAGAATATATAAGACGTGCATGGACTCCTGTGTCACTGGTATGTATTAGTATAAAAATATTCAACATTTTGTAGTTGCAGGAGACTGGTAAGAGTAACATTAAAAACAAGATATTAGATTATATTGCTCTAAAAGATCCCTTTTCTAGCATAGCATAGTATTCATTTGAAGATGCATTACACAAAAGAACATAAGAACATGAGTTTGGTTTGTAATCTTTCCTAAAGCGATATCCCATACACCTTAACATTACATAAGTTTAATCAGACTTTTCCTTAATTATATTGCATTTTTATTTTGAATCTTGCTGCAAGTGTTTATTTCAATAGAATAAAATCAAAGATCTATAGTACAGCTGTGTATTTTACCAAAGATACTCTGGATTTTCTGAATGGAAAAGAATAATAGCACAAGCTTTGCAGATAGAGTACAACTTCAGAATAAAGAAACTGAAAATTGGACATTTCAAAGAAAACATTCTTTCCCTTCTAATTTTCTCCCTTCCGTCTCCTCGCCTTTCTTATCCACTCCCTACAGAATCCCTTGCTGAACTATGATACAATAATAATTCTAAAAAGCTTATTAGAAATCACTCAACTGGTTGTTACAAAATCTTGGAAATATCAACCTATACAACAATAACATATCTCAGCTTAACACTCACTCA
>NC_051415.1:19867738-19868517 GCF_015228065.2 Penaeus monodon
GGATGTCTTTCTAAGATCCATACACACTTCCATTATTTAAAAAAACATCATAAACAGGTAAATATTTCCCAAAAAAAAGACAATAGCCACGCTACACACAAAATAAACGAGCATAGAATCTAAACACGCGTATTCGAGACCGGAACACAAGATGATATAAGGCGCGCACACCCAACCACAAACCACGGAGAAATCGAAGGTAAGCTTCTATGGTTCTCTTGCAGCCTCACTAAACCTCAAAGGAAGAACGCAAGCATGCTCAATAGGCCACGACGAGCTACGGTGACTTGAACACGATATCACAATAGGATGAAGAGAGGAATAGGGCTCATCTCGCCAGCCTAGAAATATGCACATAGAGAAAAGGATAATATGCATGCTTTTTACTCAGAATAATACATCAGGTTTTTTTTCCTAAAAAAAAAAAAATAATTTCATATGAAATGTAAGATTGGCGACATGACGAAAATTGCGACTAACAAAACTTTACTAACATCAATTTTCATAGATTATGTTTAAAACATCAAGATATATACCTCAATTGCCCCGTTCTTCATTTATTTGACGTTTCCCTTTATACTGTATACTGGAATACTAATCACATAATACTACGAGGAAGAAAGTCAAGTATTCAGAAGGGAGATACACCGGTTACAGCGTGCTCTATATGGTAAGATGAACCCTGAGAATACAGTGACCTCCTATCCATGGGTACAGTTGCCAAGAATACTGTTACATAGAGTCAGATGAAAGAAAAAAATAAAGAAATGTTAGTTCTC
>NC_051415.1:19869623-19870802 GCF_015228065.2 Penaeus monodon
GATATCAATGATCATCAAACCCGACATTTTGACAGGACCAGAAAGAACCCAGCGCAAACTCGGTTCATAACCTAACGAACGAGAAAGACCGACCGACGCACGCACGAACGCACATAGGGACTCGGGGTCTCTGGACTCCAAAGGTAGAGACCAGACAGTTACACGTGAGTCACCGGCGTGTAAAGGTTATACGCTGGCTGAGTGGTGGAAGTTCTTGAGAGACGATCCTTTAAATCAGACTCCTGATACATAACAGTGACTGATCGTGACTTAAGGAAACAAAAACCATACACGTTGCTCTATTCTGGAGGAAATCCCTTGCAGAAAGTCCATGATATTATAGGATTTAGTGGAAAGAGTGGACACCCGCAAGTGTGTTCGCGTATCAGACGGCGTGAGTCAGTCTTGTTTACGGGTGCAGGTAAGTTTCCCTTTAATCACTATTATAACGGTTTCTCTGTGTGCTTCATGGGTATATTTTGATTGACATATTTCATCTATTCTGTAGAGTAATCCACCGAAAAAGAAAGAATGGACAGGGAGAGGAAATAGCATATCTTAAGTGAGCATATTTACTTTACCTATGCCTGTTTTCATTGATTCGCTATTCAAAATGTAGTCGGTAATAAATCTAGTACCAGTTCAAAAGTTATTAGAATTGAAAACAGAAACAAAAACTGAACCAATACATACAATGGTACAAAGTAATGAATAAGTAATTAAATCCGAATTCCGTATTTTAATGTTATGATTGGGGAGTGACACATGTAAGTCATGTAAAAACTTGGTTTTTAGGCTTATCCAAGGTCTCTCAAACATCTGTTTACATTTATAAAAATTCCGACCAAGTTCGAAGGGTAATTATGTGCTTGGCTGAAACATATAATGGATAGTAAATATCACAGTTGCTATTTTCTGTTATATCCAATCATATGTAGGTGCCTATTTGAAGTCCAGTTATATATACATACACTCCTTGATTACATATTGTTCCCGCACAGATAGAACCGATGTAATAGTTGCTACTGGCTTCCCAAGTTATGGCTTTTTGAACACCAATCTCTCTTTCATTGTCAGGAATACATGGTCAGGCAAGGCTTTACTTTGCATTTAATTAGATATGGTCTATTCTGACTTCTTTGGTTATTTCTTGTGATGTTAGTAACTGTGCTAGTGAAG
>NC_051415.1:19871047-19871135 GCF_015228065.2 Penaeus monodon
TGTAACCATTGCCAAATAACATTGAAAAAAAATGCATAAGAGGGACTTCGTTATTTCGCCGTAGGGTAAGACGGCCAGAAAAGTGCTC
>NC_051415.1:19871160-19871292 GCF_015228065.2 Penaeus monodon
TCACTCACTTTGACATCAATCACTTTCTCTTTCCCCGCAGATGAGACATAATGATTAGATATTGAGGTCAAATTCGTTCAGGATGAGCCTAGGCCTTATCCGAATTCTAGAGGGAATATGTTCCTGCCACCG
>NC_051415.1:19871888-19872175 GCF_015228065.2 Penaeus monodon
GAATAATATCGGCTTTGCGAATCACTTTGTTTCGTAATGATGAAACGAATAATAAGGATACGGGATTGAAGTCATCAATAAGCCTATATCTCTAATTTTTACATTTTTCTTTATGCAACAAAAATAATAAGATTTGGACAACGAAAAAAGCAACAACAATTTGTTAATTCTATTTAATTTTCGTCGATGCGTCATACTCTGCTTTAATTAGAATTTTCTTTTTTACGTGATTAATTTCAATCCAACTGAACTGAAGTGTGATGACCTGAACGTTTGCATGTGCGTGC
>NC_051415.1:19872644-19872750 GCF_015228065.2 Penaeus monodon
AGCGATTGAACAAAGATGACAAGAAGCGCAGGCACCCCTCTGGTGACGCTACACTCTCGACTGAACACACTGATCGAGTCTTTTTATCCATGCAACGAATTCCAAG
>NC_051415.1:19872789-19873089 GCF_015228065.2 Penaeus monodon
GCGTGTGACAAAGACTCTTTGCGACTTTCGCCACACTTTATCTGCGGCGAGACTTTCTTTGTTAACAGTTTAAAGAAGTTGCTATCGACACTTGTCCTCTGCTTTCACGAAAACTTTTATATGGAATGAGGAGAGGCGGTAGTGGCCGGGTGTTGGGAGAAAGTGGTTTGTGAGATGCTCTGTGCTTTATACGAGTTTGGTATTGTGGGTAGTAGGCATGTTTTTTAAGTGCGTTTCTCACGATTTGTATCATTCTTATTAATACCGTCAGGATCATCGTCACCATCATTATTGTCAATG
>NC_051415.1:19873273-19873743 GCF_015228065.2 Penaeus monodon
CCTATTTTTAATGTAGTTACAATAACACGAAAGAGGCGAGGAAGAAAAAAATATTCACAAATACAATCAGATAAAACTAAATAATGATAATGAACAGAGTTTGTTGATGTCCGATTATTGGAGTTAATTTCTGGAGAACAGACAACAGGGACAAGAAGTCATCAAGAAGTCGTTAAGGGGAATGTTTATTCAGTTACGAATGAAAAACGGTAGCAACAGTAACAGCAACAGAAAACGGTGAAATTGAGGGGTGTCTGAGTTATAATTTAATGTCTTGTTTTCCATTGTGAGAAGAAAAGATTGGACCCGAATTATAAGGTTTTAAAGTTCATTTTGAGACAACGAGCATCAATTAAGAAGAATACAGTTATTATGCAAGACAAAGAGAAACGGGGAGTTATTTTCACGTTTTTTTTCCCGTAGGATTTTTTTTTCTTAAATTCAGATTCTGAACTGTATATTTGCCGAAG
>NC_051415.1:19873821-19874093 GCF_015228065.2 Penaeus monodon
AAATACTTAAAAGGAATAAGGAAAAGAGAGAAAGGCCCGGGGGAGGAAGGAAAGCTGAAGATTAGAGCGAAACAGAAGATGAAAGAGATATGTCGTTGATAAGTATCTTGACCATTGTCACGTTAAAAACCATGATGTGCCAGAATCTAGAAATTGCAGGATTAAAAGAGAGATCACATTAAATTGTTCATTTTCTTGTTTTGTTTCCAAGACTTTCCTCACACCGGAAGGTAGATTAAATTAGATTCATTATGAAGCCCCCCCTTCTCTTT
>NC_051415.1:19874163-19874421 GCF_015228065.2 Penaeus monodon
CTCTTAACTTTCCCTCTTCCACCCCTCCGACCCTCACCTTCTTAATTTGTTCTCTTTTTCTTTTCCCTCCTGTCTATCTCCTTCCATCCTCCGCCTCTCCTCCTCCACTTTTTATCATCCTTCACTTCTATCTTCCTCTTCTTGTTCTTTCTGTTTCTCGTCAGCTCCACCTTTCTCCTCCTCTTTCCATCTTCATCTTTCATTCTCCTACTTTCTTCTTCATTCATCTTCTTCATTTTCTCATGCCCACTAGCGTCG
>NC_051415.1:19874683-19874889 GCF_015228065.2 Penaeus monodon
TTAAAACACTCCTTCCCCACCATTAGTAGCAACAACAACAACGTCGATGGAAAACAATTCAGTGCCTGTATTTCAGTACTAATGGCCTTGGGAGAAGATTGTGTCCCTTGTTGTGTGTTGTAATTAATAGGTTTATCCTGGCCTTAATTATGAATAGGTGGGACGGGGAGGGGCTTCCAAGACTGGTGGCTGGTGAATAGGAAATT
>NC_051415.1:19875335-19875619 GCF_015228065.2 Penaeus monodon
ACAACATTGATAATAATTTCTGTACGAGCAATGACAATGATGATAATAAAGAAAAGAATGATGATGGCAAGAATGATAAAGATGCCGGACATAGACCAACGAAATGATATTGGTCCACAAAAGGCAAGAAAAAGATTGGAAACTATATTTGGTAATTTCCCGACGTTACGTCACAAACCTTAAGGGTTCCATGTGGAGACCCGACTGAAGTATCGTTTTATTGTGCTTCTTTTTCTTATTTCGAACAGGTACTTTCTGAGACATTCAATTGTTTTGATGAAGAT
>NC_051415.1:19876244-19876392 GCF_015228065.2 Penaeus monodon
TCTCTCCTAAAGGCGACTCCATCATATTCGCCGCAAAAGAAAGTCCCAAAGTAAACATCCAGAGGAACAAACCATTGCTGTTTTCTGATTGTTATCGTTAGACACAGAAATTTCTTTCAGGATATGCGAGGCCATGTGTTGTTAGAGA
>NC_051415.1:19876833-19877138 GCF_015228065.2 Penaeus monodon
CGATCTCGTTTGACCCGTTAAAACCCCCTCCCACAGCTCGTAAGTGAAACCTTTCCTTTTTTTCCCCACTTATATACTAGATTTCCCCCCCACACTTTCTTCCTGATATAATGACAAGCTGATAATAAAAGGCCAGTTGCAGAGCCCGGATGAAAGTGTTCGGGTGGCGCGTTCGGTTGATTTTTGCTCCATTGGGCACTTTCGGAGCAGAAAAAAAGTTGATATATCACTTTTATGTTGATGCGATTCATTGATATACCCATAGGCCTATAAGTGAAAACCATCCATTTTCTTTTGCTTTATCG
>NC_051415.1:19877271-19877458 GCF_015228065.2 Penaeus monodon
GGCACATGAAAACATTTAAACTGAGTAAACGAACGCGGAAACGCAAGAACAACAACGATGATGAACTGCACAAACAAAAATGAAAAGACAAGAAGTCCAGTTTCCTTTTCGGCGCGGGTTCGTAGGCGACCCGCGACGCCGCCCAGGAAGGTCATGGCGGCTGACCGGCGACGAGAGAGGGCGCTGC
>NC_051415.1:19877516-19878219 GCF_015228065.2 Penaeus monodon
GGCGGCGTAGTGCCAAAAATGGATGGTTGCGAGGTTGGTGGGGGATTGGAAAGGATGGTGGGTCGCTTTTTGGTGTGTGGCTATGGCGTGGGTATTGTGGTTTTGGGTGCGTATGATGATGGTGTTATAGTTGTAATAGTGTCGATTCGAGGTTGGGTTGTGAGTGTCCAGTTATACCGGGAACTTGCCAGTAACTGTTGCAGGCTGCCGGTTGGGTCTTGAGGTCATATTATCGCACGGATAGATGATTGAAACAGCCTTATCAAGATAGCATGTCAGACCTAGCCCTCAATCTTAGGAAATTTCTATCGCGGAGATTTTTATAACACGATTGTGCCATTTTGAAGTGCGTTCGTTCAAAACCAAAAAGAAAAGAATGAATGAAAGAAAAACGACGTGTCACAAGAATTTACAAAAAGAGGTAGAGGAAGAACAGGCAAGTCCCTCCTCCTCCTCCTTGTCCGTTTTCTTTATCGTGTGATCGGAGGAAGATGAGATCGAGTGTTCATTTCCTGCTCTCACCATTGTTCCCGCCCTGTTCCGCGTTCGTTGTTCTCGAGGAACGTGCGGGAAAATGCTGGTCTAGTGCGAGAGTGTGTCATTGTGCTTTCATAAGGGGAAGGAATGAGGGGCAAGAAGTCTGGAGAGAAAGAGACCGTAGTTTAGCGGTTATTCACGCACACACACACTCACCGTCACATTG
>NC_051415.1:19878557-19878643 GCF_015228065.2 Penaeus monodon
GTCCCGTTAACATTGCATGTGTGTGCGCCACTTCTTATCCTCCACTTCCTCCTCCTTCCCTATATCCTTGTTGCCGTTGTGATACG
>NC_051415.1:19879142-19879747 GCF_015228065.2 Penaeus monodon
TCCCTGACAAACAAGCCTCTCTACTCAGCCAGTCACGTGACCAACCAGGTTAAGCCTCAGGGGATACTTATCACATTTCCGGTCAGATTACCAAAGTGTAATTGCGTGATCATGGTAATTAAGGTTCTTGGCAGAGTGTGTTTGTTTGCTGTTGATTACTGTGTGTAACTTTTATTATTAATGATTTCGCGTTCCTCAGTCGTGTATTTTTTTGGCGGGAAAGTGCTAATATAACCGATATTTTTTTTTGTAAAACTTCCTTTTTCATTGACGACGCTTTTTTATCTATAAACATCAACCTTCCTTTTCGCTCTTTTTTATCAGAACGTAATCAGCTCTAGCCACTGGATAAATAATAGCATCCCACTCACCGGCAAACAATCTTGTTTTGCAATTGCCTTAGACGATCCCTTTGCCCTCCGGCGAGATCACGTGACCTTGGTTTGTGATTGGGTTTGCACGAAGGAGGTGGACCTCTGGAGACCTTTTTGGGTCGTTCCCTTGACCCAGTATTGCTCTTTGTGGGATGCGTCTTGCGTTAGCTTTAGTTAAGGGGTCTTGGGAGTAAAGCGCGATTTCACTCTGTCCCTTGATATCTGCCGGTA
>NC_051415.1:19879852-19881106 GCF_015228065.2 Penaeus monodon
GTTACATATTTCTGGGAATGTTTAATTAACGTTAAAAGGTTGTTACTGTTCATCTTAAAAGTTTCGTAACAGTGTATGACACATCACTCAGAGAGAAAGGGAAGTAACACGTACTTCCTTTTATATCCGTGATGATATGCGCCAGTCTTATGTTAATATTTAGAACTAATTGGCCGTTCATTATACGTGTCAAGGTTGTAGATTATTAAGCTTTATTGGTTTTATTGCTTCACTTTCTCGCAGTCATTGTGATCAGTTCAATTCACTGCCTTTATTGTCACTTCCGATCTTCCTCTTCGTCTGCTACGTTGCCCTACTTTTCCCTTGCTTGCTGCACTTTTACTCTCTCGTCTTCCTTTATTTTTTTCGTTCCACAAACTCTTCCTTGTTCTGTATTATTCCCCTCCAATTACGTGATCATAACCCCACATTTCTCCCCGCTTCCGTGTCATTTTTCTCTTGCTTTTTCTTGTGCTATGCCATCACACACCAAAACCAAATGCGTGTAGTTTCTGTTGGCAGAAGAAGAAAAAAAATCCAAAGAAATCCTTCAGCTCAAAACCACACAATAAAAGCAAAATGCGTATATATAAAAAATCAACTTAGGCGGGAGAGCATTTTTGCATAGAAATATAAGCTCAAAGACGTAAAAAAAAAGACAATAACCTCACCGGTTTCTTCAAAAAAGAAGAAGACGGGTTCCAAACCAGCTGATATCCCGTCCCTGCAGCCTTCAGACGGTCACGTAGGCCTATAAGGTGGCCGGTCCAGTTAAAAGTAGCGAAACCTTTAATGGCGTTTCCTTGTGGCGCTTCCTATATATGTTTATTCAGGAAAATTGGGTTGTGAAATTATTGTCTTCCAGTTTTTATATTTACGTCTAGTTGAAGTGGGATTTGAATATGAGAGAAGTATGTAAAGGGAAGGAAGAGTAATTTGGATGAATGAATAGATTGGTATATTGATAAGTTACAAGGACGGGTGAATGATCACGTGGATGTGAAGAACAGATGAATAAAACTAATATTATTACATGAATAAGAATCTTGAGTAAGCCTTTCATCCCAAGATGACACAAAATTTGAAATAAGAAAATTGATGTGAAACGAATAAGAAGAAATAAATAAATAAAACTTTGTCTTTACAGGAAGTTCGTGGAGGGAGTTCCCCCGTTGGAAGTCGCCAAAGATAAGGTAAATGACAGCTAAGCACGCGATTTTTTTTTATAATGTGCTATGGTGGTGATGGTGAGGG
>NC_051415.1:19881185-19881564 GCF_015228065.2 Penaeus monodon
CAGTTCTTGTCTACAACGATGACTTCTTGTATTTTTTAAATTCAGAAATATTCTGTGGTGGCTTCTTTCTTAAATATTTCATGCAGTTGGATGACTGTTACGTGCGGTGTTCATGGAGTGTGTCACTGGCTGCCTATTATATTAAAATCATTTTTTATTAATAGCACAATCATGGCAATTAGTGTCTGCCGGTGCATTGGGTGTAATATTCCCATTTTTCTTTACGTTCTCATTAGCTTGTGTTATATTTGATCATCTTTTATTCATTTTTTCCCTATAGCGTTATATATATATATATTTTTTTTTCTCAGTTTTGAAAAGAATTCAAGATGTTAATTGATTCAATAAGTGTAGGGACACTGTAAACAGAAGGTTAAAG
>NC_051415.1:19881701-19881872 GCF_015228065.2 Penaeus monodon
TTGCCGAAGGCAATCGTCATCGCATCTTTTTGCAATCTTGATTGAAAAAGATGCATTTACGATTGTCTTCGGACATTGGGCTGATAAAAAAATGGATAACACAATATTTTGTAGTGTATGTATGTGAATCTGCAGTTCTGTAGGTATTGTAGTTGTATTAGTATTTTTTTA
>NC_051415.1:19881905-19882058 GCF_015228065.2 Penaeus monodon
TAGTATTTTTAATCATCCGTACTCATTTGTGCTTTCTTGTAGTGTTAGTTAGAGCGCTGCATTGCGAAGGGATGTATCAGCTAGTTGACTTGCAATCGAAGGGTTTGAAGTGATTACGATTGTTCTTGGAGTTGGTTGTGTAGGGGCTTTCTT
>NC_051415.1:19882305-19882421 GCF_015228065.2 Penaeus monodon
CTTGTTCAAGTCTTAAAACACAGGATGTAGACCATAGGGATATAGCATTTCAAGGCTGCGCACACATAAAGCGACCCACCTGGTTACACTTTTTCACATCCGTATACGACGATTAA
>NC_051415.1:19882917-19883405 GCF_015228065.2 Penaeus monodon
CACGCTTCCCCCTCCCTCTCCCCCTCAATCTCTCGCACACCATTTATATTCCGGTGATTACCTTGATGTACAGGCAGGTAATTGGACTGGGAAAATGGTCTCTCGAAGTTGCCTTCCTCCGTGACGCTCCAGGTGTGGGATTCGGGGCAGGTGGTTCGTCTCGATTGCAGTTGCTTTGTTGCAGAATGCAGGGATGAGCTCGCAGTGTGTTGGTGGGTAGGATGTGCATGTTCTTTTGTTTTTGTGCGGATTTTGCTTCTTAAATTTGTTTGCTTAGTTGTATTGGTTTGTTATTTCTGTTTGCGCGTTTTTTTTGTGTGGTTAATTTGTGTTTATTTTACACTGTATTTTCTTGTTATAATTCCTGCGTGTGTCTAGTATGCTTGTATGTGTAGAAAAATTAGTGCTTGGGAATACTTTTAACGTTTTGGGCTATTAAAGTTATATTACATCAAATCGACACAGCAACTGCACATCGCCCGAACTCC
>NC_051415.1:19883431-19883674 GCF_015228065.2 Penaeus monodon
ACATCTCTCTTGAACATCATCTTCACCTCATGTACCCGAAGAAAATGCATAGCTGCGAGTGAGTGAGTTCTCGCAGGCAGCCTTCACTCAGACGCGAGAGAACCAGTTTGTCATTGTCCCGAAATGGGCGATTGTCTTTTATTTTCTTCGCGCTCGAGGGCATCGTCTCGAGGCGCTTCGGTGTCGACCTCTGGTGGGAAAGGTTCGAATCACGCGCACTCAGCGCAGGTTCCTGGCAGTGTC
>NC_051415.1:19883700-19883770 GCF_015228065.2 Penaeus monodon
TTGCTGTTGCTGATGTTCATTTGTTTTACATATATTTTTGTTTTTCTCCTTTCGCTGTGCATCCCATGTT
>NC_051415.1:19883999-19884249 GCF_015228065.2 Penaeus monodon
ACATACGTGTTTAGCCACCCAAGCCTTATTCACGACGCTTCCCTCTCAGTGTCTTGATTTTTTTTTAATCCTCTCTTCTGTATCTCCCGGTTCTCTACATCTCCGTCCCTTCCCCTTTCTCAGCCATATCCTTGGAGATGACAGAACCCCAGGAAGCATTTCCCGCTGTTTTTCTTTTTTTCTTGTGCTCCGAATTTAGTTCAATTTGATTACCATTATTTTTCTTTATATCATGTTGGAATGAAACAAT
>NC_051415.1:19884355-19884552 GCF_015228065.2 Penaeus monodon
TTAGTATTATATATATTTTAGTTTGTTACATTATATACGCATAAAGTTTTTAAATACGAAATTTACTCAACACGCATTGTTACCATGTCTAACGCGAATAAAGCCAGAAAAGGGTCTTGTAGTGGAAGTTCCTGTAGGTGGCTAGTAGAGGGAACAGACTGAGAAGGTACATTGGAGGTGCACATGCATTTCCTCGA
>NC_051415.1:19884622-19884740 GCF_015228065.2 Penaeus monodon
AAACGTAAATGGGATGAAAATGGAGGCAGGGTGGAGGGGGAGAGATTGGAAAGTGATAGGGATATGTTAGGCACAAAGAAAAGGAGGACAAGAGGAGACAAAAACAAATTCATAGGAT
>NC_051415.1:19884812-19885053 GCF_015228065.2 Penaeus monodon
CAAAAAATATAAAACCGATAGAGACAGGATCACCGTCTTCAAGGTTATGCCGTCGTCTGACCTCCAGTCAACCGCTTTCCTCCTCTCTACCTTGTTTGATTTTTTGCTTCTTTTACCCTCGCCTTCTTTGTCCTGCCTTCGCTCGCCCCGGCCAACGGCTTCCCACGAGGTGAATAAAACCGGTTTTATATTCACAATGCTGTTACAGTAATAGTTATGATTGCCGTTGTGGTCACAATTA
>NC_051415.1:19885207-19885311 GCF_015228065.2 Penaeus monodon
CGTCACCGCCGCCTTCGTCATTCTCAGCAACCGAAACGGAAACCAGAGCAGCCGGGGACAACCGCATGACTAAATGGCTGTCCTCGGGCAGTCTGTAGAAGGAG
>NC_051415.1:19885355-19885829 GCF_015228065.2 Penaeus monodon
GTTGAGGAAGGGGGGGTAGGGGAAGGGGCCGGTTGTTGGGGAAGGGAGGTAGGGGAAGGGGCCGGGGGTTGGGGAAGGGAGGGTAGGGGAAGGGGACGGGGGTTGAGGCTGGGAGTATGTATGGATGGAAGGTATCCGTGTCCTGTAGGACTTAGGCGCTCCACTTAACCCCCAAGGCCAGGAGGGTGCGGTTGTTTGTGTGGGATCCTCGTGGTGGCCGCGATACCATTGCGAGTGCCGTCGGCGAGAATGAAGTGGTTATTGCTAGTTCGTTATCAGTGCTAGTTACTGCTGGTTCATGGACGGGATATGTGCGGTGAATGAGGAGGGGGTAAAGATTTACAATAAAAAAAATGGTGGGCAATGGTCTTTCATGTCTTTAGGGAGAAAGGACAATGCACTTCTATATTTCCATGTATTGAAATGACCATCACACTTTTTCAACTTTATATTTCACACATTTCAACAAAAAAG
>NC_051415.1:19885972-19886588 GCF_015228065.2 Penaeus monodon
CCACATTAATTTTCATTCCCTGAGCCACTAAACCTGACGTAATTTTTGCGATTGCAGATACTTTCTACGTTAATCAGTGATGAATAAATCTCAATGACATTAGGTTTAAAGGACACCTAAACTCTTCTTTATTCTCAGAGTCATTGTTCTTGTGCAAGAACTCCTACTCGCATATTCCCCTCAGCCACGCGTCCCCGGCACCGCTGTCCCCTTTCGCTTCCCTCGTCAGGCATGCAGCGAGAGGCGCTTGCATGCACACCCAGTGCTTGTGAAATCGATCGATGGGGAAACGCGTCACACACTTTTGCCGTTTGCTTTGCAATTTACGCACCAAGCCAAGATGTTTATTTGACCTTCTCGTTGTAATTCCGTAAAATCTCGGAAACCTGGAAATAGTTTAGATAATGAGCCACTTCGCGGGCGTAGTCCACCAGTCTCTCTCTATATTTTTTTTATTCTATTTTGAAGGACGCACGATGACGCTTTCTGGCGGTTTCATCCTACGAGAATAATGTCATCGATCATTTTTTTTTTTTTAATGGCTCGGCGGTTGCAGGAGCGATGGCTGGCGATGAGTATCGCGTCATCCCGGTTCGAAATCCTCTCCTTGCGGCCG
>NC_051415.1:19886726-19886817 GCF_015228065.2 Penaeus monodon
CACAGTTTTAATCTTAATAGTGTTAACAGTATTAACAGTAATAGAATTTTTAGTCATTGTAATTGTTCTCGTTATTAGTTAATACGACAAC
>NC_051415.1:19886932-19887245 GCF_015228065.2 Penaeus monodon
GTACTTTGTAAGCTATCGAAATATTCATCCACCTTTTTGCAACGAGACACTGGACGAACATCCTCACTTCCCCAGTGACGGTAAGGTAGACTTCCCCATTTTGCTCAAGTATGAAAAAAGGCCTTTTAGGCTCTTTCGACTTCTGAGCCGAGCGGTTCAGGGGAATTCTCGGCTGAGTAATCTTCTCTTGGGGCCGCCCATGTGCAAGTGTCTGTGTCTCTGAAGGCTGGCGTCGAGTTCTGTTAAAAGCTACATTCCGTTACAGTCGGTTATGGATGGCTCCTGATGTTCCGAACACCTTTACTAGTCCTAC
>NC_051415.1:19887374-19887612 GCF_015228065.2 Penaeus monodon
ATAAAACCATTCAGCCTGCGATATATGAAGCAATGGCAGTGGAACCGGTCACGTGACAACAACCCGCGTCACTTTGGTTATTTGGCTTTTCCTTTGTGGCGATATTTTGAAACATCAGGCGATGCATCATTTGCCTCGAGCTCACCACTGTCATGATCAACGGCGACAGTGAATTATCTGTCTGGAGAAAAAGACGTACACGTGTAAGTATCGTGACATTTATATTCATGTACGTGAC
>NC_051415.1:19887645-19887947 GCF_015228065.2 Penaeus monodon
GGCCAGTCCGAGCCGTTACGTAACGGTCGGTAAATTGTTGAGGAATATTCAGCGAAACTGTCTTTCCTTTGATCAAAGTTGCGATCGGAAATGATAGTGACGTAAGCATTGACCTTGCGGCAACATTGGCGTTCATTTTGTGCAATGGAAAAAATGCATACGGCGGCAGGGGAGAGATTATCAATGTTGTTGAGAAGAAAAAGGAGAACAAAAAGAAGGGAAGCATGTTAATCGAGAGAGCAAGAGGGGGTAATAGTGAACGGGAAGGAGGAAATGAGGGTGAGAGGGAGACTTAAGGCTAA
>NC_051415.1:19889503-19889699 GCF_015228065.2 Penaeus monodon
ACGCATCGCCCGAGCAGTGAGCATGCAGGTAGTGGGAAAAAATCTTCGTTTTATCGGGAGAAAGTCGGGTAGTTGACGTGACGTGCTTTGGTCCGTGACGCAGGTGCCGGGACTCGCGAGGGTCGTATGCGGTGGTCGTCTTTGTATGGGGTGGGTCGTTTTGTGGCTGGCGAGTGGGAGAGAGTGGTAGTTCAGG
>NC_051415.1:19889843-19889922 GCF_015228065.2 Penaeus monodon
TATTAAAGGTAGTTCAGGTGGTAGAAGAAGTAGTACGGGAGTGGTTGGTGTTTGTAGGGCTGGAAAGTGAGGGGAGAAG
>NC_051415.1:19890074-19890634 GCF_015228065.2 Penaeus monodon
AGGATTGTAACAGTATGCTCGTCATCTTCATGTCAAGGCGGTGACGTGAGGCGAAAATATAAACAACAGCGACATAATACGACCCGCAACTTTAATGACGCTGGGCAAGAGAAAGGCATATTGCAAGGCAGGCGATGAATACTTGATTTATAGCATGGTAGTGACAGTCCAAGTACAGAAACCAGTCACTTTTATCGAAAACGGTTAGGTTCACGTCACTCTCGCAGACAACCAATCATTAACGACTGTAAATGATTAAGTGTTATAATCACAACCTTTTTTTTATGGGATTCTTATGCAGAGAAATCACCAAGCGATGAAATGCAGAGCGAAGAAAGGAAGGAAAAGTTGCTTATCGATGTCAAATTGGGCTGTTTCTCGACACCAATAAGTTCTAGTCCAACTGCCAACAGAAAACGCACGGGCGCTCATACGGACCAACAAAAATTACTAGAGTGTAGAACAAGCAGTCGCCCCTTTTCTAATGATCAAGCACACTGTCTAGAAAAGGTGTGTCGTGGGGGGTAGGGGGTAAAGGGGAGAGGGAGTGAAGAGACACA
>NC_051415.1:19890685-19890791 GCF_015228065.2 Penaeus monodon
TTCTGTCACACTAAGGTGCCGATGACGGGGCTCGGGGCGATGGGGCGAAAGAGGAAAGCGGGTGGCCTGGATGGGGTTGTGGCCGCGAGGTTTGCGAAAGATGTCC
>NC_051415.1:19891227-19891352 GCF_015228065.2 Penaeus monodon
TTGTGTGTGCATGTACATTAATGTGTGTCACAGCCAGTCATGTACATAATGTATACACGATTTCCCTATTCTGAGGTACAATGGCGCAGAAAAAACACAAGAAGAGGAGAGAGAGGGAGCGAACA
>NC_051415.1:19891409-19892066 GCF_015228065.2 Penaeus monodon
CATTCTAATAGGTAGACGATTTAAGCACACTACTCATAGCTCCCGAAGCATGTAAATTAATAGGACCGTCAGCTGGCTGCACACCATACCTCCTAGTCACCACCATCAGCGAGTGGCGTTCAGCGTGTGACAGCCAACACGTCAATCAGTCTATTGGGGCGTGGTAGCATGAGGTTATGTAAATATGATTCTCGGTGAGCTGTGGTTTACTTACGCTTGTGTACATGCTTGCTTGCTTTTGAGTGTATTTAGTTGCATTTATGCTCGTTTTGAGTGGTTTGGTTTTAGATATGCGTTCAAGAATTAACCGCGCATGATTACATGCATACACATTCGCGCAAAGAAATCGGTTTGCCTGCAGTTGCATAGCCATATCCGCAAGTAGGTGAGCAAGGTCTGTATGTAGTACATATGCCTTGTAGAGAGTACCTGTTCTCGAATGCCCTGCACACGAGCCTCCGATTAAACGCCAGGAGATGCGCCTGGACCGGAGCCAATGGGCAGGCGATGGCGCGGGTGCTGCTGACCTGGAGGAGGTAACTGTACATCGCCCGCAGCCGTCGATCCCGTTTTCTGTTTCAGATTAATTCCAGCCGTTTGCTTGGGTTCAAGTGCCACCCGAGATTTGCCGGGGCGGACGGTCTGCCGAAGCGGTGA
>NC_051415.1:19892085-19892155 GCF_015228065.2 Penaeus monodon
CTTGTATTTATGTATAGATGCGGTGGGTTTATTTATTTCGGTTCTGATTATGTTATTTTAGTTTCGGGGT
>NC_051415.1:19892211-19892374 GCF_015228065.2 Penaeus monodon
TTCTTTGATATTGAATTGATGTTAAGAAGGTTTAATGCTAAAACGAAATATCTGCTGTACTGTAGATATCGTGATGGTATGTGATCTTTTAACATTTGTCCATCAAGGTAATACTTGTTTTTGGATGGTGCTTAATCCCGTATAACACAGAGCTGACCTTTGC
>NC_051415.1:19892995-19893882 GCF_015228065.2 Penaeus monodon
TCAATACATCACATGATAGCAACTTAAACGCTAGCATAAAGGACACGAGTACCAAAGCATGATCTTCCCTCTCCGCGTCAGACCCGGTTCGGAGTAAACCCGTGAGTCAGCGGCGCGCATGAGTAAAGCAGGAACTGAAAAAGATCCTTGAATATTATCCTTCGCGTGTGAAGTTCTGAATTTTTCTGAGAGTTGAGTCCTTTGAATTGTAAATTTTATGGAGAGTATTTTCGTAGTGTTGATATTTTTTTGGGGGGTGATTCTTTATTGTCAACTTTATTCGCGTAATGAAGGACGAACTTATATCTTGTGGTTATTGTCAAAGGCTGTTCTTGAGCGGACTCGTTCAAGTGTGAGCGTCGGCCATCATAGCGGTTAGGGAAATTGCTGATCGTTGTTAAGTGATCGAATCAGGATGCAGTACAGCGCCAGAGATTTCTCGTAAATGAACCTTCTTGCTCTTGATGAAAAATAGAATGGCCGGGGTTGTGGTGGTGTAATTAGAGAGGAAGATAATGGCTTGGTAGGTGATAATGACCGTGGTTGGATTTCTTAAATACATGTATGGTTACGAGTCACGTACGTACTCGACGGTAACTTGGTGTGGTAACCCTATTTTCATGTTGCCATTTTTGAATGTTATGTTGAAGAGAACGAGAGACTCTCAGCACAATATTAAGTAAATAGGAAACTCCTGGAATATTTTTTATGAATCTGTCAGTTGCTACTGCACGAGAATCATGTAGTTACTGCTCCATTCTCGTTTTCTATGCGCGTGGAATGTCTCTGAATTTTTGTTTCCCTTTCGGCATCCGCGGGTGATGATTTGCTTATGATGACGTCACAATTGCTCTCCTTCTGGCACCTATCTCTTCCGCTGACGCCTG
>NC_051415.1:19893899-19894084 GCF_015228065.2 Penaeus monodon
ATGTTATATCATGTCTTTCTTTTCGTCGTTTGGCCTTGGGTTCCGTGGCTGGGGCTCAGTCCGGGCTGGCTTGATGGGTGTAGCCTTCGCGCTGTTACTGTCTGTGGTTTGCATGTGGGTTAGCTCTGATTTTCTCGTTCACTTGCACTTCTGTAGTTAGTCACTCTCTTATTCACACACGCACT
>NC_051415.1:19894186-19894726 GCF_015228065.2 Penaeus monodon
TTTTGTCTATTTATACCCCCCACCCCGACACAGAATAATAACACCCTGCGTAACAAGGACCTACATATCACCTTCAAACACGCTACTTGATCTGCTACAACAGTGATTTTGCAAATGAATGTGAGAAAAGCATATTCCACTGATCATGTTATAATGTTCTTGATATACTGCGCGACCGACTAGCGACTTGAGCAGAAAGGAAATCGCTACATTTAGAGATGCTAAGTCTGGAACGTCTTTGCGTATGATGAATATATTCTGTTTGTTCTTTGGGACCGGTGTTCTTGTAGAAACAAGATGGCGTCGATGTTTACCCGGATATCGATGCACGAAAAAAAAGTACGTTTGTGTGTTGCATATGAGGGCAGCACAGCGCCGGGGAGGTTGCGGGGCCCCGCTTCTATGAACCTACTTCTATGACCTCGTTACTGTGATCCAGCTCATTCCACTTCTTAATGTTTTTTATGTTACTTGTGCTGTCTTTTTTTTTTGGGGGGGGGGGTGTTTCTTTCCTCTTGTTATGACTTTCGGTTAACAGTT
>NC_051415.1:19895077-19895206 GCF_015228065.2 Penaeus monodon
TTCGGTGTTAAAAAGCCATAGCTAAGGATTCCAGTAGCCACTGTTATTTTTTTGCGGGAACATATATATAATCAAGGGGAGTATGTATATATAACTAGACTTCAAATTGGTTTACGGTGGAAGCATCTG
>NC_051415.1:19895544-19895898 GCF_015228065.2 Penaeus monodon
GCTATGAAGAGGGATGGCTATCGCTGGGTCAGTAGAGCCTCTGAGGTCAGTTTGCGCTGGAACACGTGAGAGGGTAGACCGCGGATAGACATTCTTCGTGTTCGTGGCTTTTGTAATCAGAAGCCTCGCGCGGTTCGACCCTTGGCGTGGTTTGTATTGTTTGAGCTTTCGGTGTTTGGGTTGATGTCTCTTGCGGTGTTGGAGACTTCGCCTGTTATTTTTTGTGTATTGTTACAGATTTTGTTTTGTCTTATTTATAGTGACAAATGTTATTCCATCCATGTAAAATGTGATAGATTTTTGTTTATGCTCCAATACAGTGTGGTAGATTTTGTTTAATCTTTATTTTCTGTG
>NC_051415.1:19895956-19896266 GCF_015228065.2 Penaeus monodon
GTGATAGGATTTGTCAACTTTAAAGTATCACATTTTCGCCTCGGTATGCATCGTTATATCATCCATGCTTTGCCACTACCACGCTCTTGATAACGTATATCCGATATGCTTCAATTTCTCAAAGCTATTAGTGTTACGCCACCGAGATATATTTACACAACTGTATTTACACTATTTGTTAGGTCACGGTACGGAACATAAACCGCATTGTTGGAGCTCGCGTTGCATCTCATTTCTTTCACCACGCCTGCAACGTATAAGAAGTCACGCAAGAAGCATCTCTGACCCGTCACTAGGGCATCCTCCTGCT
>NC_051415.1:19896305-19896493 GCF_015228065.2 Penaeus monodon
AAAACCGCGACGCTTCTGCTTGAGGCTGGCGTTTTTCTCTCCCCCCCTTCTCCCCCGTTCTTCTTGTTGCCGGTCGCTTCCTCTTCTTTATCTTCCACATCTTAGCTTTCTTTTATTTCTAAATTTGCTTTACAAAATGCTGATTCTGCAACAACGAGAAGATCGTCGTCAATAACGAGAAGCATTGT
>NC_051415.1:19896752-19897258 GCF_015228065.2 Penaeus monodon
GTATCAGTAGCAGCAGCATTAGTAGTACTCCGTTAGTTATTGTTGGTATTTCTACTATAGCTATTGCTGCCCGCTACTTCAGGTACCTCTATCTCTGCTGTTATTAATAGCTCTGTTGTTATCATTACCGCTTCTTATTTGCCATCATCATCCTTTTTTCTCATATAATTGTCACTGTCAGATTCCGCCCGACGTTATCTTTCGCCTCGAATTCTCGCTATTGTTTTTTTCTGCGTTTCTTATTTCCTGTTCATTACATTCATTTGGCTGTTTTGCAGGAGTTTGATGTACTCTGTGGCGCTGTGTTTTTGTGTTGTTGATTGTTTTCCACAGTGAGATTGCTTTTTTTGTGGTGTGTTCTTCACGCATTGTCATATCTTAATAAGAAGTTTTGATTTTTTTGTGTTTGATAGAAAGGGTTGTTGTGGTAAGAGTGATTTCATTATTTCTAAAAGGTCTTTGTTTAGCAACGTGTATTTTTTTATGAACTAGAGCTTGCAAAAGAT
>NC_051415.1:19897281-19897846 GCF_015228065.2 Penaeus monodon
TTGGGGTGTGGTACTTCTGACAGTTACGGTAAAATTGCACTCTGGGTCACTTTGCATTTATTTCCCAAAGGGTTGCGGTTTCTTGATTATCGTTGAGCTTTTTTAAGTCTTTCCATCCTCATTAAGGAAGGGTCATGTTATGCCAAGTCTCATGCGAGCTCTAAACTTTCCCTGTTATTATGTTTACTGATGTTTACTTTCACTCCCGTCTTCCGTTGTTAGCGTTTATGGTTGTCGGGTTGTTGCGGTGCAGGTTGCCTTCGTGATGCTCTTTGCACTTTTTAAAAACCGGCAAGCCCGTCCCCTCTCGTGGACTTTCTGTGCCTCCGTACTAACTGGTGACCTTTGTACGATCTTCGACCTGTGACCCGAGGTATGCGGTGGCCGTGATGTCGGGACCTGAAGATTGCACCTGCTTTTATAAATGTTGAAGGTCGTGACGGTAGCCGAACTCCACGACTAGTCCACGATTCCTGCACCACTCGTTCGCCTAAATACTGCAAATAGCTTGAACGCGTCTCACACGTAAATTCTGATTTTTAGTGTATTACAAGAGACATGCACA
>NC_051415.1:19898044-19898349 GCF_015228065.2 Penaeus monodon
TTCCTACCCACCCATGAAAAATGCGAAGAAGGCAAGGTCCGATGGCAGCATACCTCCCCCCCCTCCCTTCCCGACAACAGCCGAGGCTTCAGGTAACCGCGTGACCCACTTCCCCGCCGCGTCCAATATGGCCGCCAATGTTTACATCCGTCAGCCTCAATTTCAGGAGGTTTGGGAAGTTTTAATTTGCTTTGCTTGGCCATTTGTATATTTTTATATATAACCACATTTGTCACTTAAGAGAAGTGCACAAGTTCTTGATATAGTCGTTATATGGGTCATTAATATTCATATCATCTCATTAA
>NC_051415.1:19898453-19898923 GCF_015228065.2 Penaeus monodon
TGGCTTCGGAAATCTTTGGTGGTGAATTTTCGTAGATTTATGTCTTTCTTGTCTGAAGGTCGGGATCGCATGTCACGGGGTTGTGAAGTGTCTGTCAACTTTCTTTTGGCTGGTTGGTTGGTTGTGCGCACAGTTGTGTAAAAATGACTATCAGTTGTTTTGCTAATTATTAGTGCTTGCGTGGTTGTGTTTTGTAATTATGGCTAGGCGGTGGTTGATGCTTATGCGTATTATTTTTAGTGAAGAAGGTATTGTGGTGAATTTATGTCTACTGCATATAATTTTATAGCTCATGTGTTTCGTATTTGCTCCGTTTTCATCCAGTTTCCAGTGTCGAATATGAATGATAAAAACTCATAAGCTTTTACTATTGTCATATCTCAGGTGTTCATACCGGCTGACACTAAACCACTGGATTTTGCGCAATTATCGTGAGCAGCTTGAATCGTGGATCACTTCCTATTGTTACA
>NC_051415.1:19899221-19899425 GCF_015228065.2 Penaeus monodon
AGCATACTCCAAACTGCACTGTTTACCTTCGCCGTCCCTTCACATTCCCTTCATAAGACCCAGGCGACGCTCCGACCCCCAGGAGGGCCTGCCTGAGTGTCACACCCTGGCACGGGCGGCCTTTGGCAGCGGGTCGGGTGCCAGATTGCTATTATTCAGGAAGCGTCTTTTACCTTTCCCGTGATCTGGAAAGGGCAGGCACGA
>NC_051415.1:19899478-19899637 GCF_015228065.2 Penaeus monodon
AGCGGAGTACAGCGCGTGGGAATCGTACTCGTGGGAGTGGATTTGCAGGGCGCGGGCAGGGGGGATCGCGTCCAGCCATGGCGAGGTGTTGTCGGTGACTTCAACACGTCGGTAAGTGGTAATCCTGCCGAATTTCACTAATATATGCTAGTAGTTTTA
>NC_051415.1:19899974-19900332 GCF_015228065.2 Penaeus monodon
CTTGATTCTTTGAATTATTCACATAACGCGGTAGAGAACATGAACATGCCACATACCGGTACTCGAGGTGCCACTGTAAATATGAACAGAAAATCGTTTAATTGTAAGCCGTGAGCCTCATCATAATTAGTCACTTGTGTCCTGAAAGCTAATGCAGGGCAATCACCTTGGGAGTGTGACTCCGTTTGCCCTTAGAGGCAGTGGTTAAGACGCGTGTTAAGTGCATAAATTTGATTTTTTTATTCTTCAGACCCTTATTGTATCTATAACTTCTGTCACTTATCATGTTCTGATTCTCTGTATGTCCGTCTGTCCTCTCTTTTCCTCTTTCTGTCTATTTATTCGTACGACCGTCCCA
>NC_051415.1:19900763-19900865 GCF_015228065.2 Penaeus monodon
CCTCCTTCTCTCCCCTCTCTCCCCTCTCCATAAAATTTACGTCACCTCAGCATTACCGCAGGAGACACATACTACATGGACCTTTCTTAACCTCAACGGTAG
>NC_051415.1:19900917-19901064 GCF_015228065.2 Penaeus monodon
GGTTAGTGAGGTTAGGGGATGACCACTGACCACTGTGATGTCTTGGGGGCGTTTTGCAACATCCTTGGACCCTTTGATTGCAGCGTGGTGTGAGGTTAGTTGCGTGTTGCTTGGTCTGCGGGTCTGGCTAAGTTGGGTATATAATTA
>NC_051415.1:19901464-19901965 GCF_015228065.2 Penaeus monodon
GAATGAATGATAACCCGTTCTTCTCGGCCAAAACCGGTATTTTCTCCCACATCCCAAACTCATCGCACGCCGCAGTGAAGAAATCTCAGGTCGTGTGTTCCGCGCCGTGCCGAGGTCATTGCATTGCCGGGCCAAGGTTTCCCGCGCCGGAGACCCTACGTGGCATCCCAGTTCGTGTCGTTAATGGAAGCCATTCGTTGTATCAGTGTCATTGCTCTCACGATAGGTTTTTTTTTTTTTTTTACGTGTGTTAAAAAAAAAATGTTTTTAGATTTCGTTTGAGGGCGTGTGATACCTGTTACCGTTTTTAGGGGGGGGGTGGAGGGGGTAGATGAACTTGCTTCGGTCGATTTCATTGGGTTAGCTTTGCTGTGGAGATCATCTATTTCTTTCCGATTTCTTTAACCGACTTTACGGGGAGTAGCTACGCTGATCTCTGAAATGTTACGCTAATTTTTAGCTTTAGGGTAGATAAAGGTTGTTTTAGGTATTTCGGTTGGC
>NC_051415.1:19902023-19903453 GCF_015228065.2 Penaeus monodon
GTATAATTCAGTCAACTTCGGGAAGCAACGAACATCAAGGTAACAATATCCCGACGTGGCTTTGTAAACACAAACTTTAACGGCTTTTTCCTCCCTCTTCCTCAGATTATCGCTGTCTCTCGGCAAGGACCTCCAACCGGCCTGTCATGGGCAACGTGCGGGCGGGCGTGGGCGTCGCGGCAGTGCTCCTGTGGGCGGCAGTGGGCGTGCAGGGTCATGGCAGACTGATTGAACCGCCATCCAGATCTTCTGCTTGGAGGTAAGCTGTTTTACGAGACGCTTTGTAACCAGAACGACAAGGGTAACTTTCCTCTTGTGTTCTGATTACCTGCTCTTTCGACGATCTTTAGAAAGTGTGAGCATTAGTATGAATGTCGTTATAGGCCTTGAATGGACGATAAGACACTCACCCATGATAAACCGCGTAGATTATTCATCGTGCACAGAGTGAAAAGGCAGGATTTAGGCGATTCCGAAGGACGGGAAACGCGTCTGATGATGCTTCTGATCCTGTGAGTGCGCTGAAGGTTCAAACAGAACAGGATGGGTCCGCCCTTGTATCCCATATTCGTCCACCGAGAAGTCAGATTGCAGGCCGTGTAGTCGTGTAGGATGTTGGGAAATACAGTAGGCCATCGCTAATTATAATTTCAAATGACACTGCCTTGATTCACGCGTTGCTTTGAATTATTAACGCAGGGATGTGGCACATGCTGGTGCTCAAGTTACCTCAAGGTACGTGCAACACAGCTCGAGGTCATTTCACTGTAAGAATTCTTACATTAATCCGCTTGTTTCCTAAAGAGTAATGCAGGGCGTTCATCTAAACAGCGTGATCACAATTATCCATAGTGTTTCGCATTATTCACCTAATACCAAAACGAACCTGAACCACAATTGTAATGTTCACTCAATAAAAGAACTTGTTGCATCCTGGTTCTCAAGATATTCGTTTGGCCGTCTGTAGAAAGGGTGCAATTGAGGCGTGCGTGTTCTCCTGACATGCAACTTCGCCCCAGGGTTTTATTTTCGCCGTGAAAGTCATCTCGGTCGCCCTCCTCGTTGTTTCCGAAAGGACAGCGCGGGGCGATCACCCTGGGAGTGCGCTGGCGCTTGGCCTTGGCGATGTTGCTTCGGAAATTTTATTTCGAGTGTGAAGATTTTCTTTTCTCTTATTTTCTTTTTTTTCTGCTCTCTTCGCGCTTTTTATCTCTCGTCATTTATGTTTTTTTCTCTTCGTATTCTCTCCATTATCATTTATCTCCTTCATTTCCTTCTTTTTTAGCCTTGCTAATCCTCTTACCCGGCTTTCCTTCTTCATTTCTTGCATTGGTTACTTCGTACCTTTCTTCTCTCCCTCCCTTTCTCCCTTTTTACTTCTTTCTATCACTTCTCAGTCTCTTCACTTCCTCTTTCCTCCCTTACGGTGG
>NC_051415.1:19903793-19904219 GCF_015228065.2 Penaeus monodon
TTCCACATGATGCCACGATGGCCCGGGGCAGCGAGGGTGGGCGCCTGGGCAAAGACCTTGAGGCAGAAGAAGGCGCCCACTACACCACGTCTCGCCCTATCGACTGTCTCTATAGGGCCACGTGGGCGGGCGTCGGCGGAACGATGTGTGGGCGGGATGGTAGAAACTTCGATTGTTCTCGTGGGCGTAGGTGTTGAAACGGTATGATGGGGTAATTGTTAAGAGACCGCCAAGAGTATGAATTTGATGTGGCATTGATTGGCTGATGAACGAGCTGCTGATTTTGGTCTGGAAATTTATACTATTACACTGATTTGAGAAAGCATTTACTTTTTTTTTTACGCGGGTGTGACGTGGCTGCGTGACTGTTAACGAAAGCTGAACACGGTAATGGACTGTTAAATTGGGAAACGAGGAGGATTTGGT
>NC_051415.1:19905016-19905251 GCF_015228065.2 Penaeus monodon
TTAGTGTAGCATTTTTTTTCTATCAGCAGTTACATGTTCACATAACGGTGCTGGTCGTCAGCGAAATACAGATATACATTACCTCATGCTCTTTTGTCACTTCATGTGCATTGCAGTAAAAATATCGCGCTAAACCTTGGAAAAGTGAAGCACAAAAGTCAAAAGAATCACATAACTTGCCGATTAAAGTCTTGCTAAGAATCGAAAGTGGTTCTTGCATCGACTGGTGCCGATG
>NC_051415.1:19905444-19905655 GCF_015228065.2 Penaeus monodon
GCCAAACTTTTCCATCAACGGATCAGGAAGTTTGATTCCATGCACTTTCTCACACTTTCTGTCTGGAAGCGTGCATGATCTTCGTTGCTCGTGCATGATCGCTGTGACTGAGTGACTGTCCTTGCACACGGGGGGAGGTGTGCAAGGAAGCCTGCAGGATCATAATCCTGAAGGTCCTCTAACTTGTCAGAATGGATTGTCTGTCTGTCAG
>NC_051415.1:19905710-19905783 GCF_015228065.2 Penaeus monodon
AATATTCGCAGATGATATTATTGTTTGTTTGGATGGTTGGTTTCCATGTGTTTTGGCTGTTCCGCCAATGGGG
>NC_051415.1:19906458-19906660 GCF_015228065.2 Penaeus monodon
TTCTTCAGCCTCCCTGCCTCTCTCCTGCGGCCTGGACGTGTGTCGAGGGAGCCGTGCGTTGCGCCATTTTTTTCACGTTTTTAGGTTGATGTGCTGATTGCATAATGTTGCATATTGCATTGTAGATAGATAGGATGGATTGCTTGTTCGTCTGCTTTATTATGCAAGGGGGAGAGTGTGAATTTAAGTGCGGCGTGACCAG
>NC_051415.1:19907024-19907443 GCF_015228065.2 Penaeus monodon
TATTTTGCCGTGTAGCCAAACATGTTTGCGACTATACTTGTGAGTTTACACAATCGCGGTGAAGTTGCCTAAAGACTGCTCAGTGTAAGGAAATATCACAAATTAAACCTGAAAGGTAGTTTCCCAGTGTCATGGCAGCGCTACATCACCCGTGACAGCAGAAGCATCTCCCTCACTTGAAGCACAGAAGGGGAAGGGGGGAAGGGGAGTAAGGTAATGGGGGAGGGGGGAGTGAGAAAATGAGGGAGGGGGAGTAAGGAAATGGGGGAGGGGGGTAGGGAAAGGGAGGAGGGGGAGGTGAGGATTACGGCAGTACTTCCGTCTCTAATGAAGCCTCACAATGGGAAGGAGAAAGTCACGTGGAATTTTTTTCCATAACTGTGGATGTCTTTTTGTTTCCAGTGTCATTTTCATCCATT
>NC_051415.1:19907474-19907630 GCF_015228065.2 Penaeus monodon
AACTTTTCTTCCATCTACTGCTCCCTTGTCTTTCTATCATTTTTCTTTTGTGTTATTTTTCTTTTTCAAATGTTTTGCTTTTGTTTATTTTCTAGTTTGTTAGTTTCAGTTTTCTTATTTTGCCTTTTTGTACCTTTCCTTCGTTTGCTCCTTCTG
>NC_051415.1:19907827-19908172 GCF_015228065.2 Penaeus monodon
CCTTCCCTCAGTTCTGACGCCAAACCAGCCTGCGGCGCCACCGTCCAGTCTCTCCGGTGGTGAAATGTCTGGCCCGAAGGTAGTCCGGTTGTGATATTAGCTTACTTTAGCTCCCCTGTGTGAAATTCGAAAACGCTCGCCGTGCCGCTTATCTAACTTTTTATTTTTTTATTTATTTCCTTTTTAGTATCTTTCCAGTTTTCAAAATCTCGAAAGTTTCACGTTATCATTGTTTGCTAGAATTGTATGAGTCACGTGACGGCTCGAGACAGGCAGCGACAGGCGATATGACGGGTCGACACCCAGAGTTTACAGGGCGTGAAGGGTAAGTGAGAAGGGGAAAGA
>NC_051415.1:19908311-19908401 GCF_015228065.2 Penaeus monodon
GATGGATGTGTTCACAACAGCGTAAAGTAGCTTCCGTCTCAGTCTGCCTTCACGCAGGTGTGCTCTCCCACCTGCGCTTTCTGGTAGGCT
>NC_051415.1:19908710-19908987 GCF_015228065.2 Penaeus monodon
TATTACCATGGGAATTTTTCCCGAAGGATCATTTCTTAAGGGAAAACCATCTAAAAGATCTGAAAAATATCAGCACCTGGTGAAAACATGCCGAGTAGCAGTAAACGTTTTTCAGTCTACCGTTTCTTTCTTACTGCATTACAAAATCGTAAATGTCAGCGATGGGGGGTTGAGTGGGGGTCCTAATTCAAGGTTGCTAGGCCTGTTCTCTCGGGAAGCTTCTAGAAGTATCGTGCGTTTGTAGAGCGTCAGGGTGTTGACGAAGAAAGTCTTGTTT
>NC_051415.1:19909118-19909228 GCF_015228065.2 Penaeus monodon
CAGCCCTAAACGGACGGGGACGAACCGCGCCAGCTCTCCCCATCGGATGTGGTTGAGTCGAAGAAAGATTTATGCTAATCGGCCAAGATGCATCAGCAGCGCCGACGACC
>NC_051415.1:19909377-19909724 GCF_015228065.2 Penaeus monodon
CACATTAACAGAGAGAGGTTGATAGAGAGAAATGTAATGGTTGAATGTTGCTCGTGTGGAAAAAAAATACTCGAAAGGACTTTTTTTTTCCTTTTTTTTGGAATTTCCCATTATTAAGGACCGTTGGGAATTCCCGACTACTTTCTCTCCCGATAATATGAGCGATGGAGAAACGTGTGCGTGAGTGTGAAAAACGACGAAGAAGAGAAGAGAACAGAATAGAATGGAAGGAAAGAGAGAAAGAAAAATAGGGAAATAGAAAGAATGAAGAGGAGGGTTAAATTGAAGGGAGAAGAAAGGGAGAGGGAGAAGAGGGGGTGACAGTGGAGGAAGAAAAATAGTGGAAA
>NC_051415.1:19909878-19910046 GCF_015228065.2 Penaeus monodon
TTTTCGTGTCTACTAATTCTTTCCGTCTCTCTGGTGTCATCGGCTGCGGAGGACCTGCTGCCTCTGCGCATATGTTTCCTCTGCCTTGTGGTTGGAGGAACTTGCGTTAAGATGAGGCTGAATATTCACGTCTTTCGTGCTTATCTCATGTGAGCGAGGGAGAGGGAG
>NC_051415.1:19910153-19910256 GCF_015228065.2 Penaeus monodon
CAAACCTTGCACCTGCTCATCCATTCCCTGAGACGTGTTTCGGAAGTTGAAGGCAGTCAAGTGCAGCGGCTACAACCATCGTGAAATGCGTCGGAAAACCTTT
>NC_051415.1:19910536-19910985 GCF_015228065.2 Penaeus monodon
AGAGGTGAGGGGTAGGGATGTTAGCAACAGCCAAATAAACATATAGTCAGATTCAGAAAAAGTGCTACAGGTGTGTATCATTATATACATAAAAAAAACTATTACCCGTATTAATACTTAATCACCATACTTAACTACACATCGCATGTTTCTTATACCCAGTCAGACCCATGTACTCCCCCCCCCCCCTCATCCCCACACGCTTCCAGGAACCCACAAGGCACGTCACCAACTTTACCCCCCCCCCCCGCCCTATTTTTGCCTGTGTCCCATCACAAAAGGGGAAAAAAGATCCCCCTGCGTGTTAATGAACGGATGATGCGGTTAATGAGGCTTGTAATTACTGGATGTCCGGTTGAACTCACCGGCCTGATCGTAATTAGTGGAGAAAGTTGGAAATAATCTTGAATGTGAGGAATTTGTCTCCCGTGTCTTGGGCCGCGGACCTG
>NC_051415.1:19911325-19911876 GCF_015228065.2 Penaeus monodon
GTATACTTTTTTATAAACTTAACTCCAAAACCTCACCATTTACATGTAAAACAGAAACCAATAATGTGGACCAATATTAATCTTCATGCCACGTAATCTTTCTGCTGTCAGCTCTACACTTTCCAATGGCTCGTCTGGTCCTTAAACCTCGTGAAGGAATGGCCACTTGGTGTACAGAGTTTGTGTAGAGGTCTGGGAGGAGGGGGAGGGGGGCCAAGGTCAGCTAACCACATCCTACGGTCTAAAAGGCCTGTTTAAATGGGGTGGTTTTGCCTGGTTTAGTCAACTGGTATTTATTTTATTCTGTTTACTGTTTATAAATCCCTACTTTTGGTCGATATATGAGGCCTATTGGAAACAGATCCAAGTCTGTTTCGTTGAAAGGATGGGTGTATCTTGCATAGGCCTATCTTTCGTTCGTATGGGCGGGGGTGTTTTTTTTTCCTTCACTGGATCGCGTCTTCCTGTCCTGGCGGAACTTTCACTTTGGGTTATAGACAAACAGACTTTCCTTTTTTTCTCGTTTCCTTTTTTTTTTCCACCACCGAAAG
>NC_051415.1:19911970-19912148 GCF_015228065.2 Penaeus monodon
GATGTCTCGGTGATTTATTCTCAACTGAGACGATTCTTTTTTCCTTTTTTTTAAAGTATTTTTTGAGGAATATTTAGGTAGATGAACGGGAAATCTGAATTATAATAACAGCACGACTATACATTATGGACGTAAATAAATTAATTCATTGAGTGGGAGATATAATCCCTTGTTAGCA
>NC_051415.1:19912321-19912582 GCF_015228065.2 Penaeus monodon
GGAAGAAAAAGAAGACGACTCGAGAACCACGAGGAATAAGATAGACAATAAAAATGGGCGGATTGGCTCCGGCTGGCGAAGGGACAGGTCACATTCCGCCAATGGCGCGTCGCCCATGACTGGCCAATCACGACCCGAACTCATTTTCTCTTTAGTCACGCTGGGAAGTGATCCACAAAAAAAAGAAAGAAAAAAAAGCTGGACTTTTTATGGTGTCGATATTTGCTTCATTTTCACTCGAAGTTACACTTGCATGCGGAG
>NC_051415.1:19912660-19913087 GCF_015228065.2 Penaeus monodon
CTACGCGTCCGCGAACACGTGAGGTATTAAAAAAGAAAATCAAACGTAACCTAAAGACCTGTTACTGTCTCTACTGGAAACACACCTCATCTAAAACACTACATTGCGGGGACACGAAACAGACGCTCGAAAAGCAGAACTAAAAAAAATAGTGACTCGGCTCTCCTCGCCGCGTCGCCATGGTAACCTGCTTCCCCCTCGCTCTGATCCTCTTCTCGTGAACGTGACGGTGATAATTTCGACAATTTCTCTTAGAATCGTGGGTTCATTTAATCGCTAGAGTGCTTTCATTTTCTTTTTCTTTTTTTCTTAATCAGGATGAGCTCAAGAGGTCAATGATTTGTCTAACCTAAGGAACTGCGCGTCGGTGGTGTGTTGGAGTGAGTGAAAAAGTGAGTGTGGGAGTGAGAAACTGATGAGTGGATGG
>NC_051415.1:19913251-19913335 GCF_015228065.2 Penaeus monodon
CCAGAGCGATAGACAGGGCTGTGGGCGGAGGAGGCTCCAAAGAGCGGAAGTTTCCCACACGTGTCGTACGGTCGGACGAGTGAG
>NC_051415.1:19913499-19913813 GCF_015228065.2 Penaeus monodon
GGTGGTGTTATCTGTTGACACAAAGGGTTCTTTTTAAGCTATTTTGCTATAGCTTTTGTTCGATGCATGTGAATGGCGGGTACTTCCTTGTGAGTGATGTGGCTTTTCTTAGCGTGGGCGTGTGGGCGTATTTAGTTGTTGTTTATAGCGTTGTAGATGGAATCATAGATTTTTTTTCCTTTTTTGTCATAACGTATAAAGCAGTAATACATTAGATCATATCAGTGTTTCGAAATCCATTTCCCTCACTTGACAATCGTACAACGGAAGTTATAGTTTCTCGAAAAAAAAGTTATAGTAAGAACAAAAACTAC
>NC_051415.1:19913853-19914036 GCF_015228065.2 Penaeus monodon
GCGATGATGACAGTGATAAAGATCTAATGCCGACGAAAAAAAATGTATTTTCGTGGATAATTCAGCATTTCCTCAGTCATACCTGGAAGGCGGGTGCATTCGTGCGTGATGGAATACCTGCCGATAGACAATCACGTTGAAAGTATTTCGTTTTTCCATCCCGAGCCCACCTTAGTTCCTGTC
>NC_051415.1:19914093-19914253 GCF_015228065.2 Penaeus monodon
ACCGTGTTATCTTTCGTGTGTATCTGGCACGTTCGGCGAGAAATCGTTTTTTTTTTTCGCCTTTCCCTTCCGGTCCCTCTTGCCTGTCATCGTCTGTGGTTTGCAAAGAAGGGCAGTTGGAGTGACAAAAGAGGCACTAAAGTAGTAAGAATGATATTTG
>NC_051415.1:19914860-19914995 GCF_015228065.2 Penaeus monodon
CATGGGAGCGCCTATGTTTATACATGCGCCCCCCTCCCACGTCCGAAAGTCGATAGGGTCAACGACGGGGAAAATGAGGACTTAAAATTCAATTTTTTACGAAAAACGGATACTCAGGATCTCGGTTTCGAGGTT
>NC_051415.1:19915095-19915336 GCF_015228065.2 Penaeus monodon
TGTAAAAATTTTTTTTGAAGTTTAGCGGGTATTCTGTTGTAAGAGTGGGCTGATACCTATTCAGAATGACGTCATGGAGTGTTTCCGGGGAAATTTTTACCTGGCATGTTTTTGATTGTCGTTTTCATATATTTCGAATGAAAAGATTATTCGACGGAATAGATAACACATGTGTGGGGAGTTTGTTCATGGTTTCAGCTATGTGTACAAGAACGACAACAGGAAAAGTCACAATAAGAAT
>NC_051415.1:19915436-19915596 GCF_015228065.2 Penaeus monodon
AAACGATACCATGCTGTGGGTAGAAGAGTGGGGGAAAGGGGGGCGGGTGCGAGGTTAATATCCCACTCCCACACTCGTCGTTTCAGAAACCTTCGCTTGATACTATGGGATGTGCCTCGTCACCTCCGCTTCGGCGAAGTGCGCGGAAGGGGAAACTCTT
>NC_051415.1:19915746-19916644 GCF_015228065.2 Penaeus monodon
GTGTTTCAAATCAAATCCCCTACTTGGACGCTATAACTGATGGTGACACTAAGAGAAATCATGAGAAATGACTCGATTCTGCCGGTATAAGAACGAGACACTTGCTTCTCATTGTCCCGCCGCAGGGATTAAGCCGGCTAAGGCAAAACAAGTTTCTAAACCGGCCGATTCCTCCAAACAAAGAAAAGTAATGGAATAGGCGTGGTTGATCTTTTTAAAGCATATTGTTAGGGGAAAGAAAAAGAGAAAAATAACGAAATTATGGCGAAAGGTCGATAATTATGGCAGCTATGACGACTCATGACATTTAGCTGGTTGCCATGGATGCCAACATTACTGGAGGGATTCTGGGTGGGATGCTTTTTTGGCCGCCTGCCAGGACGCCCATCCTTCCTGGTGAACTTCGAGGATGGTGGTTTACGACGAGCGTTAACTAGAGCACTGGCAATGCTGTTGGCGAGAGGGTAATTCCGGAATGCGGTCAGTGTTGCCAACATTAAGAAAGATGTCGGTTGATTGGAATTACATTCGTGTTTTATTTGGAATCATGTTGGCTGAATGGTAAACGTGAATGGTGAACTTTCTAACTTCATATTTGTTTAGGAGTGTACTGACGATAATACAAAATGTGAAAGTTGAAGTACAATTTATAGAAATAAAATGAGTGAATAAAGAAAAGATAAATAATTATTGACCTATCACTAAAAACACATGAGTACAATGAATACATCATGCGCATTGTATCATCTCGTTAAAAACAAAGTTCAGCTGCTAAAGCGCAAAGGTAATAACCATGCTACAGAAAGCGTAGCAGTGAATTCCATCATAGCGTTCAAAGTTATCACTGCATGAACTAAACTCTCTCCTAACCTCACGCACATCTCCCACCTCAAACAAA
>NC_051415.1:19917147-19917307 GCF_015228065.2 Penaeus monodon
TTCTCTTCCTCTCTCCCTCCCTCTAATGGCTCTTAACACTAAGTCCGGTGTCACATTTTCTTGGTAATCGAGCCATCGAGCCGCGGCAAAACAAAGCTCTCTCATGTGTGAAGCAAATATTTACTTCCTGGTTATGGTAGTTGCTTACTCCGTTTTGAAT
>NC_051415.1:19917644-19917969 GCF_015228065.2 Penaeus monodon
ACTTGCCCTGAACTTTTGACGTTTAATATTAACGGCGGCGCTGAAGTAGCCGACCAGACGCCCCAGACACTGTTGCGTCATAGGGGCTGGCAGACGACGGCGATGCTGAGAAAGAGCGCATTTTCCGCGAACGTGGTAATACTGATGATTGTGATGGGTGTCATTCATGATGGGCGTGTGTCAGGAAGGGTGGGCTTGTGTCATTCGTTATAGGTATGTGTCATTCATGATGGGCGTGTGTCAATCTTGATGGGTGTGTGCTTTGTCTGCCTTTGCATGTGGTATTGCTGTTTCAGTTGTATAGGTATAGTATTTTCAGGACTGT
>NC_051415.1:19918401-19918722 GCF_015228065.2 Penaeus monodon
ATGGCATCGCGCACAATGCCATTTATGCCTCATGGACGTACCGCAAGTTAGCATGGAAGTCGGTGCACGTGCGGGTCGGGCTGATATCCCTTTCAATTGGAGTTACGCAAGATCGGTAGCAGTTCACTAGAACGTCTGATTCATAAAACCAAAATAAGCGTTTTTTTTTTCCTCTGGCGAAATGGCGAAAGATACTGATGGGTTAATGTAAGAAATTGCGGTTTCAGTGGGTGTGTTTTTTATGTGATCGTTTCCTTTGTTAATTTTTTTTCTTGGGGAAGGGGGTATATGTTGCTATTACTCTTTTCAAACGAAGCAGTT
>NC_051415.1:19919017-19919194 GCF_015228065.2 Penaeus monodon
TTACTTTTTTCAAAAGTGTTTAAATCTAAATCAGGGTAACAGTCTGCGAATAACATACGTTACCAATGCTTTCCCTACCTCATAACACAGACTAACATAACTACCCATTTTGCACTCGCACTCACCTCGCACATTTGACCCCAACGAAACACCCTCATCCTACGCGCACCCTGTTTG
>NC_051415.1:19919258-19919420 GCF_015228065.2 Penaeus monodon
GTAACATTAGAAAGTGGCGCTTGCCTCTCTCTCTCTCTCCCGTCGCGCGAGTGGCTCTGTAAAAGCACGTATGTCACAAAAAAACTGGATCAGTCCACGGAAACTCGGGCTGCTGTTGCGGACCTGCTGTTGCCACGCCTCCTCCCTCGCTCTCGGGACGCC
>NC_051415.1:19920331-19922396 GCF_015228065.2 Penaeus monodon
GTTATCAAGGTCATGACTAATAAATGCAGAAGAAAGATCCATTTCATTCCGGAAATTTCTTGCACAAAATTGACTTTGTAACTTCAGGCCGCCCTTTGTGACTGACCGTTGCTTTTGTTTCAAGAGGGAAAAGTCCTCTTTTCCTGTCAATATTTCCGGAATTACATTTATATCGTAATGGCTATGAAGAGCTGCTATTCCTACTATTACATGTATAATGAGGGCAGGGGGTTTACCTTCACACTAATGGAGGTGTTTATACCTTAATGCTCACCTGACGTCTACCTCTCTCTTTGCTGATCGTTATCAGCCTCTCTGCGTCAACGCCCAAGACCTTTCTACGGGCGCCTCACACACCTTTCGACTGACACGGAGCCTCGGAGTTTCGAAATGAGGTTCCTGATAATAGTAGCTGGTGCGTGCGGGTTTCTTCCATACGCCTTGCCGGTTCCCGTGCCCTCGTAGCTCAGGCAGGGAAGTCCCAAGGGCAGAATGACACCCGGGAACGGCTCCTGCGGACCACAGGATAGACAGGATTAAGTTGTTCCGTGATACTGCCATCTTTTGGAAGAGTGGAATCCGGCTATTTTTCCGTTTTCGTGTGTGTGTGAGAAAAGAGTGACGGGCGTCGGGAAGAGGAGCGAGCGACCGCATCGTCACTCGGTTGTGACGTGTCGGGGGCGTTCAGTTCGTCACCCTTCGCAGTCTTCGCATAAATGTCCCCGTCGCAAGCAGTTTAAATGGGTTAGATTGCTATTTCAAACTGTCTGGTTATAGGTTGTTGATATAAATTGAGATCAGCATATGGTATCCACACTTCCCGCAAATGGGTGTTCTACTGCCATCACAACCGTAATTACTATTTACTGCTGCCACCAACACGTGAAAGCGAGCGAGGATAATACCCTTAACCCCATTCACTTTCACGTGTTATGCCCTCGAGCCCTCGCTTGGCCTAGAAAACGATAGCGGCACCGGACGCCCCAGCCTAGCCGGGTTATCCTAACGGTCCGTCCCGAATACCAGCGATGCCCATACGATTGCCAAAACATCGGGGCATTGATATGGCGATTTCTGGTGAGATTTTTATCCATTAATTCCATTCCAACCCGAATGCCGTTGCGTCAACGTTAGAGATGAACAAAGGCTAGTCAAGACCATGTATAAAACCACCGGACGTTTTTTTTTTTTTCCCGGGTAGGTCTTCCCCTCCGGTAGGACAACACGTGACGTCACGAGATCTTCACGAACGCTTGTCGTGCGTTTCGGTAATGAGGGACGTCCTTTCTGAAGGAGGCTTCTTTCTCATTCGCAGGAAGATTTCACCGTGTAATTTTTATTGTTAATTACATATTTCGATCTAGAATGCAACGCCATATGTATGTTTACTTTCAGATTAAATAAAATAGAATTTAAATGGACTCCTTCATTCGTTGCTGCCACACTCTTCCGGTGCTATAAAGTGTAGAAGACACGCCAAAGCGGAAAGGGATATGGCACATTATGCTTGTTTTCATGCAGCTCTGTAACAACTATTAAGTCCTTTAACTACCCGGTGAATTTCTTCCGGCTGCGTGAACATCTGCTCTTGGTTCTCACTTTCCTCTTCACTTCGTCTCTTCTGTGTATTTTATTTTTTATATATTTGTTTTTATATAGGTGGATAGATAGACAGATATAGAGAGATGGATTGATTATGCATATATGTGTGCGTGTGCGAATATTCGATAATTATATATCACATCCTGGCTATTTACATCTTACTGAGTAAATGATGCATAAACAGTGTTTTTCTCTCCCTCGTCCACCTGCTATTTCTACCCCCCCCTCCCCCGCCTCCCCACTTAGATGACCGCTCTATTACATCAGTAACCTGGTCCTGCCTCCGCCCATCTGCCGAAATCGTAGTGACGGGCGTCGAATTTGGGCGGAGGTGTCCATTATGAGGTCGGAGGGCCGGTTGGCATGCCCACTGACTGACTTCCTGGTTACTTGCGACCTAAGGAATGGTTAGAGGGGGGTGATGGCGCTTCCTTGTGCGACCTGTTATCATCTTCTGTTCTGG
>NC_051415.1:19922618-19922896 GCF_015228065.2 Penaeus monodon
TCTATTCTATACCTCTTTGCTAACTCAAATAATTATCCTCTAATTATTTTCATTATTTTTACTCCCTCAGTAACCCCACACCATAAACATAATTCCCCAAACAACGGCGATGTACACTGAAAGTAACTTCCATAAATTGAAATGCACCGTAATAGATCAGTAGACTGCCTGACCTCTCGTCGCACGTCCGTTAAATCCGTAATGGCAGAAAACCGGACGCGATCTTATTTAAGAACTTCTACGCTTCAAAGGGCAGTTGCATGCTTCCTTACTTTGAA
>NC_051415.1:19922958-19923074 GCF_015228065.2 Penaeus monodon
TTGTGAGCGTTAAGATGAAGAAGTTCGAATTTCGTAATTGAAAAGGTCGGTGATGGGGAGCGAAATGCCACCCCCCCACACCCGCCCGCTACGTTAAGTTGGGTTGGGTGGGGAGG
>NC_051415.1:19923288-19923456 GCF_015228065.2 Penaeus monodon
TAGCTAAAGTCAAGCTGCTTTTTAGAGTCATGCTGACTTCCTTGCTCGGTTTCTTTGCTATGGGTTCGGCTGTGCATGCGTGGCGTTGACGTTAGTTTGATTCCAGAATATGGTTATTATTTATATTATCATTACTAATAGCACTGCTGCCGTCATCATCAGTATCCA
>NC_051415.1:19923497-19923591 GCF_015228065.2 Penaeus monodon
TCTGCAGCCTGGCCATTATTATGGCATAGAGTACGTTTAGGAATTTAAAGAATCTAACACATTGATTTTTTTCGGATTTTAGTACTTATATACT
>NC_051415.1:19923739-19923958 GCF_015228065.2 Penaeus monodon
CAGCCCACCAAAATCCACATACACCTCTCAGCCAGTGCCAGACGGAGGACCAATTACCGACAGATTGTGAAAGTTCCCCACCATTTCGGTCCGACTTTCAGCGACGTAAAGAGATGCCACTTGCATGACCGGTCGTTCATCTTTCTCCCTGTTTGCATGACCTTTCTCTGCTACGCTCGACCTTTCTGCCGCTCGTTTTGTCTTGGGTGTGGTGGTTGT
>NC_051415.1:19924003-19924332 GCF_015228065.2 Penaeus monodon
TTGGGGGAGAGTGTTTGTGTCTGTTTGTGTATGTAGTGTGCTTTTGTGTATTAGAATCCTCGAATGTGTGTATGAGTGTCTTTAAACTGAATATGACGTAAGAAGTTTTACAGAACGGAGAAATTATAAATAAATGCCCTCTCGTTCTCCGAAAGGGGCATCACGTGTCTTCCGCTAAAGGGCTTCCGGTGCCGCGGTGGAAATGCCCGAGTGCCTCTCGTCCGGCGCCGGGCATTGACTCCGCCGCGTCGCCCTCCAGCCTCGCATCAGGGGACGCAGTCTTCCAATGGCTTCTGAAGTTTATATATTTCTTTAAATATATGTACACA
>NC_051415.1:19924424-19924662 GCF_015228065.2 Penaeus monodon
ATGTATATGTATGTATGTGTATGTTATTCTGCGAGCGAAGTAATAAGAACAGATGTTAAACTGTAGCACCAATTTTTCATTTTATGAAAGTGGGTTCTTATTGAACCGCCATTGATAAGTTGTTGAATATGGCGTTCGTTGTTTATCAGTTGCGTGTATAAAATAAGAATTGCATTAAGATCATTTCAAAAATATATGTAGCAGACATCAGTAATATTAACAAACTGATTGGTCATCG
>NC_051415.1:19924691-19924952 GCF_015228065.2 Penaeus monodon
GATAATTATGATGTCTTAGAATAGATACTGACGCTATTTCAAAGAATAACCTCTAAAATAGATATAAGATATTAACGGATGAATAACGATATCGCAAACAGTCATTACAAACGTAAAAGCCCCCTTCATAGTAGCAGCATCCTCCCGCCTCCCTCCGTGCGCGGGAAACGCCGCCCACTACAACGACCGGATTACCGCGCGTGCGACAGGGGGGCAGACAAGGCAAGTGCGGGCCGTGCGGCGACCCCTGGGACGCGCCGC
>NC_051415.1:19926647-19928344 GCF_015228065.2 Penaeus monodon
TCCTTATTAAATTTGGTTATTATTCATCCTAATTTTTTGTGGGCAGTTGCAGAAAACTTTTGTCAAATAGTTTTCAAAGTCTGCATTGAACTTGCAAATAATGTGGCATTTGTTCAGGTTAGGAGAGTTCTGAAGCTTGATTCACAACAAGACTCTTGTCCATGGCCATACATTGCATAAATTGATTCAGATTTATGTTTTAACTCTTGTAATAAAGTAATGAAGTTCCGACCTCAGTGACTTCATAGCTGGCTACAGATATGATGAGAATATACTCACCAAGATTTTAGCTTTCAGTTTAGCTTATACCTCTTGGAGTTAATTATCAATCATTCTTTGAGACCACTCAACAGCTTTTGTTGGTCCTCTGTTTCAGGTGGTTTAGCCTTTGATCTTTTTCCAATCTTTGCTTCCTTTTCATCAGTAATCTCTAGTCCACATTTTTATTGTTGATTGAACTCGTCATTCCTCATCTGGCTTTGTTACATGCACTGGATCTTATGCTGCCTTTTCTTTCATTCTAAACTCCAGAGTTGGGAGCAGGTCACATTGGGGAACTTTGAAATCTATGAACTTCAGTGTTTCCATGAAATATATGATATTTTTCTCATTAACTTTTCCTTTCAATCATATGATTAGATTTCAACATAATGTTTTGCCTCTTTGGTTTAAGAATGTTTGGAGTGTTTAGATTACTTTGCTGTTATGAATTAAGTGCTTACTGCCATTAAGTGATTACTGCTCTCTGCCTCACAAATGTACTGTTTCATCCTCCCCTGTCTAGAATATTTTACTGTGTTTATATTTCTAACACAACAGATGATGTAATTTTCCTTAATTGATGACTTTAGCATTTTTTATACTTAAACTTCCTTTCTAGCCATTTTAACTATGGCAACATTGCCTGTACATAGTGAAAGACTTAGAGAGGAAAACTCTTATAAATCCCTTTAATATAACGTACCCTCAGTGGTGCTGTTATATATTGGTGGAGGTACTCATTTTCAATGAACATCTATCTATAGTCTTTGGTGATTAATATGTATCATCTTGGTCACAGGTCTGCTGAACTGAGGGACTGCATCCCTCTCCCTATGTTGAAGTTCTGTAGCCCTCAAAATTATCATTGGTCATTATTCACATTCACTGTACTATCTCTTTTCTTAAGCTGTAAGAACAACTGTTTAGTAATAGCATAATCACACAATATATAGTTACACAAAATATGCGTAAAGTTATTGTTGGGCCAGTATTTTAAATTAATTTTTTCTGTAACAGCAGTAAGGCATTTTCTTATCATTAATTCTAAGGACAAGTGTTTTTTTAATGGTATACAGAAAATATAACACAAAGTATGCAGAAAGTTATTGCCAGTATTTTAAATTTATTTTTTCTGTAACAGCAGTAACACATTTTCCTATCAACAGCCTCGCGATAATGAAGGGGGCGGCAAGTATGGAAGAGGAGTGATTGTGAAGAAATACAAGCACAGCAGTATTGTGAACCTTGGAGTCCAGCTTACAGCTAACCACATGGGTTACTTCGAGTTCCGCCTGTGTCCCCACAATCAGCCCAACAAGCCTGTAACGAATGAGTGCCTGGATCAGAATGTTTTGCAGAAGGCTGATGGGTCTGGCACACGGTGAGTTGCACTGTCTATACTTATACTAAGCCATATAATGAAGACATGAAATGCA
>NC_051415.1:19928400-19928960 GCF_015228065.2 Penaeus monodon
CACTATGCTTTATGAGAAACATATCTTCAATTACTTCCTGAATACCCTTGTACTTATGTATTTGAAAGTTTCACTGTCTTTTTGTAACAGAGTTGGTCAGTGAATACTTTTTTTTTTATCTAACTAGGCATCACAAATTTTTGTCCATTAATGTTTTACAAGTTATACTGTCTTCTAAAATGTTTTTGGGCATCACACAGGAATAATTTACCTAAAGGTAAAGATGAGACAAACATCTATTTTATTCTGTAGTATAAAAGATAGGTACTGTATATGTTTGGAAAATTGAGGGTCTTTTGAATCTAGTAAAACAATTTAATTGCTAGGTTTAGGATATACTATTTACTCTAGTGATATATCACTATGTTTGTTTCTCATTTTGATGCTCTTGGTTTCATTTTATTCATAACATATGGCCATCTTTACAAAATATTTGATATTTGGTTGGAAGAATGAGATGACCATCAAATTTTACCAGTTTGCATGCTATCACCAAGAAAAAAAAAAATTCTCTCCCAGATATTTACAGAATACAGGAGTTTTAACTTACAATTAAAAAA
>NC_051415.1:19930283-19930347 GCF_015228065.2 Penaeus monodon
AAATTTATTTTAAATTTAAAAAAACCCAAAGTTTTTAAAAAAATTCAATTTAAAACTTTAATAA
>NC_051415.1:19930370-19930780 GCF_015228065.2 Penaeus monodon
AAAAAACTTAAAAAATTTTTGGGAAAAAAAATTGGGGTTTTTTTGGGAAAAATTGGTTAAATTTAATTTTGGGTTTTTTAAAAATTTTTTAAAATTCTTATTTTTGGTTAAAACCCTTTTTAATTTTTTTTTTTTTCAAAAAATTTTTAACCTTATTTTTTCTTAAAAATTTTTTACCATTTTAATTTTTTAAAAAATCCCTTTAAAATTTTTCCCCTTTCGTTTTAATTTCCAATTTTTTTAAATACCATATATATTTTTTCCCTTAAATATGGGTTGCCTTTTAAAATTCTTATTATTAAATACAATTTATTAATTTTTTTCCCCCTTAAAATTTTTCTCAAAAATTATTTTTAAAATTTCATTAAAAAACCCCCTTTTTTACTTTTAAAAAAATATGGAAAATTTTT
>NC_051415.1:19931012-19931231 GCF_015228065.2 Penaeus monodon
TTAAATTTTGTAATATATATAACAATGAGAATAATAAAAAATTTTAATAGATAAATATTTTTAATTTTAAGTTATATAATATAAATTTTATATATTTTTTTATATATAAAATTTTTATATAATATTATATATATTGTATATATTAATTATATTATTAAAAATGTTTTATATAATTTATAATTAAATTTTATTATATAAATTATTATTTATTTATAATTT
>NC_051415.1:19931294-19933276 GCF_015228065.2 Penaeus monodon
TATTAATATAAAATTTAAATCCCATATTTAATAAAAATATATATATAAAAAAAATTTATATAATAATAATAAATAATAATATATTCATATATAAAATTTTTATTAGAGAATATATATAATAATTTTTTTATATATATAAAATTGTATATATATATTATAAAAAGTATATATATCTTATTATTTAAAATTTATATTATATTTTATTATATAATTATATTATATTAATAAGGTTTAATAAATTAAATTTTAATATATATGATTTTAATTATATATATTATATAAAATATTATTTATTTTTTTATTATAATTTTTAAAATTTAATTTTTTATATTAAATTTTTTAAATTAAAAAAAAATAAAAAATTTTTTAAAAAAAAAAAAACCCCCAAAAAAAATTTTTTTTAAAAAAAAAAAATAAAAAACAAAATATAAAAAAAAAAATAAAAAAAAAAAAAAAATATAAAAAAGAAAAAAAAAAAAAAAAAAAGAAAAAAAAAAAAAAAAAAAAAAAAAAAAAAAAATATAAAAAAATAAAAAAACAAAAAATTTTAAAAATAAAAAAAATAAAAAAAAAAATTAATAAAAATTAATTTTATATTATATATAAAATTAAAAAAAGAATTAAAAAATTATTTAGGTATAATAATAGTTATATATATAAAATATAATTAGAAAAAAAAAATTATATATAGTTGAATTATATAATAAATTTTTTAAAATTTTAAATACTAAGTTATAAAAAATTTTATAATATTTAATGAAATAATACAAATAATTTATTTAAATTTTAAAAAAAATTTTTATAAAAATTAAAATTATAATTATATTAAAAATTTATTTAACAAATATAATTATTTTTTTATATTATATATATATATATACATTAAAATTTTTATATATATTTAAATATATAATATATTATATTTTTTTTTTGTATTATATATATATATATTATATATCTTTATTATATTATATATAATATATTATATATATATTTAAATTATTATTTTTATTTATATATATTTTAATTATATTTAATTTATTTATTATTATTTTTTTATTTTATTATATTTTTCTTTTATTTTATTTTATTTTTTTTTTTTTGTGTTTTTTTTATTATATATTTTTTTATGTATTTTATTATTTTATATTAATATTATTAAAATTTTTTTTATGGTTTATATTATATTATATTTATATTATTTTGTATTTTTCTATTTTAATATATATTTATATATAATATTTAAATATATATTGTATTATTATTTTTTATATATATATATATAATATATATATATATTATAATATATATATTATAGGTATATATAATTTTTTATATAAAAATTATAATTATATTTTATTATAATTTAATAATATATATATATAAAATTAGATATTTATATTTTAAAATTTAAAATATATATTATTGAAATATAATATTTTATATATATATATATTATCTTTTCAAAGTATAATATATTATATTATTTATAAATATAAGGATATTATATAAAAATATAGTTTATATATATTTATAGTATATTATTATTAATTATATTATTAAAATTATTATTATATATATGTTGTATATATATAATTATTTATATAAAATTTGTTAATAAATTAATATATAAATATAAATAATTAATTTATATATATAATGTAATATTTTTTATATATTTATAAATATATTTTTTATAATATTTATAAAATAATTTAATATATTTTTTGTAATAATATATAAAAATATAAAATAATATATATTTTTAAATCTTATATAATTTTATATAGAATATATTTATTATATTATATTTAATTATATATTTATTATTATATATTCTATATATTTTTATTTTTTTATATATATATATATTTAATATATTTATATATATTTTAATAAAAATTTATATATATTATATATATATATTATAAAAATAATATATATATATATATAATATTATATTATATTTCATATCTATCAAT
>NC_051415.1:19933305-19933587 GCF_015228065.2 Penaeus monodon
TCTCTTCTCTCTCCCCCTCTTCTCCTCTCCTCTCTCGCTCTCTCCTCCCTCTCTCCTCTCTTCCCCTTTTCTCTTCTCTCTCTTTCCTCTCCCTTTCCTTCCCTCTCCTCCCCTCTCCCTCTCCTCTCTCTCCCTCTCTTCTAATATATATATTTTAAAATTTTAATAATATAATATATTTATAATATATATATAAAATAATTATTAATAAAATATTAAAATTTTTTATAACATTAATATAAATAAAATTAATGTAAATGTTAAACATAATTAATATAATTA
>NC_051415.1:19935024-19937448 GCF_015228065.2 Penaeus monodon
ATCATTATTACAAAATTGAAAAACATGGAGTGCTTAGTAGAAATTTGTGAATGAAAGACCAGGTGCCTTACTGGAAGTCCTACATGAGATGGAGAAGCTAATGAAAAAATCTTTAACTTACGATAAAGAACTGAGAACTAAATCAGAATTTGTTCTGACAAATGTAGAGAAAAAATGAGAGTAACTTCACAAAGCCTTTGCAACATATACATGAGAATTAGAGGAACATAACATGCCATGTCCTGTTTTATGAAATTAGTCTTCTCCATTATGCCTATATAAGTGATGGCCTGATGAAAAGTTACAAAGGAGAGAGCCTGTGAGTCAAGCTGGAGGGCATGATGTCAAGCTTAGAAACTTTTAGGAAAGACTAACAACTTAAGTGAGAATTATCAGGAAGGCTGAGATCTTAACTGAATGTATAATTCAAGGTCTTTTGAGCCTTCCACCAACGTAGAGGCTAACTCAGAGTTTTGCATAAAAATATTCTCTGTAGAATGGTATATGGCATATAATCTAGAATAGGAGAAATTGATGAAATATAATTTACATTGTGCCTTACTTGATCTGTAATACATGACTGATTCTTTTAAGGATGTGTGAGTATTCAGTAAAATTACCCTCATTAATTTATGCATCTGTTGATAGCCATGTTTACTTTGTATGTATAAAAAGTATTCTAGTAGCATATGAAAATTACAGTTCTATTGGTTAGACTTTGATTTAGTTCAGTTTGTGTATAACGTTATTTAATCCTTGCATTTCATTTGTATTAATAGAGAAGGATGTGGATTCAAACCTTACTCTTGTTGACTGAATAGCGTGAGGATAAAGCCTTTATTTGTTTCTCAACTATTTCCAAACCTCTTGGAGTGTATTTACATTTCTTTTCTAGTTCTAATCCCGTGAAAAATTATTTATAATACAAGATGCGCAGCAGTTCATTGTTATGCTATTTTAAAGATTGTACTGTAGCTTGTCACACAAACATGTTTAACATCATTGAGTTATTATGCACAGTGAAGTTTCTTTTTGTTGTTTTTTATATTTTATGTGTTGTCTGTCTGTTAATGATATGCAACTTGTACTCATTAAGTTGTATAGCTAAGTAATGCCTTTAGTATGTTATGTATAGACACCTACGAAATCATAGAAATATAGTGCTTGGGCATTATAAATTATTCAAGTATTATTTATTGTACACTGTACAAGAAAGAAGAAAGAAAACAAAAATAATACAGATTCTTCTTGTCATAATTTTTTTTCTTCTTCATGTTCTGATATTTATATTTGGTTTACAGGTATTATCCTGGTCCAGGTGCCAAGACCTTCTATTCAAGATACCGCCTTCCCCTTGGACTGACTTGCAAGCAGTGTGTTCTACAGTGGCGTTATGTAGCTGGCAATAATTGGGGTAAATGTGAAAATGGCACAGGAATGGTTGGCTGTGGACCTCAGGAACAGTTCCGGTCTTGTTCAGATATCACCATCACAGAAGAAGATGGATATGCTGATGAAACACCTAGTTATGTGCCAGACTATGATGATTACAATGAAGTTGACACAGAGACTCAGGAAGGATTGCCCAAAGTACCTGAAGACACTGCCAACCATGTGGGACACATTGTCGCACTCACCCTATCCTTCCTGTTGGTTGTGCTTGTCTTGTTTGGTCTCGTTGTATACTTCTACTGGGCTCGTGATGCTTTCAAAGGCTTCATGAAGAGCCAGGCAGGGCGATGGTCAAAGACCCCCCCACCTGTACCAACCTCCACTCATCAAAAGAGCTCTATTATTACAATTTCTGGACCTATAGGAGCACCTCCACCAGTTCCTCCCCGCCGTCAGCGATCCATATCAGGTGGAGAACCTGCTTTGAATTCTGATCAAAGGGAAATACGATCGATTAGTGCTCCCACTAGGGTAACTATCAATGGCATTGCTGTACGTCCTAGTGGTGCTGATAATGGCATTTCACAAGCTCGACTTCATGTCCCAGATGATTGAGCAGTGTAATATGTAATCACTGTATTATTAATACAAGAATTGTTTTAAGTTTCTTTGGGATGTAAAACTTTTTTTAGTGTTACCATTCCAATGTAAAATTACATTCATCTCTGTAGTGAAGTTTACTTGAATATGTATAGCATGAACTCCTAAGCATTCTTAGTGTAGCTGGCCAGTTCTTAGTTATATTTATAACTACAACCAGTGCTTTGTGTCTGATACAAGTGATACTGTCTACTTTTGAAAATGTGGAATATTAATATAATGATAATATATATGTATATGATCCAAATTCAACATCAAAAGTGTATTATTGTTTACAACCAAAATCGCAAAACAAAGACCAAGGATACCAGTAGTTCCTAACAGTTAATGTAATAAATAACTTTAGATTGCACCAAACATGATTTTTTCTGG
>NC_051415.1:19937502-19937657 GCF_015228065.2 Penaeus monodon
CAATGCACTAGGATTTCCATAGTTTACCAGGAATATTACTTGAAAATTATGTTAAATATAAAGATTTTACTACTGTAGGTATTAATTTGAAATCATGATTGTCAAATCAGTCTTTGAAGTGTTTTATTCCTGAGGGCAGTATTATTATTAATCAT
>NC_051415.1:19938532-19939250 GCF_015228065.2 Penaeus monodon
TGGAGGAAAAGGTCTAAAGTATAAAGGCAGTAATTAAATTTGAAGTCTTCAGTCAACTTGTCATATAAAACTAGATTTACAGATTTTAGCTGGTATAATTATGTAAGCTTTTTAAACAGTATGACGGTTTTATTGATAATGTAAAGGACAATTTTGGTATAATTGCTGCTTTGACATTTAATTGGACAAAAATTATTGCAATGGTTGTGGACTAGGAAGGTACCAGTTGTGACCAGTTAAATATTCTGCAGATAGTCAAGTCTGCAGTCCTTGATAATGTCCTACTTCACAGAATGCAAATGTAATATTCAAGAATCTTCCAGTTGTCCCATTCTATTTTAAATTGTGGATTTCTTGTACATGAAAGCCACTACTTATTGCATTAGAGAAAAAGGTTTCACTACCTTTTGCCATTTATGGTTTTATTTAATTCATTTATCTTAGATTTGTAAAAAGGTGCCACCAGTAACTAGTTTTTTTGGTAATTCACAAGTGTGAATAACCAAATTTGCTGCTAGATATGAGTAATGCCAATCAATCTAAATGGCATGTTAATGAATGATTGTAAAGTTATGTGCAACTGACAAAAGCAAATATTTTTGTACTGGTGAAGCAAGATCCCTTGTGATTCTTGTAATGTGATGTAGTAGTTTAATAAATTTCCATTTATTATTTATTCCTTCATTACACCTTCCAAAGTTAGTTAACTGAAAACTTT
>NC_051415.1:19939440-19939516 GCF_015228065.2 Penaeus monodon
ACGAGTCAGTGATTTAGGACAAGGGGACAATGAAAAGGAAGAGGAGACGAGGATGAGAAAGAAGTGAGGGCTGATC
>NC_051415.1:19940020-19945495 GCF_015228065.2 Penaeus monodon
AGTTGCCACTGCATAGTAATAAAATGCAAAATCAAATGTGTTCTACTGCAAAGTTAAGCCTTTTTCTTGAAATTAACATTTAGCTTATACTTTGTAGACAAAGCAGTTTTGAAGACTGAATAATTTGGAAGTTGGAATAAAAAACTTTATGCAACATTTCCTTTTATTGCATACAATACAATATCACCTTACTTAAACCCTGAGCCATGATATTAAAAATAAATTACTGATTACTGAGGATTTCTATAATTTAACCAAGAAAGTAGTAGAATCTGAGTAAAAATACAAAATTAATATTCTAATGGAAGCTCTTGTATTTTTCTTGCTCCAAGATCCATTCAAGTGAATTGTAGCATACGACAGTCCTCAACCTGGAAAAAGAAAAAAGTTAAATTTTTCGATTCAATTATTTTTTTACTACTGCAATTTCATAAAATACAATATCAGTCCCAATTTGATATAATTTACTTTTCATCTGTTTACTAATCACCATGTAAAAAGATGAAAAGTTTAAGGGAAAAAAGCAAAAAATAAACAAGTACAATTACTATTTACCATGGATTCCCATTTCAAAACCTCCTTCGTTGAGGGCAACTGCAATTCCAGGTGACGACTACCACCAAAGTGTCAGGCTTTGGGCTGCTTCACAACCTTCATCTGGGTTCAACTGGATGTCATCAACCCATACTGGTCATGTCCCAGTTTAACCTAAATAAAAAAGAAAATATTAGTCATAGTCAAAACCATGAACAATAGGGATACTGCACTAAAAATTTAAAACTGACGCTTCAAGAGTTTTCTGATGTTGTCGATGCGAAGGGTTTCGCGGAAGTCTAGGGAGAGTTTAGGCTTTTTATGGGCTGGGAAATTTACTTCAAAACGTCCACATCATTTATGTGAAAAGGGGCAATCGAAAAACAGGTTTCGAAAGTCTTGAAAGTACGAGACTTTACTACAAGGAGCGTAATCACATCTATTAATGGTATCCCTCTAAGGTGAAACTAATACGATGAAGATTTGACAGGCACGAATTTTTAGACATTAAACCCAAGCAAATGTAGATACATATGAATACATTATGTCAAAAGGCGTTGAAATTACCACCGCAGACTGTCATTAAGCTAGGCACAGCTTTGCTTAAATGTAGACATGTACGCAGTCGGTAAATATCTTGCCAAAGAGAAGACGAGTGAATGGCAAAATGGTTCTTAGATAGTAAGATGGGTATTTCAGGTGATGCGATGGATTAAGTGTAAAGCTTGGATGATATACTCACAGGGGAGCATTCTTAGCAGCCACTGAGACTGTACTTAATCCTAAAGAGTATAACCTATTAAGTGAGGTAGGACATGCAAAAGTCAATAGACGTTTGTTAGGGCACCGCCTCCCTTAGTTCACCCGTGAAACAGCTAACCTGCCAATCACGCACTGATAGACGAATGTGAGTCAGACGAGTGAGCGAGTCCAAGAGCAAGTCCGGGCACTCGAACGCCTGATTCACATCTCGCTCAAGCTCACACACGCTCCACCTGCAAGAGATGTTGCCGGCCGGCGCTGCCTCGGGCCTCTAGCACGCGGTCACATCGCCGTCACAAGTCTGGTCGCTTACGATGCTTGTGAACAGTGGGGGTGGTAGTAGGTCGAACAGCATCTGGCCCAGGACATTGTCTAGGTCCTACAGTGAACTACAGACGGATCAGGCAAGGATACTGAAGCAAGTGACAACTAGAAGGTCGCCTCACGTGAGTATTGGGTCTTACCTGGATACCTGTCGCTGCACTGCTCTCCTTATTTTTGTTTCCGCTTTTTAATCAGAGCTCTTGGTGATTGTTCGGTATTTTCAGTGGTGATATGATTATGGTCGCAAGGAATCATTGAAAAAACTTTTAAAGGTTTCCTTAAAAATTAGATTTATTGGTACGCAGTACACTTAAAAGTAAACAATATCGACTTTTTTGTTTTACTTAAAAAAAACTCAAGTCTCCTGGTTTGTTCAAACATGTGACGCAATCATGAATAAAGACTTCATTCGTCTAAATCACTTTAGTAACTTTATTTCAAACTGATATAGAATGCCTCTGCCACCAAGATCTGATTATCGGTGCATGCACACGTCGCTGTCAGCCTCTACTTCGCATCTAAAAGCGTCGGGGGGGCATGTCACGGGGAGGACCGGGGTAGCTACAAGAGAACATGAAAATAGTCATATCATTTTCCAGCTCAAGACAAGCCATAAATAGGTTAAAAGTTTGCTAATCGCAAGTTAAGATTCGATAGTTATGGACAGTGAAACTATTTCAAACTTTTGAAGACGATTATTCTGTGGGCATCGCAAGGTTACCTTTTACCTTTCGATTAATCTCGTTACTGTCCTACTTAGCAAGCGAAATTGTCCCTTAATTTATAAAGACACTGCAACACACAAAATGGAATTAATTATGCCCAAATATAACACTATTTCACAAAATTCCCAAGAGTGCACTGCAGTTCCTACTCACCGGCGTGGTGGACTGCGTCGAGGAGGGGATCTTCCACGAGGAGGGAACATTTCCCGTCCACCTCCATACATGTCACGCCTATAAGAAGTGCAGGCATGTTACTAAACTTGCCAAAAGAACAATCGTGCATTCACTTGAACATCAATTTTAAAAATATTCCAGATTCTTGAATGAACCCCCATGTTACTTACTCAGCTCGTGGTCCATACATGTCTCCGTAAGGGTCGTCTCTGCGATCATAGCCCATGGGAGGTGGCCGCCTGTCCATAGGTGGTGGGGTGCGTCGGCCCATAGGTGGAGGAGGCATGCGTTCATACGAATCGTATCGGTCATAGGGATCTCTGTATGCTGGCTCCCTGGGCATGGGAGGGGGTGGGGGGCGCCTGTCCAAACCACCTGCAGGAGGCAGTGGGCGACGATCTCTGCGCTCATAATCATCATAATACCCATTTCTCATGGGAGGTGCAGGTGGCGGGGGCCCAGGGGGAGGTGGGCCATATCGATCACCCATAGGTGGTCTGCGGTCATATGGTCCTGGTCTGCCCATGCCTCTTCCCCTCATTGGGCCACCACGCCCTCGGAAGCCCCCACCCATACCTCTTCCACCAGCCATTCCACCCATACCACCTGCTCGCTTCTCTCCCGTGGATTGCTGAAAATTTTGAAGATGCAACTAAGCATACGCTGATACTAAAGAATAAAGCATTTCCACCATTATCCAGATCCAGCACTTGGACTATTCATACTCTGAAACCTACCTCTACACTAATTTTGAAGCCATTGAGGTCCCAGTTGTTCAAGTTCCTGATAGCATTGCCTGCCTGATCTTCTGTCTTCATGTGTACGAAGGCATAATTGCCTAGGATTGAACATTCTGTGACTTCACCAAAACGCTCGAACAATTTTCGCAGCTCAAAATCCTTACATGTTGGCGGCAGCTTGCCAACGAAGATCTTAGTCTTCGGTGGCATTTTGTCTGTTGAGAGAACAACGGAGTCAGATACGTCAAGTCGCACCCTAAGGTTTACATGTAAGATAAAATTTTGCCACACCCTCCACTCATTTGGAAAAAGTATTAACCACATAGCAAAAGAGAAACATTTCAATATTTGTGAAACCAACGCTTAAAGAATTTAAACCAATAAGAACCCTACAAATTAAGTACTTTTTATCTTTCGAAAAATTAACTAAAGTATCTTAAATTCTATCAAGAAAACTTCCATAGTGTTCCACAAAGAGGATTTTAAAACACTGCACATTCAAGGCAAATTGAATTTACATCAAACCTCAAAGTACACATTGATACGAATCGTTAGCCTTTCAGTGCATCATTATCTTTCTCAAGAGGAAATTCCGCCCGAGCGACACCACCGACGTCCGCAAGAGCTCTACGCAGAAGGTGCGAGCCGAGCCGCGGACACCTTCGCGGCGACCTGCGTTGGGTGGGGGCTTATCATCTGGGTTTACGTTTCGCTGATAAAACAGATGAGCGCCTTCCGGAGGCGTGAATTCAAATTGCGAACGCCGTAACTCGCCCCCCCCCCCCTATTTACACCCTCACTCATCTAACGGGGGTGGTGGCCTCCCTCCCCCCGCCCCCAAGCCAAGCCACCGGTGTCCGCCGCGCTCCCGCTCCGTCGTGACTCACTCTCTTCATCATTCTATATTACGTGCATCCGCCACTTTGTGCGCTTGTTTATGGTCTCCGTCGCTCGTCTGGGATCTCCGGTATGTGCTCAGGAGTGGCATGGAACATTTCACAGTATAGTTTCCCTACTTTTCCCCCGTGAGCGCGTTTCGCCGCTAACAATGGCAGACGCGGGTCGTCCCGAGGCCTCACTTCCGAGAGGAAAAATAAATACATTCTGTTCACATCTTCGGCGAGAGTCGGTTCAACGTCACTTTTGCTCCAATCGTTCACTTACAAACGTTCTCACTATTCTTACCTGAAGTAATTGTGTCGATGGGTAAATATGTACCGAAACACTAATATAATTTCGGGACGCAACGCTACGTCTACCTCTTCCCAGCGCTCTTCTCGAATGGACGCTCTGACGCCGCTTGCCTCTGACGTCACATCTCCTCCCGCCTCAGCCAATCACGTCTCGCTGGTCGCGCACATGTGCCAAACCTCCCTCTATGCCATGATAAAACTATCCCTGGGCTAAAAACATACGGTGTATCAATACTAGGGTACATAAATAAATATTTATCACAACCATAAGGAATACCAGTATCCTTTATATTTCCTATTATTGCACCTTACTAGGAGATTTTTTGTAACATCGTCACTTTTTCGAATGCTCCGGCGTGTTGCCCGGGGGCGTGTTGGGGGACCGGCTTGGGGGGCGGGGGTTGGACGAGGGGTGCCGGGGATGCGATGTCCGACCCGAAGTCTCCTTTACGTACCTAACAAACTTCGCTTTTATACAAAATCGACAAGTTGACTATTTTGTGATTTATGAGAGAGGGAAACTGAAGTGTGGAGTGTGATTACTTATTAATAACAGGAAGCATTTCTCTTAATACTAACTCTTAGGACTCAGCATGTGAATCCACTCTTTATTTTTCATGTTTCGATCATTTATATTTTTCCCGTTCATCGCGAGTCTTTTCTGACCGGAGTATATATCACTAATCAGAAAAAATGTCTACATGTAACTTCAGTTAAATCGAAACAAAACCTTATATATGAACTGGCAATCGAAACTACAATACCGGCGTCTCGGTAGAAAATAAAAATACATAATTTCGCTCTGATTCCAAGTTCCTCGCTGAGATTCATAAAACGAAGTCAATAATCAATGCAATATTTTCTAATAATTCAGAATATTATGGTAATTGCCCATCACTCTCTACGTCGGCTGCCATTACCGGCTCGATAATTCCGCCGGACGCTGGGAGGCTTTCTCGTAGTAGGCTTTGACGGCAGATCTTGGTACTATTGATTTATTGTTATTTCCTACATTCGGATTAA
>NC_051415.1:19947672-19948395 GCF_015228065.2 Penaeus monodon
GACAGACTCAGAGATTTCTTTAACACTGACGCACACATCTGTTCACTTCAAAGCAGAAAAAAATATATTCAACAAATGAGCACATGTTCCCAGAGTCGACATAACCATAACATTTAATTACAAGGCAAGTAGAGACCAATATAAACTCTCAGCGTGCATTCCACACACACACACACGCAAAACGATGCCCATATTTCCGTTTATATTTCTCCAAGAAAAAGGATACGAAGCTACAGTTCTGCGCCGAATCTTCAAGGTAGAGAGGACGATTCACCGGCCAACAGCATCTCTAGGCTTATGCTCTCGTAGTTAACATCATTGATCTGTCCCGCTCTCGCTCGCTGCCGTCATCTCATAGAGTCAAAGGGTGATGCTTTTTATTTTCGTTTTGTTGGATATTTCTTTCCTATATAAGATGTGAGTCTTGTTTTTTTTTTCAGATTATTTTTTATGTTTATTGATTTTTTGCCTTTTTCTTAGGTTCTTTTAGTATTGTCTAGCTACTTCAGTCTGTTGGTGTAGATGGTGTCCATTTCTATAATCTTTAGTTTGTAACATTTAATTACATGTATATATCCATAAGTACAACGTTATTACAACAGAAAGGGAGTGTAAGGTATAACTTTTCGGAATAAGCTATACTCCGTTGTTACCGTTTGATAAGGACTCTAGGAGTACTCGAAATTATTATTCATTTTTATTGCCGTTAGGTTGTATTTCCAC
>NC_051415.1:19948534-19948642 GCF_015228065.2 Penaeus monodon
CTCACTACAGTGTTTGCATTAACGTTTATAAATATATTTTCTATGAGCATTGTTTTATTCTCCATATTTTTTTTTTCGGGCGTGCGCATGCACACACAAATATACAAA
>NC_051415.1:19949051-19949411 GCF_015228065.2 Penaeus monodon
CGTATAGGGCATTTGCTTCAGCGGCAGCTCATCCCATCTTATCAGGTCGTTTGTATGTACTCAGAATCGCAGAGTCATATACGCTCGCATTCCTAAGCCTGAGCTCTCCTCTCCTGAAGAATAAAAACTGACTGGGTTCATCTTGCCTTCGTGTCAACATCCAGTGTCAGTATCAACCATGTGCATCTTCCAATATACTAGTAACTTACTATATGTACTAACAACGCAAGTGTTCCTGCCAACAAGGTGTGTGCCAACGGAATGGGGCTCATGCCAACAGAGTCTGTGTTTACAAAGACTCATTTACCTGGTTATTTAACTGTCCCGTGGATTAACTTTGCTAAACTATATTTACGCCTT
>NC_051415.1:19951231-19951452 GCF_015228065.2 Penaeus monodon
CTACGATACCATGAAATCTCTCGTCACCGAAGTGGTACCAGCGGCCGGAAGGAGGTCTTCGAGGGGTCAGGTCACCTGAGCGATGCAGGAGGTCAGAGCAGAGGGAAGAGAGCATTCTGGTGAGGTGCTGTATTCTGAAAGTCAGCGTTGTTACTACTAATGTTGTTATCGTTTAGATTCAGTGCCATTCGCAGTCTTATAGGATTGTTATTACCATCTCC
>NC_051415.1:19952564-19952808 GCF_015228065.2 Penaeus monodon
ATCCTTACTTCCACTTCATACCTCACTACTATTCAATCGCCATTTTAGTAATGGACACACTTCAGTCTAAACCCTTATCGCAGCCATCGATGCCATTCGCAATTCCTCCATTAAGGGGTCATTAGGGTCACATCAAGGGGGAGGGGACGGACCCAAGGGGACAGCGAATACCTATCCTAAGCTCGACTGTAGGTGAGGATCTCGGAAAGAAACTCCTAAATTGTACGAGAGTTTGGTAAATGGG
>NC_051415.1:19954621-19955164 GCF_015228065.2 Penaeus monodon
CCTTTGTTTTCAAAGACACACGCACGCGCACAAATCGGTGTATCAATCTATCACAAAAGTTTCCCCTTTCATTAATCACGCAACGTTATAATCATAGGATCCCGAGTACAACCAGATTTTAGTATTTCGTTGTTTCGTGTCAGCGTAAATGCCGGGCAATGTAGCGTTGAAAAAACAACAACAAACACTGTTATTATACATCAAGGAATTCGGTAATGTTATAACACCCTGACCGTAGAGAGAGAAAAAAAAGGTGAAATGTTGAAAGTGACATCACATCGAAATAATGTCTTTTTTCTTACATTTTGTTTTCATAAGTATGTATCTCTGCGTGGGAAGTGGTTCCTTGTCACTCCTAAATTTCTCAACCGACTTAATTTAACTTTTAATGAAATCTTTTATTCATCAGGATTTTTTTGAGGGGCAGATTCTGTTATAATGACTAAACGGATATTGCGTTGTTTAAAGCTGAGTGCTCCATTGGCAAATTTGTTATATTTCTGATTACTTGTCATAGTTTGGCCGTATCGTATTTTTGACTGC
>NC_051415.1:19955681-19956380 GCF_015228065.2 Penaeus monodon
ACCATATTCGAAATAGCGATATACTCCCGTGTCACTGTAGGAAAATAAAACAAAAGAATCAGCGGCTATAACTATAAACCAGCAATGAATGAATGAATCTTCCCCCCCCCCTATCTCCGCTCAACCCCCACCGTGAAGACAATTACAAGCAGGCGATCTTTCCGTACGCAGCATCCCTGGCAATGAGCAATCTTAATCCCGAATTCACGGACATAAGGGGATGGCATCTCCGGAATTCGAACATCGTTTCCTTAACAAGGTTCCATACTTGTTGACAATAAATTCCATGCAGACACACCAAGAAGGGCGAGTTGAGCGTTGGCCAAAACTTTAAGCTTGCAGCCCGAACAGAACGGGAGAGGTTTTGCGAACGTAAATAAACAATTGCAGGTACCCGACCGGTTGGATTAAGCTGGCTCCATCTTGCCGGTCCTGTGGCATGTGTGGGATCTTTTTTTCTGTTTTGTAATAGAATTCGTTCGATTCTATGTTGATCCGTGAGAGTAATTGCTTAATGTAACCGATATATAATTGATTTAAAAGACGTTTGAATATTCATCTGTAGCGTATTTACATATGAAGGTGCATTTGGGGGAAGATCTGTATGCATGTCAGAGGGTGGGTTTGTCTTGACTTGCATATCGATGGGGAGGGCAAATGTGCGAGGGTCTCTGCGGTAACACTGCAGGCAGTCTGTGT
>NC_051415.1:19956653-19958037 GCF_015228065.2 Penaeus monodon
TAGTCTCTCTGTCTCTCTTTGAGAGTGTGTGTATCTATATCCCTTTTTTGCTTCCCTTCTCTCTTTCTCCTTCGCCCTGCCGCTTCCCATGTGTGCCGCTGTTTCCACATGTCTTTCTGTATCAGTATCTTTCTTGTCTGTCTTTACGCCTTTCTTTATCTTAGTTTATCTTACCCGGGTATTGGAAATATGATTTTTTTTAGGCGTGAAGTAATAATAAACAATAATCAGCATACCCTCCAAAGCAGAATGCATTAGGCAACAGCAGATAAAATATATGAACTTTTGCAACGCAGCTGTAATTTCGAGGCTGCAATATAGATCACTGAGATATAAGCCTGTAGTTAGTGAGTGCCTGTGCAGTCTATACCCGTGACATTATTAATACATGTCAACAAAGCTTCAATGCATTTAGCTTTCCTTCTCTTTCTTAATGTTCATAGTCCGATAAATTAATGAATGGATGCAAGGGTGTATACATATGTGTTGGTTCCTGTTTATGTAACTATAGTCTTGTTGACTGCCATATGTATGAGCGTCGCTGGGCAACATCCGATTTAGAAGTTAACGATGCTTCACCCTCACTGTAAACGAGTTCGCATTACAAGGGTGTCACTGTTTGATAAACGTCAGAATATTTTTCTTCTTCTCATTCGAAAGGAAAGTTGGTGTGAAAAGAACAGGCATGAATCTGAAGGAGAAGACGTTCTGCGTTATGAAAGGCACCTTCACTAATAGCGAGGTTGCGTGTGTGGAGCTTTGTTTTGTCGTCCCGGAGCGCACTGGAGGACAGGAAGCCCGCGTGGCCAGAAGCTCTTGTCATTTCCACGGCGGAATGACGTCAGTTCAACCGTTAGCAGTTTGAAAGGATATTAAACTTATTTTATTTTTTATATCAACGCTCTTTTGTTGACTGATTGTTGTGATGCATGTCCGGAATCTGTATCATTTTAGACATTATCCATGACTGATTTCTAAATAAAAACCCAAAACTTACAAAAATCTTTCACATTATTCTTTATCCATATCCAACACAGATCCTCGAGAATTTTACATAGATGGTCCCTCCCCCCAGGACGAAAATCCAAAGCCAGCTCCCCCTTTTTTCCGGACGTCAGCGTTCGCCTACGCACCGGTGGCTTTCAATCTACGAACGCGCCTAAAACGATGTTGACTCGCCCGCGTTTCTTAAATCCTTTTTGCAATATTCTGTCCTTTCCACGTGTGTACCGGCTTCACTCGTTTATGATTTGCTGCAACGCGAAAGGTTGCAGGGAGGGGATAAGTCCCTGGGCGGACAAATCCCCCGTTGGAAATGGGAGAGAAGAGGGAAAAACAAATTCGAAAAGGGTGAACTTGCCTTCGCTTTTGTGGAACCATTGGT
>NC_051415.1:19958104-19958280 GCF_015228065.2 Penaeus monodon
ACCAGTCAAAACTAAGGAAAATGGAATGGGCAGAAGGGAAAAACAGCACAGGACCTGAATTCATGATTTGAATGTTCATGTTTTGCCTTGACCATTTTATTGCTCTTAAAACCCACTTCCTCCTTCTGAGCCTCTTAACCCGAGGCATATTCTGCCTCCTTGTGTGCCGATGTTTA
>NC_051415.1:19958640-19959092 GCF_015228065.2 Penaeus monodon
GAAAACAGTGCTACATTGTGATGATAAAGGCCATTGCTGCTTCTAATTCAATTTGCATTTTACTTTTTTTTTTCAATTTATCTCTTTCAGGCGCTAATATCCGTCCCCTTTGAATGTAAAACACCGGCGCAGTTGATCTGATTCGGTTTAATTGTGCCGTAGAGATTACTGGATTCTGATAACAATCCCTTTATTGAACTTCGGGGGAAAAATACGCATGGGAAAACAGCCACATGTGGATAGGTAATTTACGTGATATTAAACAACCCTTTCGGTTATTAATATCATTAGCTGATTGATGTTGGTGAGCTCATTTGCTGATTGATATAACTGGTTGATAATTAAAATCTACATCAAAGGCAGGAAAAACTGGTAGATTCAAGTATAACAGTCCATACCAGGTAAACATTTCGTGACAAAATCAAACTTCGACTTTCTATAGCTGATCTCCG
>NC_051415.1:19959129-19959413 GCF_015228065.2 Penaeus monodon
AATCAGAAATGGGATCTTCTGTACGGATTACAGATTTTCCTGCTCCAGGCTGTCTGAAAATGGAACTTCATAATGAATTTCCAATTTCTCTTGCTTTTGAATTTAATTTTGCCCGATCGTAGGACGTAAAATGATATCCTGGCGTGCGTGGATGTTTGGACATGGCATATGATTCCATTCCATGATTTAAAATTGGCTGGAACTGTAATTACTTTCCGATTCAACATTTTGCAAGCTATTGCTCCCCGATCACTTGGAAAACTGACAGATAGAGCTTCCCCCTT
>NC_051415.1:19959439-19960045 GCF_015228065.2 Penaeus monodon
TCCAATATCCCTATTTAAGTTCGAGAATAAGAATGTATTTCACATCTTTTGTTTACACTGTTGGGTAGCGAAGGATTACCATAACTAATCATTTCATATAGGTCTAATCCGATGCTAATGGTGCCAACAATCTCCAAAGGAACACCTGTTTGTTAAATCTGACTGACACATCCACAGATCATCCATTCACCATTATCACAGTCATTAAATCAATCACTTCAACTGACATGATTGATTTTATCCAAGATGGCGTCGCTGTGACAAAGACAGGCGTCGATCACGTTGTCGGTGAAACGAATCTGATTTCGTTGTTTTCCTTGTATAGATGGTTCGGTTGTGTTATTTATCGGATCGAACACCTTAAAAGCTACGGGGTGTGTGTGGAATTGATATGAATATTATATCTGTACTATTTCTTTTTTTATAGTTGGTCTTGTGGCTTGGGTACGAAATATTAAGAAGAAAGGTATGGATCGTGGTTTACCGAGTGTATTCAGTCACGCTGATATGGTAGGAGCGTATCATAAGTATCCTAAAATTAATGTGTGTGCGTGAAACATTGTCTTTAAGTATTTCTTTTCTGCAATAACTTGGATTGCACGCACG
>NC_051415.1:19960446-19961026 GCF_015228065.2 Penaeus monodon
TAAAACGGGTAAATAACAAGTAAAAGAGTAAAAAGTGCAAACTCCTCTCTTGAGAATACGTTGTGAAATTATCCAGATTTAATCGATACCTCCAACTGAGTCCTTACACATCCCTAGATCACAGGAATCACAAGCACGACAAACAACCTAAGTAACAACAATCACTCGACAGCCATTGGCAATTTACCCAGATTAGTCCAGATTAATCCAGACAAGAATCGATATCCGCACGAGAAGAACTTCCAGCGGCACAAGAAGCACATCATTAGCATACAACCATCAGCGATGTATCCAGATTAGTCCAAACTCATTCGATGCCTGTATGGAAGCGAACTCCCTACGTCAAGGCTAGCGGAGTCCCAACGTTCACAATCGCCGCTTACAACCACCTGATTTTTATCCAGATTAGTCCAGACCCAATCGATACCTGAATGGCAATAACCAGCCACACCACAGCAAGGACAATCACCACATGCACATGACCACATGCCACCCCCGTCGAGCAAGGCAAGTTAGTTCAATGCGCCACATGACAAACCAATACACTCCACATACCAGTGTAAAATGATTCCATCATGTG
>NC_051415.1:19961165-19961718 GCF_015228065.2 Penaeus monodon
AACTAATAAATATTGTAGGTTGGCCGATGCAGGAACATCGGCGGCGGAAGCGCAACAGATGTCAGCTGATCGGGACAAGAGATCAGATACCAGCTATCGCTCTTTTTACTATTTTTTCCTTTCCTTTCTTCTCACCTTTCGGGCTCTTTCCGGTGCTGAGGTCGCGGTTGCAGAGGGCGGCGGGGTCGGGGAAGAGAAGGAGGACGCAGGGGAGGTAAAATTCAATAAATTGATAAAGGGAAATCTTGACGACAGGCGGCAGAAAAAGACATGCACACTGGCAACTCAGGAGTGAGTGACCCACGTTGGCGGGTTAAAAGACTTCAGTTGGTCTTTCCCTTGCTCTTCCATTCTTGTTTTTTCTAACTTTCCATTTTCTTTATCCTTTCTCTCTTTTTTTCGTCATCCCTTACTCTCTCTCTGTCTCTCAGTCCACTCTCAGTTATTTCAATTTTCCTTTCCTCCCGTTCTCTCTCCCTGCCCTTTGTTCCTCTCCCTGCTTCCGACACTCCACTCTCACTCTCACTTTAACTCTCCCCTTCCTCCCTTCCTG
>NC_051415.1:19961827-19962010 GCF_015228065.2 Penaeus monodon
CTTTTTATTCTCCTTCCCTCGGCTCTTTCTCGCTTTCTTCTTTCATGCCTCCCATCTTTTCCTTGATACCTTTCTTCCTCTCTCATTCATTACGTTATTCTTGTCCTACCTTTTTCTTCAGCTCTCCTGTATTTTATGTTATTCTTTCTCTTATTTTTTACGCAAATTCTCTATTATTTTCGC
>NC_051415.1:19962577-19962884 GCF_015228065.2 Penaeus monodon
AAACAAGGCAAGAAACCTGAAAAGACAAACCTGTAATAAGAGAAGGACACGAGAGCAAGAAGTAGAGGAACAGGAAGCGAGTGGAAGGAGGGAGTGGAGAAGAGAAGGATGGCGATGCGCGATCCGTAACCAGGCTGGAAATGGTACTAGGGGAGAGCAGGAGAAAAGGAAGAGAGAAAGAGATACGTGAAGAGTGAGAGGGAAGGGTGTGGGAGAAGGAGGAAGGAGGGGAGAGGAAAGAAGAGAGAGACGAGAGGGAAAATGAGATGTAAAGAGGATGAAAAATAGGAGGAGCGAGAGTATGTTT
>NC_051415.1:19963157-19963344 GCF_015228065.2 Penaeus monodon
GGTAGTCACGTGCTCCTCCACAGCCTCCGGGCCCGTCACCTCCGCCGCCGCCGCTTACGCAACACGAAGCCAAGAATCCATATGATGGATGTTCTGACGCCATTTGCTCTGTGGGATGATTGGGGAGAAGGAGATGTGGGGGAGGGAGGGGGAAGGAAGAAGGGAAGGAAGGAAGGAGGGGATGATG
>NC_051415.1:19964024-19964370 GCF_015228065.2 Penaeus monodon
ATAGGAGAGAAAAGAAAGAAAATGCCAAACGCCCAAAATAGAAAACAAAACAAAGCAAAACAGAATACAAAACAAACAAACAAAGCATAGAAAGCGAGAAACTAATAAAAGCAAAAACACTAATGTTACGTAATGGGAGACAGTGCTATCCCGCGAACAGCATGCCGGAGTGAAGGTGGAGTCTCAGAAGCCACTGTTGGAGGCTTTTTTTTCTGGCTGGGTGAGGGAGAAACATTTTGATATATGGCTGATAAAAATCTCGGCTGGAGAGAAGTGGCATGTTGAAATATTGTGGGCGAGAGAGGCAGGAGAAAAATTGCATAGCCCTTCATTCTGCTTCCGGCTG
>NC_051415.1:19964872-19965696 GCF_015228065.2 Penaeus monodon
GCATGAGGCAGCCGCTGCTAGACGGAGAGGGAGAACAGGAGGAGGATAAAGATCGCCTTTGACTCTGCGTGACCTTGTGTGACCCCGACCGATAGGCAAGGTTGAGTTGTATCTTTAATCTTGTTTGGCGGAAGAAGTAAATCTCCCAAAGTTGCACCAAAGTCTTGGATGTGTGGGAGCTTAAGTGTTTACAATTTTTTTTTTCTTAATAATTAGCCCTCTCCCCCGAAAGAAAATCAAAGTAACGTCAGGTAAATATTGCCTCTGATCAGTAAATGCAGAGCAGGATATGAATACCTTATAATCACAGGTCTTATCTAACTCCATTTAACTAAGAAAGAGAGCGAACTGTGCGGGATGTTGACAGACACAACACCACGGCATCCACCACAGATGATATCAGTTCCTGCTGCAGATTGGGATCCGCTGGCCTAATGAGACTTATTGATGAGTCATTTGCTGCGCTGCTGAACGAGCTCTTCGCAGGTGGACGTGATCATCAGCTCGAAACGCATTTGCCTAAATCAGCTGTGGTATTAGAAACCGTCGTATTATAAGCCCTTCTAATTCTGTTTTGCTGTTGACTTGTCGAGTAAACGTACCATGTAAATACTCTTTATTATCACGAAAAATAAAAAAAAAATCACATGCAGCGAAGGTACTGGGAGGTGCACTAATCATGCCTGATATTAATGGAAGAAGTTCATTCCGTGATTCATTATGATCTAGGATGAAAAAGCGTTTTAGTGTGTGTACAATGCACTTCCCTATTGGTGATGCAGTATTAAGACCAGCTATATAAACACTGTCAGTAATCAAACTCG
>NC_051415.1:19966506-19966592 GCF_015228065.2 Penaeus monodon
AAAAGGGGGTGGGGGTCGGGCTACTTATTTTCATTATTTACATGTGCAGAATCTATAGTAAAAACGGTTCGTCCAGGCAGGTTTAT
>NC_051415.1:19967119-19967704 GCF_015228065.2 Penaeus monodon
CATTTATTTCCACATTTCTCCATTTCAACATTGCTTCCTCCTTTTCCGTTCCCTATACATGAGCAACGGACAGAAAATGAAAGGGCTTGCCGTTCAATAAAGTCAGTGGTGTGTGCGACTCCTTTGTCTCTTCAGATGTGACCTGCCAGATGTAAACAACGCCACAAGAATTGAAAAACGATGACACACATATTCACGGAGACATTTTCCTTGGGAGGGAGAGAGAGTACGTCTTGGTGGAATTCTTTGGCTATGATAAGTCTTCATAATCTTGTCGTAATATTTATTATTGGAATTGCTAATTTTGTAATATCTGCGTATCTGTGTCGTTTGCCTCTTTCTTCCACTTTGCCTGGGGAGTGGATAACGATAGATATAAAAAGGACACGAAATACAGATTATGTTGGGGTCGGCGGACCAATGAAATATAAACAAGCCATGGCGGATGTAATAATTAGGAAATATCATACGTGTTTATTTTGCTGAGTGGAATCCGCGGGGATGGGCCCTCCAGTATTGGGAGTTCTCTGTGTTTATAAACAACCATTGAGTTTGTCTTGCCGAGTTCGATACCGAAGTTTTTTA
>NC_051415.1:19969505-19969641 GCF_015228065.2 Penaeus monodon
CATACCCCCCGCCCCCACACACACACACATATGTGTGTATCTATAAGCAGAGCAGTACACGAGACGTTTGGGCCGAACATCCATCAGCAGATACAGTGGCGACAAGGCTGATTGCCTGCCATCTGGCATGTCACTT
>NC_051415.1:19970022-19970625 GCF_015228065.2 Penaeus monodon
TAGGAACATAGAGATTGAGAGAAAGCTTGGAGAAGACACACTTTATTTACCACTAATTTCAAACCATTATACATATGAATCGGCAGAAAAAAAAACACCTAAATTGCCCATACATTCAAATGATCATAAGACAAACCACTTGAATACACTTAGCTTTATTATTAAGAGTGGTCACACACACAGACGAAGCTTTTTATCAGTCACAGATAAAAACCTTTATCGATCTTGTGCATTAAAAGGGTTTATTCATTCTCAAAGAAAGGATTCAGTCATGCTACACAGAGGTTCCGGTAGTTTATCATACCCCCTTTCTTACTGGTCTTCCTAATCTAAGGAGAATTATATCTTTGAAAAAAAGAAAACGAATAATCTAACAAGGAAAACTTGTGGATTAGTGACAAGAAAATAAATTAGGAAAGAATAACGTCATCGATTGAACGTGTCACCTTCCGATATCGCTTCCTTGATCCCGTTTTCTGTTCCCCGGAAGGAAGTGGATTATCAATCTTGTATTATCCATCACACAGTTTCTAGATCTAGAGCTGGCGTTTCAGCTTACAATAGAACAGGAATTTTAGTTTTGTTTTCCTTATTCATCCATCT
>NC_051415.1:19970818-19971368 GCF_015228065.2 Penaeus monodon
GAAGAATGAACATTCTTGGCTGTATATTTTTCGTCTCGATCTTAACAGATTACCCGATACGACAGATATAATCTAATCGTTTCACCAGTCTTGCAGTTTTAAACCATTCCACACCTCTCTTATCTATCCTCTTCAGATTATTTTTTCTATCCCCTCTTTGTTGTGAAGATAAAACTGTAAAGCTTCATTCTTGTCATCATCAATATTGAAATGACGGAACATACATGAGACACAGAACTGCGCCAGAGATAATCACAGACAAATAACTACGTAAAATTCACAAGGCGTCTTTCAGTAAAGTTTAAAAGTTGTATAGAATGCATAACCGACTCACCTGTGATCAGTGTTATCTCGGGATAGAGCAAACTCACGTGTTAATTAAAGATCAAAGCTTGAGGCGGAAGCGAACTGCGCGTGCTCTCAGGAGGGGGACCCACGGGCAAGCGCCTCTACATCTGTCTTTGAGATGCCGTGAGAGGTCTTGGAGACACTGATGACACACTCGGCCGTTTTAGCACCTATACAATGTTGACATGGGCGCGCGAAACGG
>NC_051415.1:19971602-19971673 GCF_015228065.2 Penaeus monodon
TGTCGTGTAGTCCGTCTTCAAAGCTCTTATCGAATCTCTCTTCGTAACAGCCAGTTCCTGTCATCAAGTGG
>NC_051415.1:19971797-19971991 GCF_015228065.2 Penaeus monodon
GAATAATAAGGTATTGCCCAGGCTCTAACTTTGATGTTTGGAATTTTGCATGACCAATATTCACAAAACAGTCTCGAAATTTATAAAGCATAATGAAATTTACGATTACAGAATTCAGGTGTTGTGTAAATATCTTAGTTCACAAATATAGATCAAAGCTGATTCCTAATTTAACTGGCCATCACAACGACTTT
>NC_051415.1:19972025-19972628 GCF_015228065.2 Penaeus monodon
TCTGCTCACATGATTCCTGCCATGAACAGAAAACGGGAATTACTGAACCGTGCCACTCCCCCTCGAAAAACAGGACGGAAATTCTGGAATAAATTTTGTCGACTTTTATGGCGCAGACGAATCTTTCAGAAGGGGAGAGCGCCGCAGGGAAGTGACTGAATATCGGCGCTCTGAATCTAATATGAGATATGAATATCGGAAAAATCGGAAGCTTGTTGAAATCAGGTTTTATGATTCTTTTCAATGTAATACTTAGTGTGAAAGCAGTGTTAAGAGTACTTTTAAAATATATAAGCTTCCTCACAACGTTTACCACCACTATTTACTCGAAAATTTCGAACATCATCTCAAGGTCACAGTCCTCAACACACTCTCCTCGAATTCCTTTCAGGTACGGAAAACGGGACGGAGGAAGCGATGGCGGCGGGGAACTCGTCGTTCAGCCCAGGGTTTACGAGGAGACTTTGGTTCACTCCAGACTACGGCGTATCTCCTTCTATTTTGTCGCTTGTCAGTGATTCTGAAAAATAACTATCGAGGCATTAATTACAGGCTTTGCCCTGAAGAAATTTTGTTTATGTATATTATGTATATGAATAAATG
>NC_051415.1:19972700-19972865 GCF_015228065.2 Penaeus monodon
GATCAGATGCATGATTCCCATGCGTTCTAAAGGTCGCTGAGAGTGGATTCTCTCGCCGTCTCACTTCGGCTTATGAGTTGCTGTTCCTTTTGTGACGAAAAGCCATTTGTTCTTCACAAAAACCCACTTGGTCTCCTCCAAACATTCTCGAAATATGAGGAGTCG
>NC_051415.1:19973997-19974237 GCF_015228065.2 Penaeus monodon
CCATTATTATCATTATCATTTACAAAAACTTAAGTCACATTATTCTGTTGATTCTCCATTTAAGCCTCGATGTAAAAACAAACGCGATAAATGAACAGTATATTTAAAGACGCATACATCATACAAGATTATCCATTAAGAAAACTGTGGAGAAAATAAATCTATAAACAGCAATAACTCACTTTTAAATTTAAGAATCAAAATGTCCGGCACTGTAATGCTCACGTAATCTAAAAAAAA
>NC_051415.1:19974398-19975162 GCF_015228065.2 Penaeus monodon
TTTCTGTGGATTCCATTTTTTGAGCAGCTTCTCGCCTTTTGATCCACTAGAAACGCTGTCAGAACTGTCATGGTTTGGACTTTGGAATAAAGACAGAGGAGCTGAGACTGTTTTGCCTGTCTCTTCTCCGATCTTCCTTTGTTTAATTTCTTCGTGTGTCTCTTTTTTCTGTTCTTTTCTGTTTTTTTTCTGTTTTCTAACGTCTTGATTTTTTGTCGTCTTCTTTGTTGAACCATTTTCTCCTTCTCTCACCATCTTATGTCATTTTCAGTATTTTTTTTTCTTCTCTTTCTTTTCCTCCATCTTCTTCCCCTCCTTTTGCCCCTTGCTTCTGGCATCTCTCCCCCGCTTCTTATTCCCCCTTCCTCCGTTCTCTCTTTTTCCTCCTCTAGTCATCTGTCTTCCGAGGTGCGGTCTCTACAAGGACGCGCTCCACCTTCTCTCGTTATTCATTAAGTTTATGTGAATGTCCTTATTATTTTTGACACCTTGATCTTTTGGGTTCTAATGTTTGCTTGTGTATCATTCTATTTAGAGGACGTTTTTTGGTGATGTTTAGCTGCGGTGCGATAGATTTATGTGAAAACTTGCTGCGTTACTGATTGTAACGTTGTACAGACACACATTCGTATTGTGGTATTGCATTGACAGCCGGTGTGCTTATTAAATTATGTAAATCAGTACTGCATCGATGTTAGACCATTCTATATTTATTATATCATGTTGTACAAACTGTCCCGCCCCCACGTCTTCGAACCTGTGTG
>NC_051415.1:19975202-19975583 GCF_015228065.2 Penaeus monodon
ACAAACCTAACTATTTATTCCCTTATGCGAAGAACATTTTGGCTGAAGCACAAAACAAACCGGATCTAACTAATTCAAGAGGATAATCAAGACCTCTTGTTTTGTCTCCAAATTCAAGCATGGCAAGCATATACAAGAATAGACAAATACGACATTCGGCACAAAATAATACTTGGAAGCGAGCAGAGACTTCTTCGAATACCTTAGCGTGAGAATCGCTTTACACCGCTCTGGTATTATTGGTATTCATACTGCTCTGTCTGAGGCCGATGCGATATCTTGATATCGTGTTTTCCTATTGTGTTTCGGAGTTATGAACTGTTGGAAACTTAAAAAAATGTTTATATTGATTTAGTGGTTGTGTTCTTCAGTTCATGTTTT
>NC_051415.1:19976050-19976139 GCF_015228065.2 Penaeus monodon
AGGAAACGCGAGTAAAACAAAATAAAAAAAATGTATGACATTCCTGACATTTTTATTTACACCATGAATGATCATTGTAGAAATTCCGG
>NC_051415.1:19976261-19976730 GCF_015228065.2 Penaeus monodon
CTAGACATTCCATTCCCCCTTCCCCCCCCCCCCTCACTCATCTCTTGCCAACGCGACACCATTCGAGGGGAAAAAAAAGTCGATACTGTCTCCACTATTTCTTTTCGTCTCCTTCAAGAAAAAGAAAACGGTAAAACGGAACTAACTTGAACCAGTTCACTAGACACTGAAACGCGTAAATATAAATTGTGCAAATCATTTCGTTCTCCGTCAGAACAGTAACAGGCTGGCAGTTTCTTTTTTTCTCAGCTGATTACGTAGAAAAGAAGGAGAATCAGACGGAGGAAAGGGAAATATAGTTAATAATTTTGCAACAGGGAGGGTTGTGAGAGGGAGCGGGAAGCCCAACAGCTGAGACAGCGGGCTTGCTTAGCACTGTTTTCCACGCTCCATTATTTGTCAAATCTCATTAAGGCCGAAAATCGCTTTAAATGCTGTAAATGGAAGCGCTGAGTAGGAATACGGTTAC
>NC_051415.1:19976768-19977104 GCF_015228065.2 Penaeus monodon
TTTTTCTGATAAGATTTTTTGTCTCTCGTTTTTTAAAGTAAATTTTTTTAAAATTTATTTTCGGGAAATGTTAAAGACGTTTTATAGTAACTGACTCTGATTTTTTTTTCGTGAATATTCAATTGACGTTCGATTTATACAATTATTGTTTAGTCAGCCAATTTGCTCTGACTTGCATGTCATCCCAAGAAGAGGGAAAATCAGGCGATGCCACACTCGTCTTTATCATACACTCCTCTGCAGAAAAAAACATGTTCACATTCTTGCGATGCATAAATAAACCTAAATAACAATAAAAGGCGGATCAAACACCACTTACACTCTTGTACACTCCTT
>NC_051415.1:19977145-19977539 GCF_015228065.2 Penaeus monodon
CTACGCATGTAGAGAGTCGCAGGAGTTGTGCACTCCACGTGAAAGGAGGAGAGAGCCGGTTCAAGACATTCGTATTCCAGCTTCTCCTCCGCTGATGGCTGTGACTTTGGCACCAGTTGTTCTTGATGTTGCATGCTCATTAGTGTTGTTGCATGACGGACGATGATCTCCTTGCAGCAGACTTTCCCCATGCCAAGGGGGAAGGCCTCCCGTCCTCCAGACCCATTAGAACAGCCCTTAACCAAGGCTGTTTGCGGGTCTAAAACGAAGTCTCTAGAAGAGTCCCGCCTTCTTTTTCATGTTGTTGCGTTTCCACATCGGGATCGAATCGATGCTGTCTCGGGCGACGCCGAACACGGACACAAAGTCAGCATCGGAGAGGAAGTCCTGGGGA
>NC_051415.1:19977649-19977715 GCF_015228065.2 Penaeus monodon
ATATATATAACACACATAACATACATCTGTTACTAAGTCTACGTTGAGTTCTTATTCAGTTCATGA
>NC_051415.1:19977880-19978502 GCF_015228065.2 Penaeus monodon
TCTCCTGCAAGGAATTACCGCAATCATGGTAATGCACAATGACTGTTATTTCGAGGGAGAAAATGTATGTGACCTTTATTGGATATGAAAAGAGCATATTTCCCTTCTCTGGAATTTATCCTCTCCTCTTGGAAGACGCTAAGACACTGGAGAGAAAAAAATGATACATCTACGGGTATTCAGTGAGATATTTCTTGGGATTTTACACTTGCGAAGTGAGGAATCTGCCCCCCCGCCATAAAAAAATAAATATAAATATACATCATTAGCACCTGTAATACCCTCTCCCTAATCCCATGTATATGCGTCTCACTTGGCCATAAAATACAGTCCTGCTTTCACTCTGCTTTCCTACTCTCACGCGCACCTTGATACACGTCCAAACACCTACACTCATATACTCCTTTCCCTCCCCACACGCCACGCACGCCTATGCCTTGCTCTCTTCTCACGCCTACATCCGCCCATCCTTTTCCCTTCCCCACATACGTAGTTTCCTCATCTCCCCACACCCACAACTCCACGACATCCTCACAAACTCTCACAATCCCATACCCGCCCACACACATCGGGTTCTTCTCCTCCACCACATCCCACAACCCCCACAGTCTCCACAATCCTA
>NC_051415.1:19978520-19978844 GCF_015228065.2 Penaeus monodon
ACAACACCCACCTCCTTGTGCACGGGATCGACTTAGAAGGCACCTTCTCAGGTTTCTTCTCCACCCGCCCACCCCCCACACACCCTTCACAGCCTCCACGACGCCCACAATCCCACAACCCCCCCCCCCCTCACAACACCCACCTCCTTGTGCACGGGATCGACTTCAGCAGGCAGCTTCTCGGGGTCCTTCTCCCTCAGCGTCGCCAGCGGGTAGGTGCGCCTTCCTGTCGTCCCAGAGCCTGATGACGTCACGAGCACGGTGGCCCCGGGAGACACTTCTTGGAGACGCTCGCAGATGTCGGCGTAAGTCATGTTTTCCTGA
>NC_051415.1:19979480-19979640 GCF_015228065.2 Penaeus monodon
AAACGAAGCCAAAAATATGACAAAAATCCCACAGCACAACGTTAGACATACGAAATATCCCAAAAATTGCATCCTAATAAACCTGCCACACATGAAACCTTTATCAGCAATCTAGTAATCAATAAGTTTGTTGCAATTTATATCAAGCGGAGGAGGGAGG
>NC_051415.1:19979814-19980071 GCF_015228065.2 Penaeus monodon
CTTCCTTTTTCTTTCTTCATCAAAAACTTTACAAAATTCAGCCCAGGAAAATCCCTGCTTCGAAGAAACTCATAAACGAGGTTTAGAGCCGTAAGCATCTTATTCTTTTATTTTCTATTTTTCTTCTTGTTATTTTTTATCTATTTTTTTTGTGAATAAATATAAATCTTGACCTCAGAGGCAAAGCAACACACACCTTTAACATGCAAAGTCGAATTAGCATATTCACAACCTTTAATCTACATATTTCGCATGAC
>NC_051415.1:19980142-19980313 GCF_015228065.2 Penaeus monodon
TCGCATAATAACGATCACGTACATATATCTTTTCTCAGAAATGAGAGAGAAAAAGTGACTTAAAAGATAAAACAAAGAATGCTAGCAATTTAAATGCATTGAAACCCAAAGATGTCAGATCTAGCATACAAGTTAAATAGACTTGTATCTAACGAAATGGAAAGGCTTTGC
>NC_051415.1:19980968-19981211 GCF_015228065.2 Penaeus monodon
CAACACAAACAGAAGCACACACATTTAAACCAACGAAAACAATCTGCGCCAACATACGTTCCACAGGTCGTTGTCCCAGACACCGAAGTGGCCGGTGAAGTTCGGGGGTTCGTATCCCTGCTTCAGCTTGATGATGGGGACGTCCTTCCTGCCGGCGGGGTCCGTGCGAAGGTACTCGAGTGCGAGGGCGTCGGAGGCACGCTGCTCGGCCTGGGGTTAGGAGGTTAGGTGAGGCTGTGGATG
>NC_051415.1:19981231-19981837 GCF_015228065.2 Penaeus monodon
GAGGTGGGTGTAGGTTGTTGCGGGTGTTTGTAAGTCTGTGTGGGTGGGTGGGTGTGGTTGTGGGTATTTCCGTGGCTTTGTGTGGGTAGATTTGTTTTGCTGTGTATATGCGATTGTACGGGTGGGTGGGCGCGTTTGTAAAGTGTCTATGTGCGTCTGGGTGACCATGTTGTTTGTTGGTCTGTGTTTGTGAACGCGTGGGTATTTATAAATCGTATACACATTTATATATTCTTTAACCTCTTATACTCTCCACCTCCCACCTTCGCTCGCAAACACAAAATATAACGGAAAACACCATTCGAAATAACCAGCAGTAATTACCACAATTTCTATCAGTCAGATACGCGATACTTGTCAATCCGGCGTCAGGCCGAGGAATGTTATAGCTAGCCAGGTAATGCATGCGATGGAGGAGGGGGGGGGGGTGAAGGGCCAGTGTTTGTTATCATGCTTCCGTGACAGAGACGAATGGCGAGAAGAGTAACAGGGGCTACGTATATAGACAGAGACAGAAAGGCGCACATGATAACATGATAGATAAAATTATATATATGTTGATGTAAGTATGCATGTACAATTGCACAGTTGCACCACACACACACA
>NC_051415.1:19983739-19983893 GCF_015228065.2 Penaeus monodon
AGACAAGAAGAGCTAAGGAGGGCGGGAAGGTTACAATATGGGACTGACTCAAGTGTGTTAGCAAGGAGGGAAGGGGGGGGGAGGGAGCATGAGGTGTGGCCCTCTTTGCAGCTGCAGCAGGTGGGTCTCGTTCGCTTGTTTTTCGGTTCTGTCA
>NC_051415.1:19985089-19985554 GCF_015228065.2 Penaeus monodon
TGAATCTGAGAGACAAAGAATACGCACATAGGAATAAAACTGTCAATCGAGATCAACACTATACAAATTTGAAACAAACGGACAAAGGGATACAAAGGGAACTCATTTCAAAGATGCACGAATCACAGACGCTTGTATAATTAATCATGAAGTCACTTTGTATTCAAAGGTACGGAATGTGTACAGGAAACTGAGGGAAGTTCATCTTTAAAGGAACATTTGGTTTAAAACTGCAATACCAATGTAAAAAAAATAAACAAAGATTTACACAAAGACACAAAGCGCGGTAAATTCGCATGCAATATCAACATACTACATTAAAAATAAAAATACAGATTGTTTCACCAATCCATCACATTCCCGGCGTCGAGGCGAGGAACGGTGTATACAGTACGAGAGCTTGGGCTTTAGGTTATAAGGCTGTGACGGTGGCGGGCGTACGACTGTCACATTCCGCTGCCCATG
>NC_051415.1:19985639-19985820 GCF_015228065.2 Penaeus monodon
CTTTCGTACATGTCAGCCGTCATGCAAAAATACTGGAGGATAAATCGTCAAGGTTAGTCAGGCACAAGAACGCGCCGGCGGTCGTCGCAGTAGGCAGTTGGAGCGAGAATTTTTGACTTTGTCTAATTGTTGACAGGCAAGGAAATTACTTCCTACAGAGAAAACGATTGAGAGTACGTGC
>NC_051415.1:19986649-19987360 GCF_015228065.2 Penaeus monodon
ACACTATAACCGGGGCAAACCGTGCTTGTGCCCGAAAACAGCAATGACCATAAACGGGACACAGCTGCCACCCCGGCACAGAATTCGCACTTATACAACATACAGCTGTACTATATCAGTGTCGCAAGCGGCCCTTCCATCGAACGTCTACTCACGCGAGGAGGAGAACACGACATACAAAAGGCGACACTCCATTTCTCATTTACGGTCAGAAGAAACGAAACTCGAGCACAAAATTCGAAAGCCAGATTAAAACTGGATGTGTTACGTAATAGCAACAGAGATGAATACGATGGTAAATAAATGAATATGGACGCGTGAGAAGAAAAAGGAAACAGGCTGTAATCATTGTTTTCCATTAGTAAGCAGGCCTATCTACTGTCTGTTCCTTTCCCTTGTGGTCAATCGAACGCGGGGGGGGGGGGGTGAAGACAGGTCAGAGGTCAGCGGGTCGAAGAAAGAAGCAGGTCTGACTGGTCACGTTGCCACCGCATCTCCTCATAATATATTTCTCAAATGATGAATTATACTTAACTCTTGCAGTCCTGAACATAGGAATATCTTCCCTTCATGTATTTTTCTCCCAATAGACTTCCTAAAAGTAGCATATTTCTTCCGATAAGAAAGGTAAGTACATAAGCAATATATACTATTTGGCATCTGGTGCGTGCCCTCGTGTGGATAAGCCGGAGTAACGGTATCTCCCCCACG
>NC_051415.1:19987419-19987620 GCF_015228065.2 Penaeus monodon
GGCAGGCGAGTCATTCGTCCTATAAGCATGGAAATGAGTCCAGTTTTACTGAATGTTTTGGACTGAAGGTTTGATTTTAAAAATGAACGTAGAGGAACGTATAGTTTCTGATTGATTTCTACATACTATTTAAATGTGTTGTCGAGTAGAGCTCTTGTTTCAGTGCTAAATATTTGTTAACTTTATTTAAAATGAGGAAAA
>NC_051415.1:19988948-19989389 GCF_015228065.2 Penaeus monodon
TTTTCTTGCGTTGGACATGCCTCCTCCTTTCCCTCGTCCGCGGTTTGAATCAAGTAGAAATCCGCCGAGGAAAAACAACAGCTCTGTTTTCTGTGAAATGAGATCACGACAATTATTTTCTTCCCGAGCTAGGCTGCCGTTCGCCTCGGTCACAATACGATGAAATTGTTGTGTCTGAGTGCCGCATGCCGAGCGTGCCAGGGGCCGACACGGTAGCGCTTGGGCCTCGCTCGGGGAGCCGGCGACCCCCCCTCGCTATCTCCAGTGACCCCCGTTCCTTGGGGTCTCGGGCCTCTCGGGCCTCTGCTGGCCTTTCATTTCTCTTACTACCTGTGATGTGTAAAGAAGAGGAAGGGAGGTAGAGACAGATGGACTATATTTGTCTATATTTTCGGGTAGACAAACGAAGAGATAGACAGGCTTAGAGAGGAAGCGAGATTA
>NC_051415.1:19989565-19990218 GCF_015228065.2 Penaeus monodon
TAGATATGCAGACAGACTACATCATAACCCCATCAGAGCCATTGCAAATCTGTTACCTCATGCCACCCTCCCCTTTTTTCCCCCAATGCGTTGCTCAGCTCGTCCCCTCTTCTCAAAGGACCTTTGCATGCTCTTAAGGTCCTCTTCCCCTTACCCTTATGTATCCTCCACCTCTGGCCAGGGGGTCCTTTCCCCTCTTGGCCGGCTGTCACGCTACCGACGCCGGCCATGGCTCACGCTCACTAGGGTTGGTGAAGTCACGCTTGTGCCGCTAGGGGGTTGACAAGTAGGAAAAGCTACTGTGTCAAAACGTGCATGTTGTTTTACGTAAAGATTCTGCCTTATGGTGTCTGTAATAGCTTTCGTCTAAAGAATAAGATCAAAGTTTTCCTATTTTACTTTTTTGTTAAAAGGAACTAAACAAAATAAAGGGGGGGGGGGGTATACAGAATATATGGCTTCTTCAGTTGCCAGCTGTTTATTCCCAACGCCTTGGGTCCTTAATAGAAAGTAACAGCTATACATGTATTGACAACATGCAGTGTCATAGTAATTATTTAAGTGCAAAACAATTGCAATTAATTCAGTACATAACAATAGCAATTAATATATTAAATTTTATCCCATATCCCGTTTGGCGATTTGTCTCAACT
>NC_051415.1:19990336-19991902 GCF_015228065.2 Penaeus monodon
GTTTATAAAGGCCCCTGTGTAACAATGTACACATATCCGTAAACATAAAAAAATATTTCCACTAAAGATTTTATAAAACCAAATCATTAATCGTATCAACCATTTTATTATAGTTCTTTATGACTTCTTCGAAAATATTCAGACTGAAGATAAAATGGCCTCTAATGTTTGATTTCATGTTGATAAAGTGAAATGACTCCTGAAGCTGAAATTCAAAACGTAGGGATGTTGTGTCTGCCACATCATAATACTCGCATTGCTTTTCAGAATAGCTTTCAAAGCACTGTGTTAAGTCTGTAACTTGCGTGTATCACGTGGTGTCGTTACCAAGGTAAAACGGATCCACCTGTAATCGCTCTGAGGATTAAGACGGAAACGAGGGAGGAAAATGCTTGTCCTGCGATGTGGGGAATCTGCATTGAAGCCATCATGATAGTAAAAGTGATCTGGAGTAATGATGATAATGGCGATTGGTAAAGTGTGATTCCTGACCGTGGCGGTATTGATGGTGACTCTCAAGAGGCGATGGTGTGGAGATTATCAGAAGCTGTGATGTTGAGGCACGGGCATAATATGTTTTCTGAAGAAGACGTGTGACGTGAGGAACGTCTTGCGGCTTAACATGATTTTTTTTAAACATCAAAATGAAGGCACACAAATGAATAGAGCATCACTCACACACGCGAAAATATATGGATATATAATATGCAGTCAGTTTTTTTGGGATAAAATTTTGCATATGTGTTTGATATGATTTTGCCATAGATGTTTATAAAAGAATCACGGAAATCGTTCGGAAGGAAGAAGAATAAGAAAAAAATGGAGAATTCCATATCTTCGCTGAAAATAATTCACGAATCATATCTCCAAGACTTCGACTTTCTAATCTCGAGAGTGCCATCGACTATGATTGTCTTCTGCGATTCACGAAAATTACATAACATATACCTATTATAAAACAAGATCAATAAATTCCCTGTTAAAATAGTGAAACAACATCTATAACAATTATTTTCCGCTGACCTTGTTTGAGTTGTGTCCAATCCAGAGGAAGAGGTTGTCCCAGGCGTCCAGCAACATGACGTCATCGTCCACGAGGTCCACCTGGGAGAAGTTGATCACCTCTTCGGCTAAAAAGAAAAGAGGATTTTTAAAAATTACGGCGCACAGAAAGTAGATTTCTATATAATAGGAACAAAGAAAACGAAATTCTCTTTAAAAGGGGACAAAGAAAACGGATTTCTCTTACAAAGGGACAAAGAAAACGGATTTCTCTTAAAAAGGGACAAAGAAACGGATTTCTCTTTAAAAAAGGGACATAGAAAACTGATTTCTCGTTAAATATGGGTCACAGAAAACTAATATATCTCAAAAATCGGGGATAAATAACGGATATCCTTTGCTTAGTCTTGAGTTATGAATTGTTGGTAATCATACGGTATATTATTGAATGGCTTTGGAAGTATTAAGCAGCACGGGGAATATACTGTATCAACACACGAAAGAACACAAACATGTGAATCTATTGCTTTAAGATACAGACTTACAAATCTATGTTCGCACAAG
>NC_051415.1:19992130-19992362 GCF_015228065.2 Penaeus monodon
GCAAACAGACACGTCAACAAACCACACAGAGACACGTCAACAAACACACAGACACGTCAACAAACACACAGAGATACCCACCCTTGAAGACTCCCGTGGCGTTGCTGCACTGGAAGAGGCGCGGAGGGTGAGCTGGGTGTTCCTCCTTCAGCTTCGGGGTCGTCGCGTAGGGCTCCTTGCCCCCAAGGGCGCGCCAGAACTCCTCCTTCTCGTACCCTTAGAAGGAGGAAAG
>NC_051415.1:19992573-19992905 GCF_015228065.2 Penaeus monodon
CAGCGTATCTCGTTCCTTGACGTCCATCCTCTTTTTAAGGTCATCTTCCCTAAACTTTCCCTCATTTATCTTCGCCTATCTCTTCTTCCTTTTTATTGTCTTCCCTCTTTTCCTTTCTGGATTCCTTCTCTCTTTCGTTTCTTCTCTTCTCCCCTTTTTATTGCATTCCTCTTTTCCTTTTTTGAATTCCTTCTCTCCCCCGCTTCTTCTCTTCTCCGTTTTTACTGTATTTCCCTTTTTCCTTTTTGGATTCCTTCTCTCATTCGCTTTTTTTTTTTTTAGTTCCCCCATTCTCTCCCCTTCAGAGCCTCTTCGCCTTGCACTCTACGGCC
>NC_051415.1:19993033-19993725 GCF_015228065.2 Penaeus monodon
TCATCCCCCCTCATCTCTTCATCAATGATTCCTCTCATACAAAAGGGAAAACAAGAGGATCACCTGATACCCTGACCTTATACGCCCTAAATCATCTCTTCCCACAGGAGTGAAAAAAATAAGTATGAGGTTTCCCCTTTCTTCCTCATTTTATATTTACCAAAGTATCCCCCTCATACTGCATAGAATAAACTAAACATGAGACTCCCCTTATCCCTGCTAAATTACTTCCCCATTAACAAAAAAAAGGCCAGAACACAACATGAGGCTCCCCTTATCCCTCTATAATTATCCCCTCCTGCAGCAGAACACTCCCTAATTATCTCCTCATGCAGCAGAACACTCCCTAATTATCCCCTCCTGCAGCAGAACACTCCCTAATTATCTCCTCGTGCAGCAGAACACTCCCTAATTATCTCCTCGTGCAGCAGAACACTCCCTAATTATCCCTAAAGTCCGAGGTTCCCCTTATCCTCACCTTCAGACACAATGACAGTGTCTCCCCTGCTGGATGGCGAAGCGGTCTTGGCTTTGTTGCCACTTTCTCCCTTCTCCTGTCGCCCCGTGGAGCCCTGCCCCCGCCGTTCCCTCTCCGCCCGGCTCCAGCCTCGCACCACACGTACGTCGTCTGGGGCGTCGCCACCACGAAGCAGTCGTTGGAGTTCAGGCAGCCCGCGCGGAGGTCGACCTGG
>NC_051415.1:19993820-19998091 GCF_015228065.2 Penaeus monodon
GAGAGAGTTCAAAAAGGGAGCACGGTGGGAGGGGGAATGATCAAAATGTGAGTACGGGGGAGGGGGCGAAGTTGAAAGACGGGGGAGGGGGACATTTGAAGGACGGAGGGAGGGGGAAGTGAGGAAAAGAGGCGTAGGCGAGTAAATAAAGAGAAAGAAGAAGAGGAAAGAAAAGAGAAGAAAGTGAGAGAAAAGAAATAAAGAAGAAGAAGAGAAGAGAAAGTGAGGAAGAGGGGGTGGAAGCACCAGCCAAAAGGGGAAGACGGGGGAGGGAGAGGGAGAGAAGTGAGGACGAGGAGGGGGGAGTGAGGATAAGATGCGGCGAGGTGAGAATGTGAGGAAGAAGAGGGAGAAGGGAGGGACGGGGGGTAGGGAGGAGCAAGTGAGGAAACCGGTGGAGAGGGGGAATTGAAGACGGGGGGGAGGTCTGGGGAAGTCCCATAAGTGACGTGAAGACGGGGAGGGAGGGGGAAGTGTTGAGGCAAACAGGAGTGGAGGGGCGAGAAGTTGCCCCAGGAAAACAAGAGGGAGGAAGGGAGGAAGGGGAGGGAGAAGTGAGCTGGGACGAGGGAGGGGGGGAGCGTGAGGGCGTCTAAAAGAGGGAGGGGAGAGAAGTGTGAGGAGAGGGAGAGAAGGGAGGACAGGGGAGGGAAGGAAGGTGAGGAGAGGGAGGGAGAAGGTCGAGGGACGATGGGAGGCGAGCGAGGAAGGGAGGGAAAAGGATGGGAAAGGGGAAATGAGGAAGAGGCGAGCTGGGAAGCGAGGAAAAAAGAAGGGGATCCTGGGGAAGTGTTGAGAGGACGAGGTTAGAGGGGAGAAGTCGAGTGAAGACGAGGGAGAAGGGAGGACGGGGGATGGGGAATTGAGGAAGAGGGAAGGTCGGACAGTGGGGGTTCCATAAGAGGGGAGAAGGGAGGACGGAGGGAGGGCGGGACGGGAGCGAGGAAGAGGGAGGGACGTGGGCTGTGTGGAGATGAGAGAAGAAAACGGGATGGTGAAGGTCATCTGTAGATAGGGAGAAGAGGGAGGAAGAGGGGAGGGAGGAAGGAGGAAGAGGGAGAAGGGACGGCACGACAGGGAGGGGTGGAAAGTTGAGGACGAGGGAGGAGAAGGGAGGACGAGGGAGGGGCAAGAAGTGCGGAAAAGAGGGAGGGGAAGTTTGTCTGGAGGCAAGAATGGGGAGAGAAACAAGCACAAAAATTGTGAGGGCGGACGAGGGAGGGGGAGTTTGAGGACGAGGGAGGGGGAACGACAGTGATCGGATGTACGAGGGAGGAAGTGTGAGGAAAGAGGGGAGCCCCCGGGGGAAGTGAGGACGAGGGATGTCGGGCCGGGAGAAGTGAAGGTGGCAACGGGTAAGACGAAGAACCGGAAGAGGGAGGTGGAGAAGTGTGAGGACGAGGGAGGCGGTGGGGAGGAGAAGGGAGGCACGAAGGGAGAGGCGAGAAGTGAGGGCAGAGGAGAGGGGAGTTAGGGCCGTGGGGGGACGTCGAGGACGAGGTGAGGGGAGAAGACGTTGAGGTAAGAGGGAGAAGGGAGGACGAGGGGAGGGGGGGGAAGGATAGAAGAAGCGAGGGTTGGAGTCAAGGGAGGAACGGGCAAGAGGGAGGGGGGAGTGAGGACGAGGGAGGGAGAAGGGAGGACGAGGGAGGGAGAAGTGAGGAAGAGGGAGAAGGGAGGACGAGGGAGGGAGAAGTGAGGACGAGGGAGGGAGAGAAGGCGAGGAACGAGGGGAGGGAGAATTAAGTTGGAGGACGACTGGAGGAGAACATAGAATGAGGAACGAGGAGAGGGACGGGGAATATGTGAGGAAGACGGGGTACGGGTGGGAGGGGAGGAAAGTGAGGAGGAAGATTTACACTCCCCCCGGGAGGGGGTGGAAGTGCAGAACGATCGGGAGAGGGGAGGTGAGGGGGGGGGGGCCGAAGGGAAGAAAGAGAGGGGGAAGTTGAGGACGAGGAGAAGGGAGGACGAGAGCGAGGGGAAGGGAGGACGCGGTTGAGGGAAGGGGAAGTGAGGGACGAGGGATGGGAGTAAGTGAGTGAGGGGTGAGAAGGGTAGGACGATGGGAGGGAGGAAGTGAGGACGAGGGAGGAGGGGAGGGGGAAGTGAGGACGAGGGAGGGGGAGAAGGGAGGACGAGGGAGGGAGAAGTGAGGAAGAGGGAGAAGGGATGGCACCGAGGTCGAGGGGGAAGGTCGAGTGACGAAGGGGAGGGGGACGTGAGGACGAGGGAGGGAGAAGGAATGAGGGACGCACGGACGATGGCGAGAATGGAGGTGGGAAGGTGAGACGTGAGGCAGAAAAAGCGGGCGTGAGAAGGCAGGGACTAAGAGAAGAAATGAGAGAGGGATTAAGGTGAGGACGAGGGGAGGGGGATTAGAAAAGTGAGGACTGAGGGGAGGGAGAATGGAGGACGAGGGAGGGAGAAGGGAGGACGAGGGGAGGGGGAAAGGTCTGACGGGACGGAGGGAGAAGTGAGGACGAGGAGAGGAAAGGGAGGACTGAGGGAGGGGGAACAAAGTGTTTTTTGAGGAAGAGGGAGGGGGAAAGTGAGGACGAGGTGGGCCTAGGGGGAAGGGAGGAAGACGGGAGGGAGGAAAGTGAGGACGAGATGCATGGAGAAGGAAGGAAAGTCGGGAGGGCGGAAAGTGAGGAACGAGGGAGGGAGAAGGGAGGACGATGGTGGAGAAAGGCAATGAGGGAGGGGGGGGAAGAGAGGGAGACCGAGGGATGGGAGAAGAGGAGGACGAAGGCGAGTGGACGAAGAAGGGAGGACGAGGGTGAGGGGGGGAACGTGAGGCCGATTGGTGAGGGAGACTAAGGGAGGACGAGGGAGGGAGAAGGGAGGACGAGGGAGGGGGAAGTGAGGAAGAGGGAGGGAGAAGGGAAGACGGAGGGGGTGGGAGCAAAGTTCACCAAGTGACGACGAGGTGAGGCGAGAAAGGTGAGGAGAAGGCGAGAAGGAGAGGACGAGGGAGGGGGAGAAATGAGGGAGGGGGGGAAAACCGGGAGGACTAAGAGTGAGATGAGAAGGGAGGACGAGGGGAGGGGAAGGAGGGACGAGGGAGAAGGGAGGAAAGAGGGGATGGGGGAAAGTGAGGACGACGGGAGGGGGGAGAAGTAGGGGTACGAGGGAGGGAGAAGTGAGGACGAGGAGCGGAAGGAAGGGGAGGACGAGGGAGGGGGAAGTGAGGCCGGAGGGGGAGGGGAGAAGGGGGGGAGGTACGAGGAGGGGGAAGTGAGGACCGAGGCGAGGGGGGGGGGATAAAGTTGAGGACGACAGGGAGGGCAGGAAGGGAGGAAGAGGGAAGAAGGGAGGACGAGGTCGAGGGGGGAAGGAAGTGAGGGAAGAGGGAGAAGGGGAGGACGAGCGGAGGGAGAAGGTGAGGACGAGGGAAGGGAGAGAAGAAGTGAGGACGAGGGAGAAGGGAGGACGCGAGGCGAGGGAGAAAGTGAGGTGAGGGGGATGGGAGACGCGGAGAAAGTTGAGGACGAGGCGAGGGGGAGGAAAGTGAGGACGAGGGAGATTAGTGAGGGACGAGGGCGCGGGGAGAAGGCCGAGGACGATGGAGGAGAGGAGCGAGGACGAGGGAGGGGAAAGAGAGGACGAGGTCGAGGCGGAGAATGAGACGAGGTGTTGAGAAGGGAGGACGTAGGCAGGGAGAAGGAGGACGAGGGAGGGAGAAGGGAGGATTTTACGAGGGAGGGGAGAAAGTGAGGAAAGAGGGAGAATGTCGACGGACGAGGGGGAGAGGGAGGGAAGGAGGACGAGGGAGGGAGATCTTCAGTTCGCGGACAAGGCGAGAAGGGAGGACGAAGGGAGGGAGAAGGGAGGACGAAGGGAGGGAGAAGGGAGGAAAGAGGGAGAAGGGAGGACGAAGGGAGGGGGAGTGGAGGACGAGGTGAGAAGGGCGAGGACGATGGAGGGGGGAAGTGAGGTACGAGGTGAGGAGGTAGAAGGCGGAGGACCGAGGGAGGGGGGAAAGGGAGGGAAGAGGGAGGGGGAAGAAGGGGGAGACGACGGGAAGGGGGAGAAAGAAGTGAGGACGATGGGAGTCAAGGCGAGAAGGTGAGGACGAGTTGTCTGTGAGGGAGAGTGAGGGAAGGGGAGGGAGAAGGGAGGACGAGGGAGGGAGAAGGGAGGAAGAGGGAGGGAGATGTGAGGAAGAGGGAGGGAGAAATGAGGACGTGGGAGGGAGAATGAGGGAGAAAGGATGAGGAGTGAGGGAGCAATGTGAAAGATGGAGGCTCGATTACGTTGTGGATCTA
>NC_051415.1:19998219-19998442 GCF_015228065.2 Penaeus monodon
CTTTCCTTTCCTCCTTGCGTTATATTGATCTGGATAAAATTAATCAAAGAGATGATTATTCTATGAATGACACCATAATGAACTAATTACGAATCTAAATGTGATAAGAGTCTTCACAATGAGAGAGAGAAAAAATATGATTCATATCATAGTTGTCAAGTTGTCAGATGGAGATGCGAAAGATGAATTAATCATCTTAACTACCTGGCATGCATATTTCATG
>NC_051415.1:19998459-19999202 GCF_015228065.2 Penaeus monodon
GCTACCTCAAATTGGAATATAATTTCTACATATCCATTTTTTTGCATATCTTATGCAATATTTCCTCCATAGAAATGAATTGTCTTTGTTACTGGTTCATTTTATAAAAAAAAAAAATTATGTAAAGTTTCCTGGATGTCTTTGTTACAAAAAATAAGCCTTTGAACTGATTAAGATAATCCTCTTACGTATCACGTACTGATATTCAATGACTAATATCACGTAATCTTATTAATTCAAAGCCTATTTGTTGAATAATGACTGGGATTACGCGGAATTAAACATTTTTGATATCTGTTTCGAAGATATTGAGGAGGAAAAAGAGAGTTAGGTAGAGGAGTAGAGAAGAGAAGCATAGGAGAAGAAGAGCAAGAGAGGAGTTAAGGAAGGAAGAGCGTAGCAGAAGAGGGAGGAAGAAGACGAAAGAAGCAGAGAGAGAGAGAGGTAGACACTAGTATACCAACCGTACTTGAATAATATGATTACAAGAACGCAAACGTGTCATTGTCTTGACCTCTAACCTCCCCACAGTGTAAGGAAATAAACCACTTCATGGAAGTCGCCTTCTCGCTCTCTCTCTCTTTTCTTAACCAATTTGTTATTTCCTCTCACTCTCACTTCCTGTCGACTTGGAATGGTTTTTTTCTGTCATTTCTAAAATACGCTCTCTTGGGTCCGTTCAGCTTTCTCTCTCTTTCTATAGCAGATAGCGAGAAGAGAGACGAGTGACAATCTCTGGAAGT
>NC_051415.1:19999248-19999333 GCF_015228065.2 Penaeus monodon
CGCCATATGTAAGATGTCTCATACCAGATAATCGCGTAGTCACTTAGCACTATACTGTATATATATATTACTACTGATAATTAAA
>NC_051415.1:19999818-19999951 GCF_015228065.2 Penaeus monodon
CATCGTAGCCTATAACCTCAAACCCCATTCCACCACTTAGCAGCAACCGTCTTCCCTCCACTACCTATACCCTTTCTATCTCCGGCCCCTCTCAAACCCTAACCAACCTCTACTACCTTCCCCTATCTTACCT
>NC_051415.1:20000211-20000769 GCF_015228065.2 Penaeus monodon
CAAGGCGTACCTCAATGGCCTTGGTGTTATGGCTCGTGGTGCCTCGGATCTGCAGCATGTACGAGGACTTGCGACCCTCGTCTCTCGCGCCCGCACCTGGAGAGAGAGAGAGAAGGGAAAAAAAAAGTTTTATTTTGGGGATGTGGATAAATGCGTTTGTGACAGTATTGTTTGGATAAATGACAGTTTTATTTTGTGTTTGTTTACTCTCCCTTTCTGGTCCTGTCATCGTTTTGTTTTTCGACTCTTTCTTTTTTATTTTACTGGGAAATTCCTTTATTCAATTAGTATTTATTTTTTATTTGCATTGCGTTGGAAGGTGCTGCACTGCAGATGATTTTTGAATAATTGAAGTGGTCACTGAGAGAATATTCAATACCTGTCTTCACTTATTGCAGACGTCATTAGCCTCCGTGTCATATATTTTTAGAAAAGAAAAGAAAAAAAAAGTAATGTCTCTCTTGAACGGAAGTGCAGGTTCATGTTCCTTTAAAAATGGAGGTGTGAAGCCGTGTGTATTTTTCATACATATATATTTCCAAGTTTGTTCGTATGCAG
>NC_051415.1:20001289-20001502 GCF_015228065.2 Penaeus monodon
ACCCGTGTCTCCCCCGACACCCACCATCAAATGACGACGCAAAACCGCCCTCGAAGATGACCATTTTCCCGCCAAAAATCGCCATGAAGTGCGGCGGTTCCTTCCCCTGCACGACGCGGATCTGAATGGCGCGCCCCTGCAGCTTGTCGTCCAGCTCCACCGCCTTCAGAGCCGCCGTCCCCGCCTCGTCCTGGCTGGCGTCCGAGCCCTGTG
>NC_051415.1:20001735-20001874 GCF_015228065.2 Penaeus monodon
TACTGATTATGGGAAATTTTGCAACCCGGTAATTGCGATCTGTATCATCGAAAATGAAAGAAAGATAAACATGAATTCAAATATATTCGATATAAGCATGTGATTACAATAATTTTACCCCTGATTTTTTTTTTCAAGT
>NC_051415.1:20002137-20002443 GCF_015228065.2 Penaeus monodon
TCCCCAAACACTCACAATCCAGTAATACAGGAGATAGTGTGTGTTGTTCCCCTCGAGATAAGCGTAGAGAACAATGTAGCAGTCTCCCATGAAGAACTCTCCGTACTGGCTCTCTGGAACGGGAATCAGGTCGAACTCCTTGATTCTGGAATGGGGGAGGAAAGGGGGGATTAGGTGGTGGGCTGAGGGTAGGTGAGGGGGGGGGGAGGACGTTAGTTGGGAGATGGAAAAGATGGCGTCGGATTGTGACGGACGCTGCTCCGGGTTTGTTCTTGTTCGTTTGCTGTGGGTGGGTGTAGTTGCGTT
>NC_051415.1:20002911-20003188 GCF_015228065.2 Penaeus monodon
CTGTTCGCTTCCCCTCCTGCCGTTCCATTCAGGTTGAAAGCAATTCCCTTAACTCCCCTCCTCAGACAAGATAAAATCTGCACCTACGCCGCGCCTCGGCTGCGACGCGCCGTGGAACGCTGCTCGTCGCGTTCCTCTCCTACCCCTTTGTCCTCCACTGTAGCAGATAGATTGGGAAGTAAGGTGTGATAGGACGGCGTCTCTCCCTGGTCCTCCCTTTGTTTCTGCCGCTGGGTTCTGTAGGTTGGTCTGTCTGCCTCTATGTCTTTTTCTAACC
>NC_051415.1:20003953-20004138 GCF_015228065.2 Penaeus monodon
TATTATTTTCATTCCTTACGACCATCATCTCTCCTACCTACACCTATCCGAATCCTCACCTCCAGACTTCCTTTTGTCCAGACCCATCGTCGACCATTTGAGTTTTGGCGGAGAGCTCGGGGGTCGAGTGGAGAGTCGAAGCGTCGAACTTGGTCTGGACTGTATGCGCGATCTTGGTGGCTGTC
>NC_051415.1:20004962-20005039 GCF_015228065.2 Penaeus monodon
GAGGAAAAGGCATCATCACTGTGACATTTCCCTTCATTTTTTCTGGTTCAAAGATGAAAGATAAAGTCCGAAGACTG
>NC_051415.1:20005138-20005213 GCF_015228065.2 Penaeus monodon
TGCAGCGTGGGCGGAAGGATGATAAGGGAGTTGTAACCAAACTCTGAGGCGGAAGAGGTAATGCAACACCAGTGT
>NC_051415.1:20006242-20006431 GCF_015228065.2 Penaeus monodon
AGTCGGACATGCAAATAGGATATTAGACTGTTTACAAGGTGCCTGACAAAGCCACTTCATGGGACTTGACAAAGCCACTTCACGCACTGACTGGTTATCCATAAGGCCAGCGAAACAAACAACTTACAAAGCGGTTTCAAGGAGAAAGGAAGAAGCGTTGGCTGAGTTTTATATTCACAGGCGTGGGCG
>NC_051415.1:20006526-20006781 GCF_015228065.2 Penaeus monodon
TTTAGTGTTCATCCTAAGAGAAGAAAAAGAGGAAAAAAAAAAAGAATGATTTGCTGGAGTGAAGAGAATGCGCCGATAAGGAGATAATTTCAGAGAAGTACTTGAAACAGCTGCGGTTCGGGGCTGTTTATTTACCCTCCTTGAGTTTCTCCCTTTCGCTCTGTTATTCTAAGCTAGTTGTTTACCCACGGGCTGATAATTCACTAAAATATATATACACATCAGCATATGAGGATCTGTGGGTATCTAAATTTG
>NC_051415.1:20006814-20007423 GCF_015228065.2 Penaeus monodon
CATATATATTAGCGATATAAAAAAAAGAACTAGTACTAAAGCACGAAAGAACAGAAAACGGAACTACGGAACACGACCTCGCCCTCGATGCATAGACTCCTGGTTAGCACCGGCACTTACTCGAAGCTTGCCTTCCGAAGCCCTTGCTCTGATCCTTGTCCTTCCAGTCCCTGAATAGCGTCTTGAACTCGGGCGGTTCTCCGTTGTCGATGACTCGGCTGACTTTCGTGCTGACGGCGAGAGAGGAGGAAGGATTCAGACGAGGTTGATTACATATGTCAGCGGCGACGTAATGTTATCCGTGTGTAAAAGTATTTATTGTATGTACGCGTCTTCACATGGCTGATCAGATTGCGTGGTTTTTAAATCATAAACATGCATTTATGAGCTTTGTCCCGAATATAACCGGCCATTAATAACTCTGGATGATAAAGATGAAATGAAAAACAATGTATGAATAAAAACGCAAGACAATTTGAGCCCAGCTTGATCTAGACTAATCCGCCAAGATTCGGGACACAGCTCTGATCGGTTTCAGATGGCAACAGATGGCAAAACAGATGGCAAACGATGGTGCCTCATCGTGGGAGAGCCATAACGTCAAAAGAG
>NC_051415.1:20007472-20007536 GCF_015228065.2 Penaeus monodon
TTAAAAAAAATAGCATCAGGTGACAATCTGTGGTGCCTTGTCGTGGGTTAGCGGAAGTACATAT
>NC_051415.1:20007705-20007995 GCF_015228065.2 Penaeus monodon
GATAGGTGGGCAGATAAGGAGACAGACAGTGACAAACGCAAACACCCGAGCGGCTTCCCAGGGTTAACCTACTTGGACGGGTATCCCTTCTTGGTGACGAAGCCCTGGGCGTTCCTCAGGGCCTCGTCTCTCTCCTTCTGCGTGGCTTTCTTCCCCACCCATACCCAGATGCCGTCCTGCCCGTTGTCCACGATGAAGGAATCCTGCGGGAAGGATTCGGTATAAGGTAAGGTGAGGGGGTAGGGAGATGGGGGCGGTCGGCATTGCGTCAAAAAAGGTGATTCCTTTCG
>NC_051415.1:20008175-20008313 GCF_015228065.2 Penaeus monodon
AACGCTATCCTATCTCCTCGTTCTCTCCTTTTCAATCAGCCTGCTTTATTTTTTTTCCCTCTTTGACATCTCCAATTTCATTTCCATAAAGCTAACCCTTTGATGTTGCTGAAATATTCATTCATGTAAATTTTCTTC
>NC_051415.1:20010756-20010946 GCF_015228065.2 Penaeus monodon
TTTGGTTTTTTTTTTGTGGCTTGGGACGAAATATTAAGAAAAAGGGTTGGATCGTGGTTTTACCGAGTGTATTCAGTCACGCTGATATGGTAGGAGCGTATCATAAGTATCCTAAAATTAATGTGTGTACGTATATATATCTTTAAGTATTTCTTTTCTGCAATAACTTGGATTGCACGCACGCACGCAG
>NC_051415.1:20012006-20012615 GCF_015228065.2 Penaeus monodon
TCCAACTTACATCCGTGCGGACGCGCCTTAAAACGGGTAAATAACAAGTAAAAGAGTAAAAAGTGCAAAACTCCTCTCTTGAGAATACGTTGTGAAATTATCCAGATTTAATCGATACCTCCAACTGAGTCCTTACACCTCCCTAGATCACAGGAATCACAAGCACGACAAACAACCTAAGGATCACAATCACTCGACAGCCATTGGCAATTTACCCAGATTAGTCCAGATTAATCCAGACAAGAATCGATATCCGCACGAGAAGAACTTCCAGCGGCACAAGAAGCACATCATTAGCATACAACCATCAGCGATGTATCCAGATTAGTCCAAACTCATTCGATGCCTGTATGGAAGCGAACTCCCTACATCAAGGCAAGCGGAGTCCCAACGTTCACAATCGCCGCTTACAAACACCTGATTTTTTATCCAGATTAGTCCAGACACAATCGATACCTGAATGACAATAACCAGCCACACCACAGCTAGGACAATCACCACATGCACATGACCACATGCCACCCCCGTCGAGCAAGGCAAGTTAGTTCAATGCGCCACATGACAAACCAATACACTCCACATACCAGTGTAAAATGATTCCATCATGTG
>NC_051415.1:20012754-20013261 GCF_015228065.2 Penaeus monodon
ACTAATAAATATTGTAGGTTGGCCGATGCAGGAACATCAGCGGCGGAAGCGCAACAGATGTCAGCTGATCGGGACAAGAGATCAGATACCAGCTATCGCTCTTTTTATTATTTTTTCCTTTCCTTTCTTCTCACCTTTCGGGCTCTTTCCGGTGCTGAGGTCGCGGTTGCAGAGGGCGGCGGCGTCGGGGAAGAGAAGGAGGACACAGGGGAGGTAAAATTCAATAAATTGATAAAGGGAAATCTTGACGACAGGCGGCAGAAAAAGACATGCACACTGGCAACTCAGGAGTGAGTGACCCACGTTGGCGGGTTAAAAGACTTCAGTTGGTCTTTCCCTTGCTCTTCCATTCTTGTTTTTTCTAACTTTCCATTTTCTTTATCCTTTCTCTCTTTTTTTCGTAATCCCTTACTCTCTCTTTCTGTCTCTCAGTCCACTCTCAGTTATTTCAATTTTCCTTTCCTCCCGTTCTCTCTCCCTGCCCTTTGTTCCTCTCCCTGCTTCCGA
>NC_051415.1:20013372-20013553 GCF_015228065.2 Penaeus monodon
CTTTTTATTCTCCTTCCCTCGCCTCTTTCTCGCTTTCTTCTTTCATGCCTCCCATCTTTTCCTTGATACCTTTCTTCCTCTCTCATTCATTACGTTATTCTTGTCCTACCTTTTTCTTCAGCTCTCCTGTATTTTATTTTATTCTTTCTCTTATTTTTTACGCAAATTCTCTATTATTTTC
>NC_051415.1:20013825-20013900 GCF_015228065.2 Penaeus monodon
AAGAAGCCAAGAAACCAAAACCAAAACAGCCAACCCAACAAAGAAAACATAAAAACCACACACTCCCCCCCCCCC
>NC_051415.1:20013957-20014272 GCF_015228065.2 Penaeus monodon
GGCAAGAAACCTGAAAAAGACAAAACCTGTAATAAAGATGAAGACACGAGAGCCACAGCAAGTCAGAGGAACAGGGAAGCGAGGGTAGAGGGAGTCGAGAGGAAGGTACCTGGCGATGCGCGATCCGTAACCAGGCTGTCTGTCCTGGTTACTAGGGGAGAGGCATGGGAGAAAAGGAAGAGAGAAAGAGATACGTGTCGGAAGGAAGGAAGGGAGTGGGAGAGAGAAAGAAGAGAGAGAGAGAGAGGGAGAGGGGAAAATGAGACTGTGAAAGAGGATGAAAAAAATAGAAGGAGGGAGCGAGAGGGTATGTTT
>NC_051415.1:20014554-20014711 GCF_015228065.2 Penaeus monodon
GGTAGTCACGTGCTCCTCCACAGCCTCCGGGCCCGTCACCTCCGCCGCCGCCGCTTACGCAACACGAAGCCAAGAATCCATATGATGGATGTTCTGACGCCATTTGCTCTGTGGGATGATTGGGGAGAAGGAGATGTGGGGGAGGGAGGGGGAAGGA
>NC_051415.1:20015272-20015740 GCF_015228065.2 Penaeus monodon
GACTGGAAATGACGAAACATGGAAAGGAAGGACAATACTAAACAAACAACAACAACAACAAAAAACAGACAAAAAAAAAGAGTCAACAAATAGGAGAGAAAAGAAAGAAAATGCCAAACGCCCAAAATAGAAAACAAAACAAAACAAAACAACACAAACCAAACAAAACAAAGGATAGAAAGCGAGAAAGGAAAAAAGCAAAAACACTAATGTTACGTAATGGGAGACAGTGCTATCCCGCGAACAGCATGCCGGAGTGAAGGTGGAGTCTCAGAAGCCACTGTTGGAGGCTTTTTTTTCTGGCTGGGTGAGGGAGAAATATTTTGATATATGGCTGATAAAAATCTCGGCTGGAGAGAAGTGGGCATGTTGAAATATTGTGGGCGAGAGAGGCAGGAAAAAAATTGCATAGCCCTTCATTCTGCTGTCCGGCTGTTTATCTCTTACTCTCTATTTCTCTGTCAGTTA
>NC_051415.1:20016260-20017135 GCF_015228065.2 Penaeus monodon
TTGCATAGGCACCGCTGCTAGACGGAGGGGAGAACAGAGGAGGATAAGATCGCCTTTGACTGCTGACCTTGTGTCCCGACCATAGGCAGGTTGAGTTGTATCTTTAAACTTGTTTGGCGGAAGAAGTAAATTCCAAAGTTGCACCAAAGTTTTGGATGTGTGGAGCTTAATGTTTACAATTTTTTTTTTCTAATTACCTCTCCCCCGAAGAAAATCAAAGTAAGTCAGGGAAATATTGCCCCTGATCAAAATGCAGAGCAGGAATGAATAAATTTTAATCACAGGGGTTTTTTAACTCCATTTTAAATAAGAAAGAGAGCGAAATGTGGGGATGTTACAGACATAACAACAGGCATCCCCCACAGATGTATCATTCCTGCTGCAATTTGGGGTCCGTGGCCTAAGAGACTTTTGAAGGTCATTTCTGCGCTGCTGAACGAGCTCTTGCAGGTGGACGTGTCATCAGCCCCCGAAAAAGCATTTTCCAAATCGCTGTGTATTAGAAACCCGTCGTATTTAAGCCCTTCTAAATCTGTTTGCTGCTGACCTTGTCCGAGTAAACGTACATGTAATACTCTTATTACACGAAAATAAAAAAAAATCACAAACAGTGAAGTACTGGGAGGTGCACTAATCAGCTGATATTGATGGAAGAAGTCATTCCCTTGATTAGTTGATTAGAATGAAAAGCGTTTTAGTGGTGTACAAATGCAATTCCCTATGGTGATGCAGTATTAAGACCAGCTATATAACCCCTGTCAGTATCAAACTCCTCCTCTCTCTCTTCCCCTTCCTCTCTTTTCTCCTCTCTTCTCATCTCTTCCTACTCCCCTTTCCTCTTCTCCCCCCTCTTCCCTCCCCTTCTTTCTCTTTAA
>NC_051415.1:20017883-20018014 GCF_015228065.2 Penaeus monodon
TCCACTTAAAAAGGGGTGGGGGTCGGGCTACTTATTTTCATTATTTACATGTGCAGAATCTATAGTAAAAACGGTTCGTCCAGGCAGGTTTATTATATGTAATAGTTTGTATATTCTAAAATAATATAATT
>NC_051415.1:20018546-20019272 GCF_015228065.2 Penaeus monodon
CATTTATTTCCACATTTCTCCATTTCAACATTGCTTCCTCCTTTTCCGTTCCCTATACATGAGCAACGGACAGAAAATGAAAGGCTTGCCGTTCAATAAAGTCAGTGGTGTGTGCGACTCCTTTGTCTCTTCAGATGTGACCTGCCAGATGTAAACAACGCCACAAAGAATTGAAATACGATGACACACATATCAGGAGACATTTTTTCCTTGGGAGGGAGAGAGAGGGTACGTCTTTGGTGGGAAAGATAATTTCATAATCTTGTCGTAATATTTATTATTGGTCATGGTAACATTATAATATTTACATTTGTCGTATCTGCGTATCTGTGTCGTTGCCTCTTTCTTCCACTTTGCCTGGGAGTGGATAACGATAGATATAAAAAGGACACGAAATACGGATTTTGGGTGTCGGCGGACCAATGAAATATAAACAAGCCATGGCGGATGTAATAATTAGGAAATATCATACGTGTTTATTTTTCTGAGTGGAATCCGGGGGATGGGCCCTCCAGTATTGGGAGTTCTCTGTGTTTATAAAAAAAACCATTGAGTTTGTCTTGCCGAGTTTGATACCGAAGTTTTTTACCCCTCTTCGCGCTCCTCCCTTTTTTACTTCATCCCCCTCTGTCTTTTCATTCCGTTCTGTCTTTTTATAGTTCTCTGTCAACCCTCCGCTCTGTTACTCCCCTCTCTCTCAGTTGTATTGAATATATAACAACATAG
>NC_051415.1:20021167-20021332 GCF_015228065.2 Penaeus monodon
CTACCCCCCCAGCCCCACACACACACACATGTTGTTGTATCATAAGCAGAGCAGTACACGAGCGGTTTGGGCCGAACATCCATCAGCAGATACAGTGGCGACAAGGCTGATTGCCCATATGGTGTCACTTGGTAAGTATGTGTTTGTGTGAGTAAGTTGTGCATA
>NC_051415.1:20021745-20022290 GCF_015228065.2 Penaeus monodon
ACCATTATACATATGATCGGCAGAAAAAAAAAAACCTAAATTGCCCATCCCTTTTAAATGATCATAAGACAAACCATTGAATACACTTAGCTTTATTTTTTAAGAGTGGTCACCCCCACACAGACCCAAGCTTTTTATCATCACGATAAAAACCTTTTATCGATCTGTGTATTGAAAGGGTTTTATTCATTCTCAAAGAAAGGATTCAGTCATGCTACACAAGGTCCGGTAGTTTATCATACCCCTTTCTTACTGGTCCTTCCTAATCTAAGGAGAATTATATCTTTGAAAAAAAGAAAACGAATAATTTAACAAGGAAAACTGTGAAAAGTGACAAAAAATAATTTGGAAAGAAAAACGTCATCGATTGAACGGGTCACCTTCCGATTCGCTTCCTTTACCCGTTTTCTGTTCCCCGAAGGAAGTGGATTACAATCTTGTATTATCCATCACACAGTTTCTAGACTAGAGCTGGCGTTTCAGCTTACAAATAGAACAGAATTTAGTTTGTTTCCTTATTATCCACTAACACACACACACCACAG
>NC_051415.1:20022513-20023070 GCF_015228065.2 Penaeus monodon
GAAGAATGAACATTCTTGGCTGTTTTATTTTTCGTCTCGATCTTAACAGATTACCCGATACGACGATATAATCTAATCGTTTCACCAGTCTTGCAGTTTTAAACCATTCCACAAACCCCTCTTATCTATCCTCTTCAGATTATTTTTTCTATCCCCCTCTTTTGTTGTGAAGATAAAAACTGTAAAGCTTCATTTTTGTCATCATTTAATATTGATAAAGACGGAACATACATGAGACACAGAACGGGCGCCAGAGATAATCACATCAAATAACTACGTAAAATTCACAAGGCGTGTTTCAGTAAAGTTTAAAAGTTGTATAGAATGCATAACCGACTCACCTGTGATCAGTGTTATCTCGGGATAGAGCAAACTCACGTGTTAATTAAAGATCAAAGCTTGAGGCGGAACCCGAACTGCGCGTGCTCTCCAGGAGGGGGACCCACGGGCAAGCGCCTCTACATCTGTTTTTGAGATGCCGTGAGAGGTCTTGGAGACACTGATGACACACTCGGCCGCTTAGCACCTATACAATGTTGACAGGGCGCGCGAAACGG
>NC_051415.1:20023301-20024339 GCF_015228065.2 Penaeus monodon
TGTCGTGTAGTACCGTCTTCAAAGCTCTTATCGAATCTCTCTTCGTAACAGCCATTTCCTGTCATCAAGTGGGGTTATTGTTATTATTATCACCATTATGACATGTGTCATAGTTACCCACCGTCGCTGTCGTTGATATTATTATTTTTGTCACTGCTATCGTCACTGTCACTGCATCGTTATTTCATACATTGTTAGAATAATAAGTATTGCCCAGGCTCTAACTTTGATGTTTTGGGAAATTTTGCATGACCAATATTCACAAAACAGTCTCGAAATTTATAAAGCATAATGAAATTTACGATTACAGAATTCAGGTGTTGTGTAAATATCTTAGTTTACAATATAAAATCAAAGCTGATTCCTAATTTAACTGGCCATCACAACGACTTTACACACACACCCCACACAATAAAAAAAAAAAAAAATCTGCTCACATGATTCCTGCCATGAACAGAAAACGGGATTACTGAACCCGTGCCACTCCCCCGAAAAACAGGACGGAAAATTCTGGAATAAAATTTTTTCGACTTTTATGGCGCAGACGAATCTTTCAGAAAGGGGAGAGCGCCGCAGGGAAGTGACTGAATATCGGCGCTCTGAATCTAATATGAGATATGAATATCGGGAAAAATCGGAAACTTTTTTGAAATCAGGTTTTATGATTCTTTTCAAAGTAATACTTAGTGTGAAAGCAGTGTTAAAAGTACTTTTAAAATTTTAAAGCTTCCTCACAACGTTTACCACCACTATTACTCGAAAATTTCGAACATCACTCAAGGTCACAGTCCTCAACACACTCTCCTCGAATTCCTTTTAGGTACGGAAAACGGGACGGAGGAAGCGATGGGGGCGGGGAACTCGTCGTTCAGCCCAGGGTTTCGAGGAGACTTGGTTTACTCCAGACTACGGCGTATCTCCTTCTATTTTGTCGCTTGTTTAGTGATTCTGAAAATAACTATCGAGGCATTAATTACAGGCTTTGCCCTGAAGAAATTTGTTTATGTATTTATGTATATGAATAATGTTTTTATAATT
>NC_051415.1:20024513-20024614 GCF_015228065.2 Penaeus monodon
TTTTTTTTTTTGGGTGTTTTGTAGTGTGTAGCACGTGTGCATGTCCTGCCATCTGTGTATACAATTGTCTATCATCGCCCATTGATTTGTGTGGTTGTGGT
>NC_051415.1:20024755-20024931 GCF_015228065.2 Penaeus monodon
GTTTAATAATCCTCAAATCAAAACAGTCGAAAATAATCTTTTTCTATTTCTGCTTCAAAGTACTCTAAAATTGCCGCCTAAAACTTGAAAAGGAGTGGTGTTTCCCGGGGTCCATATCTAAAAAATTTTCTTTCATTCGTTCACCTACTCAAAAGAATTCCCCCCCCCCCCCCATC
>NC_051415.1:20030574-20030789 GCF_015228065.2 Penaeus monodon
ATCACCAAGTCCCCGATATGTGTCACAATCTTTCTACGTTATCATCAGAACTACCAGTGTTTCCAATCAAATATATTGTATTTATTACTACACAAAGATCAAGAGTTATTGCTAGTATAAACACCATCGGTTCTGACACACATCACCTTGTAGCCTAAAAAATATATATATACCTGTATGTTTATTATGATATATTCTTTAAAGGACCAGTAGAT
>NC_051415.1:20030987-20031189 GCF_015228065.2 Penaeus monodon
TGGAATTTAAAAACATAAAAATGCTTCCGTAAATCACCAATTTGTCTTCTTAACTCTTTGAAACAAAATACAAACCACGTTATCAAGTTACGTAATTTTAGGCTCTAACGCCACCACAGGGCAACCAATATGAGGAGGGATATTTAAGCGAAACTGAATTAGCAGACCTCATATTTCTTGTCCTACCTCTCGTACTCCCTCC
>NC_051415.1:20032141-20032537 GCF_015228065.2 Penaeus monodon
GTGTCAGCTACCCTTTAACCATTTATATATGCAAAATGCCTTACCTACTTCCAGTCGCTAATTACCTTCAATCTGGCCAGTTAATGAGCACACAGTCGAGAGGCTCTCTGCTAGAAACGTCTTCATAAGACCCTCATGCCATCATACGACAAAAAAGTGACAATCGGAGCGGGTGAAAAAGGGAAACGAATTCCAACACGCATAAAAAAAGTCGCCGACAAGACTCCAAGGATCGTTTTCCCTTATCTCTCCGACGCAGAGATAAGACGCAGGGGTTCAGGTGTTCTGTTCCACACCTGTTCTCTTGTTATACCCTTTGAACACCTGTCTACATGCATGTTAGCTCACCCTGATTCTTCCGCTTGTTGATTGGATCGGATTCTGCTCTTCACTAGG
>NC_051415.1:20032640-20032933 GCF_015228065.2 Penaeus monodon
TCAAAATATCTATCATTATTATTATTTATGTTATAATCAACTTTATTTTGCCTTTCGCTTTTCTTAGCAGAGATACTTGTTATTACCATTGTTGATCTATTAATGTAATTGCTACTAGATAATATCATTGCTATTTTTATGGCTCAAAATCGCTATTGTATATATCTTAATATTATCAGAATCACTGTAGTTCGCCATTATCACCATCACTACAATCATATTGATTGCTTATTGTGTCTTATAATAATTATCAATTGTTGACATTCGTATTATGATTGCCATGTTATCACTAC
>NC_051415.1:20032972-20033082 GCF_015228065.2 Penaeus monodon
AGATAGTGAAAAAGAAAGAGCGTGGGGGGAATGAGGCTTGAAGTGAGTCATAAGAAAGTCAGCGTCTGTCTGCCTTGTTGCCTCAATTCAAATCAAATATCCCCTTGCTC
>NC_051415.1:20033755-20034242 GCF_015228065.2 Penaeus monodon
GGCGTTCCCTCGTTACAGGCTGACGTCACACCTGGAAATTGAGGAAATGAATCTTTTCATCCCCAGATGGCCTCGCGAATTTCCACGAGTGATAGCGACTCTGTCCTCTTGTCACGGAGTCAGGCTTTTGTCACAGTTTCCCTCCCTGTGACGCCGAGATTGTCACGCAAAAATAATTCGACCAAATTCGGACTCCGATAATCAGCTTCGACACCATTCGCGCACAAAGGCCCCAACACAGGTTCATGCCACGCCGGAACGCAAGGTCGAAAGTCCCTTCCCCATACCTGCTTTCCATGGACCAAAGCGACAACAAAAGTAGCGTGGCTCTTCCGCCTGGCTTCCCGTGGGTGGAGTCTGGGCCCGCTGGTGGAGGTGGAGGGGATCCTAAGCCCTGATTTTATTTCAAAACAAATGTGGGCTGACGAGAAACCGCCCGTCTGTCAGTCTGCAATGGCTGTAGTACACTCTTGTTGCTGTGAAAAAC
>NC_051415.1:20034274-20034882 GCF_015228065.2 Penaeus monodon
GGCTTACTTATCGCGAGACTGTGGTGATCCGTCCATGCTGTGGGTGTGTGCGTAACCTGTCATGAGTGCCAGTGTCTCCCCTTTTGGGGTGACTCCGTGACCAGGAAATCTAAAAACGAAAGAGTGAGTATAGCTCGGAGTGATTCTATGAATTACACACGCACACGCACACGAAAAAAAGAATAAAAAATCGATAACATAAATGTCTATAGCTGAGTCTGTGCCCAAAATAAAACTACAATTGACTGAAAAATCCACCATTTCTGCTTGTTATAAAAATATATTTAGCGATGATGATTACGCTCAATGCCTCCTCACGCGGAGGTCGGGCAGCAAGAGAACGACCCTGCCTTAGGATGAGAGCGGAGGTGCGCGACCAGACTCCAGGTGTGTGCCACTTAAGTTCCCCTTAAGATCAATTACATGTTGACAGAGACGCCTGCCGAATCCCCTCCAGATCTTCAGCAGCTCCGATCAGAAGAGGATTGGATTTGGACAGAAAGGCACCGCAGGCTTCTTAAATAACAGAAGCTACAGAGTGATAGTGCTGAGGGACATCTGATAGACCTACCCGGAAAAGGAACTGAATAGAGTGAAGAAGGCGAAGT
>NC_051415.1:20034913-20035155 GCF_015228065.2 Penaeus monodon
TGTAATGTGACCAAATTAGAGAAGGATTAGGGTGCCAAAGAGAAAAAATCGAGGGAAGTGTGGGATGCCGCGTGAGTGCCAAAGAGATGCCAAGGAGTCAGGAGCGAGAGTGCCACGGTGGATCCCAGAGGATGCTGGCCGTGTACCCTGAGAGAAGGTGTCCTTTCCTTTCTTTCAGTACTACGACGCCAGGTAAGTCGTGCTTGTTTCTGGTCACTGGGTGAAGAATGATCTTGAATTCG
>NC_051415.1:20035373-20035595 GCF_015228065.2 Penaeus monodon
TTTTTTGCACACATCGTACAAACAAAACGAGTACAAAGGAGACAAAGATATCTCGACAATCTTCAAAAGCAAAACATGAAAAAATGAGACATACAAGTCAGATTGCAAAATAAGCTGAAGTTTCCCAGCAAGATAAGCCCAGCCGGAAAGATCTCTACTGTTGATCTGCAAATGAAGTTCTTATCTATGCAGACATCAAACACTGCGACACGATCAGACGAG
>NC_051415.1:20035675-20036420 GCF_015228065.2 Penaeus monodon
CACAACTTTTCTGAAACTTTTTTTTGTGTAAGGAAATAAATACCAACAATGAAATATTTAATGAAGATGTTTTTGTTGTTCATATTCACATGTTAATTACTCTCCAGAAGAACAGGAAATGACAGTTACGAGGCAGGAAATTTTCTTCCCTGTAATTAGTACCTTGAAATGTTTATTCTATGACATAACGGCGATAAAGGTGTCATTCGTTGATTAAGTATAATGTCCATGTTTCGGTAATCACTCAATTACCTGCATTAGTAATGAGGTGTTCTTAAGTGTGTTGGGTATGAGGTTGCTTGGTTGCAACCTACACACTGCACATTGCATCATCATCAAAACAAGTACGATTCCACGAATATCAAATTCACTTGTAAATTTTATGACACCTTGCCATAGATGACACCAGTTACTACTTGTGGTGCCCACTAATCACAGGCGATACTCGTAATTTCAAGTGACACCAGTTGTCCATGCCACCACTAACGGTGACACCACAGATGCCACCGCTAATAGTAAATAGCCTTACCTATACCTATACGTGATGCCATTATTGATATCTAGAAATCATGAATCCTTAATTCCACCGCTAGCATCACGAATTTAGTGTGTGTGACACCTCAACATCTGTGACAACGCAGACTGACAGTGACACCAATAGCCAGCCTGACAGTTTAAGTGTAAAGTGTCACAGAGTATCGTCACACATTCATTACTTAACCGGAAGTCCGTGTGCCGACTCCAC
>NC_051415.1:20036471-20036552 GCF_015228065.2 Penaeus monodon
TTATTCTACTCTCGACCTTTGACCTCGAGGGAATAAGAAGGAAAACAATATAAGAAAAACAAAGAAAAATATTTGATTGAT
>NC_051415.1:20036923-20037425 GCF_015228065.2 Penaeus monodon
ATTGCCGTACCAAACACTCAACACCACTTCCCTGTAACAACCGTCGCACTCATTATTATTCTCTTCCTGAGTACTAACAGCATCACGAACCCCTCGGCCCTTCCTATTTCCCCGTCAATAATGCTGTTTGACAAGCTGCATCTAGGTCTCATTGTCAGAATGCTAACGATGCTTCCATCATCATTACCATTAGCACCAGCATCCTGCATTATTCCCATGTGGGACATGGGTTTCTCACACCCCAACGTCGGGAGGGGGGGGGGAGGTAAGGAGAACAGCCGAAATACCGCCCGTCTAACTTGATTGTAATGTATCGTATCATGAAGCAACTTTAATGGTATAACAACACTGTCAGACAGTTACCATCAGTTATCATATTCACAACATCCCAATCTCTTATCGTCCCTTTCGGCTCCAAACGCCACCAATACCACTTCCTTATCACCACTATCATCACCATTAGAACTCATTATAGAGGTGTCAGTAAATACAATGACAGACA
>NC_051415.1:20037454-20037973 GCF_015228065.2 Penaeus monodon
CTCGCTGCGCCTCCACCCTTCCTTCTCTGCATCATCCAGACCTGTCAAGGAGGAAAAAGCGTAATGCATTTAGTCAAAAGGAATTAGCGGGGGAAAATGTCTTTGTGCACTGCGGAACCTGAAGATGTCACGGATCAGCTGATGTGCAACAAGGTAGCAATGTGCCTCAGCCATGTCAACAAAGGTAGCAGTAAAGTTAGTCCACAGAGATTGGTTTTAATGGTGGGGCAGGAGTGGGGGAGGGATACGAGTGCAATTCAAAGCGCTGAGCAGATACCTGAAATATTCCTTATTGTGAGCTGAGGTTGTTATGATAGGTTTATCTTCTTTATAGGAAAAAGTGTCAAAGCTAACTTGCTAATGACCTTTTTTGGGGGGTGGGGGGGTGGGGGTAATAGAAATGTTATCGTGCAGAGAAATTTGATACGGTTTATATGTCCGGTATTGGTCATGTGTATTCGGTGTTTACACGGCATTGTAGTTTGTTTAAGTTGTAAAGTACAGGGCGCGCGTGCGCGC
>NC_051415.1:20038004-20038381 GCF_015228065.2 Penaeus monodon
GTTGTATGTGTATGCACCACAGATTATATCGACACACCTGACTGGGGTTTCTAAACAGATTTGTGTCCATGAATAAATATATGTTTCAGCTATCTTATCCTCAGTATTCGAATTTCGTTTTGAAAGAATGGATTCAAGTTATTTTCCTTCAGCAATTCATTGGAAATGTTTACTTAAACAACTGCAAATACCTAAATTCAAGGATTTTCTGTTGATTTACGCGTAAATCCATTCATATGTGCTTAATAATACTGAGCAATATTTAAATAAGCATTCATATCTATATTTTCCCTCTGTCTACATGAAATTTCTCTTTCGATATATCTACTTGTCCATTATCTTTAGACAGACAAACAGACATACAAGCAAAGCAGACT
>NC_051415.1:20038441-20038739 GCF_015228065.2 Penaeus monodon
ATTAAATTGATAGAAAATAGATGACTAGATAAGCAGATAATCATATGGATAGATACATAGACAGGTAGCCAAAATTAATAACTAAATTCATATATACAGGTATAGATGTATTCAAACAGATAATAATATTAGTAAAAAAAAAAAACTACATCCCGAAAAGAACATATAAAGAAGCGACAGCGTGCCTTGCCTTCCCCACATGAGATGCTCGACTTAGAATACAAATGAAAACACATACCCTGAAACGCACGTGAGTTCACATAGATATTAACACATGCGCCGAGGGAGAAGTAATGCA
>NC_051415.1:20038967-20039527 GCF_015228065.2 Penaeus monodon
TTTGAACAATAGAAATTTGTAAAAGAGAAAAAATAAACGTATTACCCAAGTAAAAAAATCGACTTCCTGTTCATTAACCCCATTTATACGCTCTATCACGCGATACAAAAAGTGCTAGCGGTAAATAAGCTCAAGGGGGATCCAAGAGCATTAAGGAGGATGCAGTAGTACAAGAGAGGACCCAGAAGTGGAGGAAGAGGATTGAATGCCGTCGAAAGATTCTTCTGCGAAAGGATCCCTACTTGTTGCGCACATCAACCGGGGGAGAAAGAGGAGATTCCATAAATATAATGAAAAAAAAAAGTTTTAATCACGAAGATCGCCTTTAGAAAGTTCAAGGACCTTTCAAGCATAGACGTGTTCGGCAAGCGGGTTTTAATCATCAACAACTTCCCCTGGGATTCATTAGTGGACCGAAAGAGCTTGGAGAGGAAGAGTGAGTAGGATCAATCAACTCTTCGAAAAAAAAGAAGAGAGACCTAAGGAAGAACGAGTAATTAAGACGACGTCGCTAAAGAAGGGGGAAGTGAGGGAGACGAAGAGAAATCATTCTTTCCCTC
>NC_051415.1:20039569-20039872 GCF_015228065.2 Penaeus monodon
ACATGTAGTTGACGAGACGAGTCGAGTTGTCAAGGAAACTGAATGGGCGAACAATAAGAAAGTTTACCCAGGATGACAACTGTTGATGTGGGTCGTACGCGGACTCGTATTGTGTGTTGGTGGGTCGTTTTGGTCGTTTTTGGTCGTTTTGGTCGTTTGGGTGAGTCGCTTTAGTCGTTTTTGGCGAGTCACTTTTGTCGTTTTTAGTAAGTCAATTTGTTCGATTTGGTTGTTTTGGTGCACATCGCTGGTAGCTTCAAGTTGTCGTTGTGTCATGTTGTTTCTTTATTTTGGTGTTGTGAT
>NC_051415.1:20040272-20040393 GCF_015228065.2 Penaeus monodon
CGTATCAATAATTAAGAACAAGCATTTGTTTGCGCGTATGAGTGCGAATACCAGTTTTGATCAATGAGTACTCGTTCCGCTCGTGACAACCTGGGCGTGAAAATGACAATGGGTGGATGTG
>NC_051415.1:20040453-20040544 GCF_015228065.2 Penaeus monodon
TTGCCACAACACCCCCAGCAGGAGGCAGCTTGGATACGCTCAGCAGGGAATGGGTAACTGTTCTCCCTCCCTGCTTACTACTCTGCTTATA
>NC_051415.1:20040723-20040824 GCF_015228065.2 Penaeus monodon
AACAGTGGAGCAGGCTACTACTGGGGGGAAGTATGTGGTAAATGTATAATGCAGTTACAGAGTTTATAAGAATTTATCTTTTCACGTGTACCGTTATATTA
>NC_051415.1:20043180-20044563 GCF_015228065.2 Penaeus monodon
GCGGCGCGTTTTGCGTGGGGCGGGCATATGCGGGGCGGCTGTCTAAACCTGCGCGTGAGCCTCCTGCGCGCATGCGTCCGCACCTTCGAGTCGAGGTCGGCCTGAGACAGAGGGCCGTTCTTCACCTCCGTCACCTTCAGGACGCCGCTTTCGTCCGAGCACTTGAACAGCTTGAGTTCGCCGCATATCCTGCGAGCCTGAGGGAAGCAGACAGAGACTTTGAGGCTGAATAAAGGAAATTGGAGGGATGGTGGTTAAGGTTAAAGTTTGAAAGTTGTGGGTGAGAGTCTGACGTGCGATGCGCACCTGGAAGCGAGGTCTTGTGATATTGTGATTTATCAAGAGAATATTTTAGAGACAACCGTAATTTCTTCTTAAATGTGTACTAATTTGGAGGAGAAAAAAAAAAAACGAATTATCCATTCTGCAACTTGCCGTTTTGGTGCTGACTTTCTCTACCTTGCCTTAACCCCTTTTTTTTCTCTGCTCTCCGCCCTTGCCTATAGACTCATTTATCGAGCTGGGGATTAGAGATGCAGATCAGAAAACACTTGGAAAAAAAAAAATTGTTATCCCACCCTTAATCTATTTTATTCATATACTCAGTTTATTCGTGTAATTAACTTGAGATGAAAGGCCGCCATTAAAATGACCGAGTTCCTGCTGTGGCAGTCCTGCTTTCTACCTTCTAACTTATTACAAAATGGTGCTTTGTGTCAACAAGTGAACATCTGTTCTTCTCGGGGAAAAGCATAGCAAAGCAAAACCCCCAGAAGGTTTTCTCCCTCCCCTTTTTGGAAAAGGAAACAACCCTACAGAACGCCCCCGGGGGGCGTGAAAGGGGGCCTCCCCCACCGAACCAGAAACGCACGCCCCTACCCCCAAATCTCGTCCTTGGGGGCCTGCGAGGCTGGCACCACCTGCTTGTTGTTGAGCGGCAGCATTTTGTCGAAGAGGCCTCTCTCCTCTCCCACGAGGGCCGCCTCCTGCCCGTCCTCCACCACCACCACGGAGCCTCCGCCGTGCTCCTGACGAAGGGTCCCGGCGAACTGTTGGGGGACATAGGGCGTTAGTGAGGGATCCTTTGGAACTGTGTGTGTGTGTGAGGGGGGGGGGGGGAGAACCGTAATCTTTTTAGCGGATGGAAGTATATCCTTTCTTCTGAATATTCTGCCAGCTTTGATTTTGACATGGCCACCCGTTCAACCATCAGGTATGTAGGAAACTATAAATGGTATAAAGGGTAAAACTTGAAAATAAGCAAGGGATGACATTTCGTGTGTATGCATGATACCTGAGTTTGAGGTGGTAGGCCCTTTTGTTAAAATCTACGGAACCGATTTATCTCAGTTCACCTAATCACTTTCTTCATTATTTCTACCA
>NC_051415.1:20044729-20044935 GCF_015228065.2 Penaeus monodon
CTTGGCTCCCTGTATTTTTTCCATATTGTTGCTGTTCCTGCCAGTCCAGACGTAAATGATTTCGCGGTTGTCGATTACATATACGTCCCCGTCATTCATCAGCTTCCAGTCGATCTGCAGAGAGGGAGGGGAGAGGAGTCAGGCTCGAGAGATGAGTTATTGTGTGTTCTTGATTTTTGATGGAGGGAAAGGAAGATGATGAAGGG
>NC_051415.1:20045362-20045558 GCF_015228065.2 Penaeus monodon
TAAAGGGGAAAAGGAGAAAGAGAACATGTAGGTGATAAACTGGGACAAAATGCAAAATACACGGTATTCCAAAGCACGAAAAAAAGCGACAAAAGCAAATAAGCGGGAATGTGACCCTGGCGAATTTATGATAGTCCCAAATTAGAAAAAGATATTGCTTTCATTATTCATGATTTATTCTTTCAATTGCGAAGTC
>NC_051415.1:20045911-20046256 GCF_015228065.2 Penaeus monodon
CTGTTTGATGGAAACCAAAGTAGAATAGACAGGGATGAAATAAGTGACGTAAACGAAAAGACAGAAATCAACGAACAGGAGCAACCCCAGCAGACTTACGGCAGGCAACTCCGTGACAACCGTGGACCTCTTCCCCTTGACATGGTAGATGGCGGGTTCGAAGTCGTCGGTAACATGTTTCAATCCCGTTGCGACGCCTCCCTTCAGAAGCCTGGAAGTGAAGTCAAGTAAGATGCAAATAAAGGCGAATTCAACTACCATAAATGCCATAAAAAAAACTACCATAAACGCCATAAAAAACTACCATAAACGCCATAAATCATACACATTTCAGCCAGAGTTTTG
>NC_051415.1:20046274-20046399 GCF_015228065.2 Penaeus monodon
TGATTTGGAATGGAACAGGCAAGGAAGGGAAAATTTCCGCTAATCGGTGGAATTAGAGAATGATCACTTTCTAGACGGAAGAAGGAGAAAGGATGCTGAGATTAAAGGAGACTGACTTCTCCCGC
>NC_051415.1:20046422-20046731 GCF_015228065.2 Penaeus monodon
AAGCAGGGGGAAAGGTGATGAGGGGAAACTAGTACCGGGAATAACCAGGAAGAAAGGGTGAAGAGGAGAGTGCTTTGATGCTGCTGGAAATCCTTAATGGCAAGATACTTTAGAAGGAACTGTCAGTGAGGAAATGACAATAGACTAGACCAATTTCCAGAAATGAAGGCTGGAAGTGCAATACTCTATTCATGCCTACAAGTCACATGCACAGGCCTACACTCTACAAATAAACCAAGATAATTAATACAAACACACATACGTGCTCTCACATGCGAAAAAGAAAAGAAAAACGCTTCCTTCACAAAC
>NC_051415.1:20047328-20048061 GCF_015228065.2 Penaeus monodon
ATGTATGTACATACAGCAGAAAGAGAATTACTGAACACGCAGGCACACCAAGCACGTGACCTCTCGCTGCAACTTACTTCTGCTTCGGATCCCAAATCCGGAATCCGCGCGTGGGCGTGAGCGATAAGAAAGTGAAAACATGAAGCGGCAACTTCAGAGGCGGAATCATGGTGATAAACGTTTCTTTAATCTTAGACTTTGTGCATGACAGGCGTGACAAGCCTAAGGAATCAGTGGCACAATCTTGAGGTATCATGTTATCCATTTCACTATCCCTTGATTTCTTTAAGTTCATCGTAACGGACGTGTGTGCCATGACTTGTTAAAAGCGGCGTGACAAGGTTTGGTTTCTTAAGATGGCGTGCAGATGTTTTATAAACTCGGTTGACGGACAATATGTCGAATAAGGAGTAAGTAAAGTTTCTCCTTGCATTTAGTTCACGTAATCTACACGCACGAGCTTAAAGTTACGTGTGTAGTACTTATATATGCATGGGAGCACATACAGATATATACTCGAGGATAGCTCTCGTTTCGGTAGAAGTGTTGTTTTACCTAACTTTCCACACCTACACAGTCTTACCATGAGCAGTTTGATCTGAAACCCACACAGTGACTCACGATAGAGGAAGACAGCCTCATAAATCTTGTTCTCCCAAACGATCTGTTGTATGCTTCTCCTCGTCAGAATCCGTCTCTCTAACTATCTGTCTCTACAAATCTCTGCTTCAGT
>NC_051415.1:20048442-20048675 GCF_015228065.2 Penaeus monodon
AATGCCATTCTTGAAGTAAGACAAGAACCGCTTGCTCTCGTTTCCCTCTGTCTCTCGGTGCTGCACAGGCCCTCCCCCGAGTAGGTTGTCCAGCTCCACCGTCTTGATGGCCGCCACTCCTGCCTCGTCGGTGGTCGTCTCAGATCCGAGCCAGAAGTGGATGTGGATGTCCAAAGCTCCCTTGGGCGGATGTGGCTGTCGGGGCGAGGGTCCAGGTAAGTGTGGGTGGCTTC
>NC_051415.1:20048713-20048798 GCF_015228065.2 Penaeus monodon
ATGTCATAGTTTTCTAAGAGCTTGCAGAATGTGGCATTACTAGGTACAAATAGGATCCACGCGCATTTCAAGCGGTTTGCATACG
>NC_051415.1:20048861-20050165 GCF_015228065.2 Penaeus monodon
TTTTTCTGAACAGCTGTACATTATTACTAATTTTCGTTTTGTTTTACCGTGTCATCCATGCCTGCAGGTTTGCCATACTCCGAGGCTGAAAAGATGATGTAAGAGTCGCCCTTGTAGAACTTGCCATAATCCTCCCGCTTCAGCGCCACCAGCTGGAGGTTCTGCAGGAGATGCGACCGAAAGGAGAGACTGATTGTCAAAGGAGGATTTTATGTCTCTCTCCCTCTTTATTCGTATGTTTTAAAATTTTTTGCTAATTGGCTTATCGATTATGTATTTACGTTTGATAATAAAGAAACTAACATTAAAAAAAAAGAGAGGTAGGATTAGATTAAAGACAACGGTAATAAAATGAATACAAAGAGTGTTATATATACGAACATCCCTTTAAAAGAAAATTAAGAAAAGGAAAAAAAAAATTACACAGGTGCGTGTTGTCCGCACAGAGAGGAAAATCCATGACGTTGATTGCTACTAACCTCGACTCGCCAGATGATAAAACAGGTCGAGTTCTTTGGGATGATGTTGAAGGCCGGGTCTTTAGGAATTTCGCCCATACTGCAAGGAGGAAAGAAGATTATTACTGAGAGAAACGAATTACCAAACATTACTGTGAGGGACCTGGCGGGTTTATATATGTTTATATGTTTACATGTCTAATTAGAGGAATTAGGGTTGGATAATGGACGATTTGTTTCGAGACGTAACTTCTTGGGGTATTAAATCTAATACAGATAAAATAAAAAAAAGATACCCTCCCCACCAACACAACACACACCGGGCAAAAATCCATCATTCTCAGCCACGTCGTCTCACGCCAAAGAAAGTCGCCATTTTGTTTCGCCAAAGACGTGTAAAAGTTACCAGGGCGTTATGCCTTTGTTGCTGATGTTAATACAGCGACCTACATTATACTGCCGAGTTCGCCTGGTTAGCACCCCCCGAGGACCGCAAGAACTCCCCGCTGGACAGGAAACCTCGCCCGTGGGTTACTCTGGGTGTGTTTTACTTTGGATGTTTTTTTCTTCTGGTTTTGTTTTTTACTTCTGATGCGTTTTATTTTGATTGTATTTTACTTCGTATTTTTTTTTTTTTTTTAATTCTGAAGTGTTTTACTTTGGATTTTTTTTTTTTTACTTCTAAAGTGTTTTACTCTTCTTCTTTTAACGGTAGGTTTTACTATTAGGAGTAGTTTATTTCGAATGTGTTTGTTTTACTTTGGTTGGTGTTTTACTACTGGTGTTTTTGAGGCGCATTATATTTCGGATGTGTTTTACTTTGGATAGTGTTTTACGTCGCAAATG
>NC_051415.1:20050194-20050384 GCF_015228065.2 Penaeus monodon
CGGGAGTGTATTCTTTCACATGTGTTTTATTTCGGATGAATTTAAGCCTTGGGAGTGTTTTATTTTTAGTATGTTTTATTTCGGTGGCGTTTTACTTCGAATATGTTTTATTTCTGAATGTTTTTTTTTTTTCACCTGTTCTTTTACAAACGGCTACTTAATTGAAGTCTTTGAAATAAATCATGTTCAT
>NC_051415.1:20050502-20050776 GCF_015228065.2 Penaeus monodon
ACTGGAAGACTCAGACACATATAAAAAAAGGACAATGTTTACGCCGAGGAGATATAACAATGTTCGTTGTCTGGGAGGCCGTTTTTTTTTCCCCCGCCTGAGCTTGGCCGAAATTAATTTTAAAAGTTTTCCCCGCAACAATCCGGCAATTTTAGGCGAGGCATTTTCTCCCTGAAGATCGAGGATGCGCTGAGTACGTCCTATCATTCAACCCTCGGATCATCGTGTAGGAAATCCTTCAGCCCAAAGTCATTCCGGAAAGAGGCTATGCAGA
>NC_051415.1:20051298-20051413 GCF_015228065.2 Penaeus monodon
CGCTTCCATCGCTGACAGTCATTCCAAGCGTTGTTTTAGACTGTTTACTTTCTTAACATCCCATAAAACTGTCGCAGCTGAAGGTGAAATTTGTGAAAAGGGAACATACTCATAA
>NC_051415.1:20051460-20051683 GCF_015228065.2 Penaeus monodon
ACGAACATCATCCTCGATTTCTGAGACACATCGAGAGGCTTGTAGAAGTATCCTGACTTTTCTTGAACAAAATTTGATTCGTTCTCAAGCCGAGACTCAGACCTGTGCCTGTCATAAACTGGAAAGCAAGCCTGATCAAGCTGGTCCCAAGATTTTACAAGACAAAGGCGTGTTTTATGCTCTCGCTGCTTTGCGTTTGATGTTTGTTTGTTTTTTCGCATTG
>NC_051415.1:20051947-20052395 GCF_015228065.2 Penaeus monodon
GTTAAGATAATTGTTATTATCATTATTTCATCATTACCCTTTTGCTTATTCCAAACAGTATGGACGTATAGACACCTCATACACAGCTTTGTGAGGGATTTTGGATGCTGGTACACCGATTTCAGACTGAGCGTGATCGCGATAGGTCGAACAATGTAATGATAGTGAGCTATAAATAGAAACAAATCGGTATGCTCAGCCTTGCCATCTGCGTTTCTCCTCTGTTTGTTTTATTAATATTCCTGTGTGTTTGTTTTGCTGTCGTTCTCAACTCCTACCCGCGCGTCTGCCTCCTTGGCCCTTCTGCGTCAATCACTTCGCTGTAACAAGTTTGTAAACAGATGTAAAATTATGCTGATTAGGATAAACAGTGAGTCATCACGGCCAAGGAGATCAGGTTTGATGATGCAATGGTTTACGTTATCTGATATCAGATATGGGTGTATGG
>NC_051415.1:20052919-20053205 GCF_015228065.2 Penaeus monodon
CCAATACTGCAAGCAGCAGCTGTCTTCGAGTTTACACCAAAAGCAATTAAAACCGAAAAATAAAAATACAAGTTTTCGACTTCTATTGCCACGTTTATTGACCCTAAGTTGACCTTCGGTTCCGCTATTGACGAGCTGGGATGGAGTCAGAAGGGAGGGGGTGGGGGGAGGGGAAAGAGGGGGCAGGTCACACGGTCACGGCCTCGATCTATTAATACACAAAAATCAATGTCGTGTTGTCGTTCACGTGACCAGGACAAGGGTTATGAACACCTCTGCCTTCCAT
>NC_051415.1:20054117-20054213 GCF_015228065.2 Penaeus monodon
ATCACTAGCATATTTCAGTGATACATTACTATATTTAAGTATTTTTATTACATCTTAATAAAAATAGAATATTATGCACGGAAATAAATATAAAGA
>NC_051415.1:20054293-20054711 GCF_015228065.2 Penaeus monodon
TTCGTACTCACTTTTCTTTCTCTTTTTCATTTGGTAGTTTTACAACCAACAGCAACTTAAACAACTTTTGCTCATAAAACAGAAATGTGCAGGAAGCGCCCGCCAGATCGCCTTTAATTACAGAGGCCGAAATGCTAAAACTTTTTATCATATCTTTTATTTCCTCAGTTACATGGCGGGGAGTCAGGCAGGCCGCTTCAAGGGCAGTTCCTCCAGGCAACCAGTACGATAAAGGGAGAAACGACATTATCAGCCACAATGGCAACTGGCAACTTCGGAGGGCTTCCCGGTTGTGTTCCTGTGAAGGCGAGGACGCGGTCGCCTTTGTTTACACAGACAAACTAACGCGCTCGTGGAAGGTCTGTGGGCGTGAGAACAAAATTAGGAATGGCGAGAATGAGGTTTTACGAGGCTGGGA
>NC_051415.1:20055139-20055768 GCF_015228065.2 Penaeus monodon
CAACCCCTTACCTATCAGGAGCAGCAGATATAGATAAAGTTATCTAATGACCTTTTTAACTCTTGATCATCCGAATGAGAGACTGAGGAGCATAAGACTGCCATTTTACTCACCATGAGTCTTTGTACTAAAGTTAACTTATACCTTCCTAGGAATGTAAATATATCAATACCCTCGATGATAAACCTTGTGGTCGCCGAAAACAATTATGTACTGATGATTAAACGAAACGAAACTCATTACTAATACAGAAAAAAATATAAATAAAATCACATAGAAAAAAAAAATCTCAGTTTCTCCCCGGCTTCATCTGCTTTTCATAAATTCTGCTTTTTATCCCAACTGTCTGGAGAAGTTGCGAGCTTCCCGTGGCTCGTCGTCGGCTGAAATTGCACCATCAATTAAGGCCACGCTTACAAAGGCAAAGCTGATTATCACGTGATTCTTGGAACTGACAGCCACATCTTCGTCGCAGACAGAGAGCTTACGGGAGGGAACTCGCCTGGCTCTAAATTTAAACTTTCTAATACTCGAACTTATGTATAACACGCCGGGATATCTCTGCAGTGGGTCTTATCTGACATGCTCAGGGACGTTTTCATGTATGATATGTTTTCTGGAATATAAGG
>NC_051415.1:20055887-20056276 GCF_015228065.2 Penaeus monodon
AAGTGAACGTGGGATGGCTTTATTATCATTAAGAAGAAGAAGAAATCACTGGAGCTGACATCTTCAGAACGGTATACTGCTCTCACACACGGAATCGCCTAAAGAACACAATGCATGATATAGTCATATGTATTGCACAGACAATAAGTATATAAAGCCCTAAAGAAACTAATGTTGGCATAACACACACCAGAACACGCTATGTTTCATGTTCTTATGACGAAGTCAATAACAAGCAATACGAACGCACCACAAAGGAAATAATCGCTTGCTTGCGGATGTCATACAGCGACTCGCAATATATATATTCATGCAACAAAATTGCTGGACTGCATGCATGGGCAGTATCTAGCTGCTTGACTAATTGTTCATCTGTCTTTTCGTATGAA
>NC_051415.1:20056941-20057104 GCF_015228065.2 Penaeus monodon
ATGCTTTAACAAAATTAAAATTTCAAGCGTCCTTTGGGTGACAAAACTGGTTGCAGTCAGATAATTTACGTTTTACTGATGTAATTACATGCATTTATCACTATGTTGCTAAACAGATTTTTGAAAGGGAGAGAGGGAGAGAGAAAGGGAGTTTAACAAAGAC
>NC_051415.1:20060441-20060678 GCF_015228065.2 Penaeus monodon
ATTTACTGATTTACGTAATATAACGTAAACTCCATCCTTTTTTCTCTGCTAACTGATATATCTCGATAAGTCCTATCTGATTAACAAATTCCTTCCCGATTACAGCCTTTATCTGGGTCGAGCTCTGGCATTAACGCGGCCAACTGCTTCATGAAACATTAAGACCTTTTATGAATATGATAATTTGTGATATATTTTCTTGTGAATGAATAAATGAAAGAAGATAGTATGATTGAA
>NC_051415.1:20060707-20060884 GCF_015228065.2 Penaeus monodon
AAGGGGGATAATCTAGACGTATAGCAAAAACTGTTTCAATAAAAATGTTATTTTTGTTTTCGACAGAAATGAAAAATTAATTTGTTCAACTGATAAGAAACACTCTTCGTGATCCACAACGAACAGCTGGGTGAACGTAAAAAAAGTCTAGAACAAGCAAATAAATGCAGACAAAGG
>NC_051415.1:20061121-20061320 GCF_015228065.2 Penaeus monodon
GTTCTCTGCCAACTCCCCTCTCTCGGTTGAGGGAACCTTTAACCAAATCAAATAAATAGATCGTCAAGACTTATAACACAGAAAATATTCTTCCAGACTGAAATCCAGTTCAGTGTTTCTTGTTGGACACAAAGGGAATAACACTTGCTTCTAAATGATATACTGGGACTTTTCAGATAAAGAAAGGGAGAGATAGGAG
>NC_051415.1:20061523-20061970 GCF_015228065.2 Penaeus monodon
ATAAGAGAAAGGTAGAGAAAGAGAGGCTAATAAAAATCAGCGACAGTTTTCATACATCTTCATGTAAACAAAAACGCATATAATGTAAGCCCGTAACATTCCGTTAATCCAAGACAAGAAAACTGTAATAAAAAAGTAACAAGAAACAAGATAAACGAAAAGGAGAGGACGAAAGGGAAGAAGAAAAATAAGACAAAGGAAAGAAAAAATAAGAAGAAGCATATTAAGGAGAAGAGAAGGAATAGGAAAAAGGCTGAATACAAAAATCCTGCCACGGCGCCTGAAGATCATGTCATAAAGAAAGCGGCCAAGTGGGACAAATGTTTTGAGAAACGAAGCCGACTTTTGTATACGAAAGAGAAAGAATATTTGTGAGTGCGCGTGTGTGTGTGGGGAAGGGGGGGAGGTTTCATGTGTCGTGTGTGTGTGTATGAGGGGGGGTGTTTC
>NC_051415.1:20062083-20062486 GCF_015228065.2 Penaeus monodon
ATGTATGTATGTAGGGGGGGGTACCAAGGGATATATGTCTGTAAGCACATAGGTATATAACGTTTAATGCCATCGATTGTATAAACCGTAGACATCGAACGTGATCAAAATTCAAACAATGATCTTGTTTATAAAGTTCCTAGTCACACTGATCGCCATGACACAGACAACGTTATCCCAGAGAGGTGAAGTTTGTATATAAACAAAAGATAGCAAATGTCAGAGTGATTTGAATAAGACAAATCCACTGAGTATAATGATTTAACAGAATTATTGCTTGCCGTAAACAATGTTAATAACGACAACGATAGTAATATTAACAGAGCAACAATTATGGAAATAACACACATGTATTTATGTATTACTACATGTATTTCTCAACCTCCAACATATGTCTACTTAC
>NC_051415.1:20062533-20062825 GCF_015228065.2 Penaeus monodon
TTCGATGGTGTATATCCTTTTTTTTTCTTCTTCTTTCCAGGCTACACGAAACGGAAGCTTAATTACCCCGATATTACAGCCTCATATAGAGTTAATTAAAGGCTAGTTAATCGCCGTAAAGTTATTACAGGCCCAATCATAACCGGGAAGGAAGCTATGATGGGGTGAAGGCAGGTATGTTGGGCATGTTGTGACGTCATCTTTCGTATTTTTGTCTCTTGGTGTCACGCCAGAGGAGAGGCTCTTTCCCCTCGTCTGCCTCGCAAATCATCTCTTTTGAACTGCCTGGCGC
>NC_051415.1:20063145-20063431 GCF_015228065.2 Penaeus monodon
GGATAATTATAGTGTGTAAGATCTGAGCAAATATTCGTTAGTTACCTATATATGTACATGTCTTACGTTTATGCGTCATTTGTTTGCGTGTGTCTTAGTATTAGTGTGTCTGATCTGTCGCATGTCTTTTTTTTCTTGATTTGTAGTTTCCTTAAATAATTTCCATGAATAATTTCATATTCTCTTTTCCCCCCCCAAAAAAAATCCACTTTTTCTTATAATCTCGTTTTCCTTATGTGCTTTATTATTATTAATATTTGTTTTTCCGCAGTGCTGTATCTTAACG
>NC_051415.1:20063466-20063616 GCF_015228065.2 Penaeus monodon
AATATTACTGGATTTTTTTTCTCATGTTTCTTAAATCTTATTTCTTTAAGCTTTTCTCGTGTCCTGCTCTTGTTCCATCATCATTATTCTCTGAATTATCCGTTTTGCCTTTTTGGTCTTATTCATTCTCTTTCCTTGATAAAAAAAATC
>NC_051415.1:20063811-20064130 GCF_015228065.2 Penaeus monodon
TATGTCAAAAACGGAAACACAAGTACATTATCCCGCCTGAAACCCCAACACAACCGTACCTATTAAAGGCACAGTTAAAATAAGACTGACCTCTCCCCCCCCCCACCCCACTACCCATCCCCCTACTACCTCTCAACTTACCTCCTCTCCTCCCATCTCTACCTCTCCACCACTATCTCATGCTACCATTTGAACTGTGACATAACCAGTCTCCTCCTCCCCCCCCCTCCCTCCCCTATGCCTCCCCATTACCCTACTACCTCTCTCCCCGCACCCCCCCCCACAATCACAATGCCTCACACATAACAATAAACTTACC
>NC_051415.1:20064264-20064371 GCF_015228065.2 Penaeus monodon
ATAAGCAAATAATGCTAAGGTGCGGAATCGCTCCGACGGTAACCTCGAAAACCGGCGGAAGTGTGCAGTGGTTGACTGGATGTAACGGTGTTGTAGGGGCAAGTTAG
>NC_051415.1:20064444-20064752 GCF_015228065.2 Penaeus monodon
TAACATCTTTCTTCTAGTGTGGTGTTGTTTGTTGTATGTAATCATGTTGGCTTCTTTTCTGCTCGCTCCTGTCCCATCTTTTTTCTCTCTACAGACCTGTCCACCATACTACCTATCCATTAACCCCTTACCCACCACCCTATTCCAACCCACCCCTCCCCGACCACTGCCCTAAACGCCCCCACCTCTACCTTCACTCCCGCACCAGTATACTTGCTACATCCCCCTACCCCCCCCCCTCCTATCCCTCCCCCTAGAGATGATGTGCTGGTGAGGAATCGCTCCGGTGACCCGAAACGCGCGCGCGA
>NC_051415.1:20065245-20065402 GCF_015228065.2 Penaeus monodon
ACTATATCTTTAACCCACGAGACACGGAAGCTTCACGAGGACGCCGACGCAGATCAAGTCTCCTTTGCCTCGCGTGTTAAGCTACGACTTAACACGCGGGAAAGGGGGGGGGGTAACTCGTGTAGTTTTAATATGACGTGCATTTTGAATGATACTT
>NC_051415.1:20065516-20065806 GCF_015228065.2 Penaeus monodon
CCTTTAGCTCAAAAGCAAAACTGAATAGTCTTTGAAAGCTGAGGCGTGACGTGATCAAAAGAAGACTTTTCCTCATACATTCGTTTAATTTTCTTTTCGAAAAGCTTCGTCAAAGGCCATTGCGACTTGGCAGCTGCGTCGGCACTGTATAGATGCAAATGATCAGCTTGCAACAAAGTGAATAGATCGATATGAATTTCAAACGACGATCTCGCGGAAACTATAAGGAAAATAAGATCATGCTTCTTCTGCCTTTGCTGGGGGAGTCAGAGTCAAAGAAAAGATATTTG
>NC_051415.1:20067037-20067290 GCF_015228065.2 Penaeus monodon
CCCTCAGGATGTACACGTAACCTTACTGGCTATACAATTTACGAATAACAGGGAGAGTAGACGAAAAAATGTGGGAATTATATGGCAGAAACAAACGGGTTGAGAAGGAATGTTTGTAAAATGGCATAAGCTTCATATCTTATCGTAACTTAGGCCAATGAGCCTTTTTTACGAAGTGAGGCTTTATCACATTCAAGAGGCTTATCACCTTTAAGAAAACATTCTTATGAACATCAACTTAGCCAAATATAAG
>NC_051415.1:20067456-20068081 GCF_015228065.2 Penaeus monodon
TGAGTATGCTCATTGAGCAACGACGACGAACTAATTATCGGTACATTGCCCCTAATCAGCATATCAAGAGACAAACGTACCTTTGATATCGTCTATTCTATCGTCTGAAGATGCACTCCCTCACTCAGCTCATTACCATGTAGCGTGCGTCTAAAGCGGCGGACGAGGGGCAGTAAATGATGCAGACACGATACCATTAATCAACGTAACATTATTGTATTCAGACCCACTCATGTGCAGACCTAATCATGTGGCATAAGACGACTGCGCATGCCTACCTGGTAGCATTAGGAAGGGCATCCAGTAGGACCGAATGGCTCAGCTAATATTAAAATCTCACTTTATTAACACCAAAGTGAGTATTAGATATAATGTAACTAAAACAATAACAAACGTAATATTAATAATAAGGATATGTTTCAAATAAGTTTATATCTTACAAGGACAAGGCTCAAACACTTAACTGTTGAAAAGCTATAAGATACAAGGTTGCTAACGGTGATGACGAAACCAAAACTTTAAAGGGTATACTCGACATGTATTAATAACTATCTGCTTATATCTTAAAACAAAAAATATAATACCGACTAAAATTGTATAGTTGGCCGAGCTTTACTGAGTGTAC
>NC_051415.1:20068196-20068311 GCF_015228065.2 Penaeus monodon
TGCGACATGTGGATATTCATTATTTTCCGGAAATTCATGAAAAAGTAAGATATCTTTTGCTTAGATTTGGTTCTTAAAAATTGTTACGAAGGCAGCAGTATTAACAAGGGAGGTA
>NC_051415.1:20069399-20069606 GCF_015228065.2 Penaeus monodon
CGCAGACATACAAAAAAATCATCTTCAAAACAGATAAGGAGAAGCTTCACATATCTGGAGCCGAGACAAGACACAGCCATGATCCTGATCAGTTAAACCTTCAGCTTTACACAAAGATTACAGAAGAGATTTCAGTGGAATTCCTGCGAGGGCGATAAACACGGAAAATCCGGATTTATTAGATTTATGCATCACCTTCTCTACACC
>NC_051415.1:20070404-20070568 GCF_015228065.2 Penaeus monodon
CGATCAACGAATTACAAAGACATTGTTCGTATCTCAGTTTCCATTTCACAGTAGAACAAGAACGCTGGGAAAACGTGAATAGCGGAAACGCAAAGGCAATAACAGGGGCGAGAACAATAACATGCAACTTGCAATAACGCGTCGGACCGCAAACAAATAAACAA
>NC_051415.1:20071107-20071263 GCF_015228065.2 Penaeus monodon
CATTTTCCGGCGCCATTCAGTGACCTCATCTACCGAAAACGAACACGTCGATATCTCTGGCGTCGACAGAGGAGGATCTCGCAGCCTCTCGCGGGCGGAGGCGCGTACGGGCACAACAGGGAGTCGGTATATTTAAGTGCTTTTTCCTGTTTCCTG
>NC_051415.1:20071292-20071409 GCF_015228065.2 Penaeus monodon
TTATTTCTGGATTTTTACCCCCCTTTTTTTACTTCTTCTTCTTTTCCTTTTGGATTTTTTTTTTCTTCCATTTCCTGCTCTTTCTTGTGTTTGTATGTTTTGCTTTGTTTTGTTTTG
>NC_051415.1:20071572-20071996 GCF_015228065.2 Penaeus monodon
CAACATTATATTATTATATGTTCATGGTAAGGTTCATTAATCCACATTATAAATCACCCAAAAGATGAATTAAAGATGTAAAAAAGAAGGACTAAGTTAACAGGACAGAGGAAAGTGCTGCTAACTCCGTACCTGTGGCAGCTTTCTTTCACGGAGAATTTGCATCTTAATGTCACTTTAATTTGCTTTCCTGCCGCTTACTAAGTTTCCATCCATCACGAATAACCAGCGTAAAAAAAGCTGGACATAAATATGCAACAGTAAAGAAACTCGTCATCAAGGACCTTACACTTCTTGCGAAAACGGAAAGGCAATAATGTACTGAATCATGTGTCAAGATAGTATCAAGTTGGTGTCACTTTTATAACCATTCTGAGAACGCACGGGTTGATGGTCACACTAAAAAATTATCATTAGAACGAGG
>NC_051415.1:20072611-20072958 GCF_015228065.2 Penaeus monodon
GAGAACGATAATATTTACTGCCGATGCTGCAGATTTCCTTAACAATAAAAATTCTTCAACACCTTCAGCATATCAGAGTACCATGGACCTGGTACTGTTAATATAGTTATTTTGTAAAGTCATGCATGTCCTGATGATTCCCTTGTCATAAACGTAGACCTGTGATATGAAAGGCATTTTTTATGAAATCACCTACGAGAGTGTGTTCTCAAGGCTTTTTATGAGTAACAGAAATAGTACTAAAATCATTCGTTTTTATGAATTGCTGGGGATTTTTTTTACACTATATTATATTTCTGATATAAAGAAACAATAGAAGAAGAAGAAAGAGGTACTCAACATGAAGG
>NC_051415.1:20073712-20074131 GCF_015228065.2 Penaeus monodon
AAACAAAAAAAAAACTGACAAATAACGTAAACCAAGAAAAAGATATATGTAGAAAAAACACAAAAGAGAGAGAAAAAAAGAACTTAATGCCACACAAGAATCACGTAACAGCAACACAGCACAATCCTTCTTCCCCGAGGCCTAGACTGCATGAAAATTCAGTAAACCCGAGATGCCATGACAAGGCCCATGACCCACACCCGCCTGACGAGGCACGAACATGACCGATCAAAATCTCGTCAAACATGACATAATGATTGACAAGGAAACCCCAAGGACAGAGCATGGACCTTGTGTGGGCTGGGGTTGTGTCAGAGGAACTTTTGTTATGAGCTTAATTAATGTTATCTTCTAGTCTTATCTCTTCTGAAATCATTAGAAGGTCAGATTGATGAGGTAAGGGTGGTTAAGCTTACCCC
>NC_051415.1:20074366-20074864 GCF_015228065.2 Penaeus monodon
GTATGTGTGTGTTTAGTTTCTCTGAGTATAATAATGCTTTAGCAGCGCTGTTTTATCATCATGGATATCCATAATCCCCATCATAATTACTGGCATGAATATTACTACGTCAACGTAATGATGATTCTCAATAATAAAACAATCATTACCATTAGATACACTACATTAGGTATAGTATAACATAATGACACAGCTGATGATAATCGCCATGATCATATTTCTTACTATCATCACTTTCACTGCAAATAATTATCGTTGATACTGATCATCAATATAATCTTTTAAATATTATACCCGGCCTCAACTCCGCTACATCTATCTTCCACCACCTTATCGTATAATCTACGATATCACAGCGCGGAGTCACTCCTGATAACACTCGCCGGTTTTATCATCCGGAGACTCCATCCCTTGAATGTCGATCATGAATGCTGCGGCTACTCTGCTTTATAAACATGATTTAGTCAAATTATTTTCCTTTGAATACGTTATATGATT
>NC_051415.1:20074931-20075093 GCF_015228065.2 Penaeus monodon
CTGACTCTGTCTTCTCCCCCTCTCTTCCTTTTTTTTATGTTTCTCTCTTTATTCTCGTCCGTGCCTCAGGGAAGCAGCAAACCCAGTTTATAAGACAGTAAATTAATTACTCAGAAAATACACTAAACTATATAATTCCGAATTAAGTATACTCTACTCGCC
>NC_051415.1:20075406-20075609 GCF_015228065.2 Penaeus monodon
CAACTATACCGCCTTCGGATAAAGGAAACACATGATATTGTTAAAGTTGTATCCCCTGTCCCGTGTCCCTGAAGATAATACCAGATAATCCAAGGAGTTGGGGAGTTTATTTCACACTTGTATCATTTCTCTCAGCGGCTGTAACGAGAGAAAACCTCTAATAAACGATTTCTTTTTTCGTGAATAAACTTTTATTTGCTCTC
>NC_051415.1:20075652-20075847 GCF_015228065.2 Penaeus monodon
ACTAGTCGACCAATCTGTCTATCTGCCAATCTACCAACCTATCTACCACCACCAGCACACGCGGAAACCCGGCCTCCCATTCCTCCTCCTCCGCTGCCTCGCGTTGACTCCTTGCATCACCTCTTCAAATGCTGTAACACGGAGTTCCTCTGATGACCGGCGTTCTGAGTCACCATTGGCATCTCGCTTGTTAGA
>NC_051415.1:20076093-20077251 GCF_015228065.2 Penaeus monodon
CTAGCTTAACATGGTACAAACTGTATCGTATCTCTTTAAAAAAAGACGGCGCACGATTGATAAGGCATCCTGGTAAGATGCACCTCGACGGTAATTTTTGTATTTTCGATGTTTCATGCGCAGCGCTCGTTGCTTATAGATGACACCAAAAGGCCATTATCACGCGTAATATATTTATCAATTAAACATTAATTCGTAAACAATGGTTCAGATCGTCGATTACCGAGCCAACGTACGGTATATCCACATCCAACTGCGAACCGTAGATTGTTTACATCCGAAAGTCCAAATAACAAAGACAAAAGGCAGAAGGAGGCGACCGGCTGACCAACTCGACCGCGAGAAGCAAGGAGGAATTCCTTCATCCGAGAGGGCAAGTTGGCACCTACCTGAGGGTGCCACGGAACAACGAGGGAACTAGAACGTGCGGGAAGGTCCAGGTCCACAAAGGCACTGCGAGGTGGCACCCTCACGCAGGTGAATGAGGAGGGGACAGGGAGTTCATGGGGTGGGATGGGGGGAGGGAGGGGGCGAAAGGGGATGGGGGAATAGGAGAGGAAGGGGCATGTGGGGGGTGAGGGGGTATCCCTCCCTTACTAGTACTTCTTGACCTTTATCTTAGTGTTATACCTGTTCCTGCGATAGGCTGGAGAACCCATAATGGAAACGTACCCTACAATTTTGAGAAGTAAAAAATCTTTGCAAACCTATCTTGAGAGAACATAAGAAAGGGCGGTAGAGAATAATGTGACTAACTGTGTGTGGTGGGGGGGGAGGAGGGGTTACTACATAGCCGGCAGCATCGGCCCACATGACTAGTGATAAGGATAAGCTAACGTTATCAGTCTGTTAGTGACTCGGAGCAGACCAATCATAACCAACGGTGTTTTTTTTTTATAAATATATACATCAAAATACTTTACCCGAAGAAGCACATTTAGTCTTAACCTAGCCCTCCATATTTTCTTTATATATCAACAAAATAATTAAGAAATTGTAGCGGATAATGCATGACTGTGAAGATGTGCAATCTCCATGAGTAGAGGACACTCATGACAGATGAAATGGACGTGCATATTGTGCTACTTGCTATTGAAATGCACTGCGGAACTACGTAACATAGGAGTTGTCAGAAAAAAAAATGTGAATAATACTGAA
>NC_051415.1:20078287-20078538 GCF_015228065.2 Penaeus monodon
TCTGTTAACCGTAAATTACGCTTTATCTAATCTAACATGATACTGTTTTTCCGATATACAGTAGATAACATGAAAATGGCTGAAATGAAATCTTGGATGAGAGATCTAGGAAAAATTACATATATATTTTTAGGATTGACACTTAGATATAGTAAAATTTATGAAGGAACAGAAAATACACTATCTATGCACTTTCTGGATTTAAGAAAACGATAACTCGAGATTACTGAAATTCTAAAGAATAGGATAGT
>NC_051415.1:20078582-20079489 GCF_015228065.2 Penaeus monodon
TTAGGCTTGCAAGTGTGTCCATATGTGCGTGCATTGTTGTTTGAGGGGCATAAAAGTCACCGTGATTTCCTTAAAGGTAAGCCACGCTATCATTAACGAAAAACTACTTCGGGGAAACATTGCTTTGGAAAGTCTAGTTTGACGGAGCATACATAAGTCATTCAACTTAACGAGGCTTTACATCCCAATTTACTTTTTCATGCTTTGCCTCCATCTTCCAGATCGTCAATATCAAATCTCAAGCTCCACAAACTCCCCTCATTTTCCATCCTCAGTCTCTATTTCCAACCGGCTTTTTCGACCGCTTTTACAGCAGCGTTTCCAACACGACGGCGACCATCAGCGTTGAACGTAATTCAATGGGAAACGCGGCTAAATGTCGGTCTAATCTCTGTCATATCAGTGTCAACGCTGCCATGCTGCCACTAGGCCTAATCTCAGTCGGTGTTGGAAATTGTGGGAAATGTATGAAATATACACCAGATAAGGAGGAGAAAGGGAGAACATGGAGATAATAGGAAGGGGAGGAACGAAAAATGGATTGGAATGGAGAGATAGAGAGAAAATAAAAGATAAGGGAGATTCAGGGAGAGAAAGGGAGATTCAGGGAGATAAAGGGAAAGGAAAGGAAGAAAAGAGAAAGAAGTAGAAGAAAGAAAACAGATGAAACAAATCATGTTGTGGAGGCGTAGGGAAGGAATCAGCAGGAATACCAAATAAGGAGATGGAGAGAGAGAGATAAAAGTAACCCGAGACCAGATAGCAAGATCGGGCCTTCTGGTTCGAAGTTCAGGTCTCTCGTCTGGGCCACGAAAGGTCACGATGAGGTCAAAGTGATAGGAAAGGTCAGACCAGCAGTAGAGAGAAACTTTTCTGATAATCATAGTTATAATTAATAATGATATAT
>NC_051415.1:20079610-20080073 GCF_015228065.2 Penaeus monodon
AACATAAACACTCTAATGGATAAAAGGACGAAGGGAAGAGAAAAAAAAATGCAGTTCCGGAAACGAGAAAAAAACAAAACGAAGAAAAAAGAGATAATTGAGAAGGGGAAAAAAATATATGAAAATACAGAAGAGAAACCAAGGAAAGGGATGCAACAAACTGGGTCTAAGCAGATAACCACGAACCCTATCGGTCAGTTTGAGGAAACGCCAAGTACCAATGAGAGATAACACGGATGCTTCACCTGAGATAAGGGAGTGAAGATCATCCCGAGAAGCACGCTCGTTTTGCGTTGAAACACCGGTATTTAGAAGATAAATTGCGTAAAAGAGAGCACGTCGTTTTTGTCCGAAGGAAAAAGGGGTGAGCTGTGACGCACCATACAAGGAGGCTCGTAATCTGAGATGACCGCAGAAAACTATACCTTTGGAAAGCCGTCGCCATCATCCAGTCTTATCTGAA
>NC_051415.1:20080287-20080477 GCF_015228065.2 Penaeus monodon
GAAAATGTAAAAAAAAAAACATTGAATCCTACGAACAACAAACAAAAAAATGTTTAGCAATTAAACAAACAGAAATTATATAATTTCTGTACACGTTGAAACATATCAATTTATTTATCCCTCTTTTAATCTGCATTATACATTTACCTACATTACTTTCCCCCCCAGTTATTGCCTGCTTCCCACTGTT
>NC_051415.1:20080604-20080703 GCF_015228065.2 Penaeus monodon
TATATATATATAAGCAGAGTAGTAAGCAGGGAGGGAGAACAGTTACCCATTCCCTGCTGAGCGTATCCAAGCTGCCTCCTGCTGGGGGTGTTGTGGCAA
>NC_051415.1:20080752-20080885 GCF_015228065.2 Penaeus monodon
TTTGCTCTCCCCCACATCCACCCATTGTCATTTTCACGCCCAGGTTGTCACGAGCGGAACGAGTACTCATTGATCAAAACTGGTATTCGCACTCATACGCGCAAACAAATGCTTGTTCTTAATTATTGATACG
>NC_051415.1:20081045-20081119 GCF_015228065.2 Penaeus monodon
TGATAGTGTGTGTTGTTGGTGGGTGGGTTGTTTATCATACTACCAGATCTCACAGCCCCTTTCTATGATTCTAT
>NC_051415.1:20081277-20081579 GCF_015228065.2 Penaeus monodon
ATCACAACACCAAAATAAAGAAACAACATGACACAACGACAACTTGAAGCTACCAGCGATGTGCACCAAAACAACCAAATCGAACAAATTGACTTACTAAAAACGACAAAAGTGACTCGCCAAAAACGACTAAAGCGACTCACCCAAACGACCAAAACGACCAAAAACGACCAAAACGACCCACCAACACAATACCGAGTCCGCGTACGACCCACATCAACAGTTGTCATCCTGGGTAAACTTTCTTATTGTTCGCCCATTCAGTTTCCTTGACAACTCGACTCGTCTCGTCAACTACATGT
>NC_051415.1:20081619-20082185 GCF_015228065.2 Penaeus monodon
GAGGGAAAGAATGATTTCTCTTCGTCTCCCCTTCACTTCCCCCCTTCTTTAGCGACGTCGTCTTAATTACTCGTTCTTCCTTAGGTCTCTCTTCTTTTTTTTCGAAGAGTTGATTGATCCTACTCACTCTTCCTCTCCAAGCTCTTTCGGTCCACTAATGAATCCCAGGGGAAGTTGTTGATGATTAAAACCCGCTTTGCCGAACATCGTCTATGCTTGAAAGGTCCTTGAACTTTCTAAAGGCGATCTTCGTGATTAAAACTTTTTTTTTTCATTATATTTATGGAATCTCCTCTTTCTCCCCCGGTTGATGTGCGCAACAAGTAGGGATCCTTTCGCAGAAGAATCTTTCGACGGCATTCAATCCTCTTCCTCCACTTCTGGGTCCTCTCTTGTACTACTGGATCCTCCTTAATGCTCTTGGATCCCCCTTGAGCTTATTGACCGCTAGCACTTTTTGTATCGCGTGATAGAGCGTATAAATGGGGTTAATGAACAGGAAGTCGATTTTTTTTACTTGGGTAATACGTTTTATTTTTTCTCTTTTACAAATTTCTATTGTTCAA
>NC_051415.1:20082340-20082634 GCF_015228065.2 Penaeus monodon
TGCATTACTTCCCCCTCCGCATGTGTTAATATCTATGTGAACTACGTGCGTTTAGGTATTGTATTTTCATTTGTATTCTAAGTCGAGCATCTCATGTGGGGAAGGCAAGGCACGCTGTCGCTTCTTTATATGTTCTTTTCGGGATGTAGTTTTTTTTTTTACTAATATTTATTTTCTGTTTGAATACATCTATACCTGTATATATGAATTTAGTTATTAATTTTGGCTACCTGTCTATGTATCTAGCCATATGATTATCTGCTTATCTATTCATCTATTTTCTATCAATTTAAT
>NC_051415.1:20082694-20083069 GCF_015228065.2 Penaeus monodon
AGTCTGCTTTGCTTGTATGTCTGTTTAATAATGGACAAGTAGATATATCGAAAGAGAAATTTCATGTAGACAGAGGGAAAATATAGATATGAATGCTTATTTAAATATTTGCTCAGTATTTATTAAGCACATATGAATGGATTTACGCGTAAATCAACAGAAAATCCTTGAATTTAAGTATTTGCAGTTGTTTAAGTAAACATTTCCAATGAATTGCTGAAGGAAAATAACTTGAATCCAATTCTTTCAAAACGAAATTCGAATACTGAGGATAAGATAGCTGAAACATATATTTATAGATATTCATGGACACAAATCTGTTTAGAAACCCCAGTCAGGTGTGTCGATATAATCTGTGGTGTATACACATACAAC
>NC_051415.1:20083116-20083641 GCF_015228065.2 Penaeus monodon
GCGCGCGCACGCGCGCCCTGTACTTTACAACTTAAACAAACTACAATGCCGTGTAAACACCGAATACACATGACCAATACCGGACATATAAACCGTATCAAATTTCTCTGCACGATAACATTTCTATTACCCCCACCCCCCCACCCCCCAAAAAAGGTCATTAGCAAGTTAGCTTTGACACTTTTTCCTATAAAGAAGATAAACCTATCATAACAACCTCAGCTCACAATAAGGAATATTTCAGGTATCTGCTCAGCGCTTTGAATTGCACTCGTATCCCTCCCCCCACTCCTGCCCCACCATTAAAACCCAATCTCTGTGACTAACTTTACTGCTACCTTTGTTGCACATGGCTGAGGCACATTGCTACCTTTGTTGCACATCAGCTGATCCGTGACATCTTCAGGTTCCGCAGTGCACAAAGACATTTTTCCCCCGCTAATTCCTTTTGACTAAATGCATTACGCTTTTTCCTCCTTGACAGGTCTGGATGATGCAGAGAAGGAAGGGTGGAGGCGCAGCGAG
>NC_051415.1:20083670-20084179 GCF_015228065.2 Penaeus monodon
TGTCTGTCATTGTATTTACTGACACCTCTATAATGAGTTCTAATGGTGATGATAGCGGTGATAAGGAAGTGGTATTGGTGGCGCTTGGAGCCGAAAGGGACGATAAGAGATTGGGATGTTGTGAATATGATAACTGATGGTAACTGTCTGACAGTGTTGTTACTACCATAAAGTTGCTTCATGATACGATACATTACAATCAAGTTAGACGGGCGGTATTTCGGCTGTTCTCCTTACCTCCCCCCCCCCCTCCCCGACGTTGGGGTGTGAGAAACCCATGTCCCACAGGGGAATAATGCAGGATGCTGGTGCTAATGGTAATGATGATGGAAGCATCGTTAGCATTCTGACAATGAGACCTAGATGCAGCTTGTCAAACAGCATTATTGACGGGGAAATAGGAAGGGCCGAGGGGTTCGTGATGCTGTTAGTACTCAGGAAGAGAATAATTAATGAGTGTGACGGTTGTTACAGGAAGTGGCTGTTGAGTGTTTGGTACGGCAATTCCC
>NC_051415.1:20084516-20085408 GCF_015228065.2 Penaeus monodon
ATCAATCAAATATTTTTCTTTGTTTTTCTCATATTGTTTTCCTTCTTATTCCCTCGAGGTCAAAGGTCGAGAGTCGAATAAATGGATGAGGAGGAGAGAGGTGGCGGGTGAGTAAGGGATGGGGGGGGGGGCAGAGAGGGTGGAGTCGGCACACGGACTTCCGGTTAAGTAATGAATGTGTGACGATACTCTGTGACACTTTACACTTAAACTGTCAGGCTGGCTATTGGTGTCACTGTCAGTCTGCGTTGTCACAGATGTTGAGGTGTCACACACGCTAAATTCGTGATGCTAGCGGTGGAATTAAGGATTCATGATTTCTAGATATCAATAATGGCATCACGTATAGGTATAGGTAAGGCTATTTACTATTAGCGGTGGCATCTGTGGTGTCACCGTTTAGTGGTGGCATGACAACTGGTGTCACTTGAAATTACGAGTATCGCCTGTGATTAGTGGGCACCACAAGTAGTAACTGGTGTCATCTATGGCAAGGTGTCATAAAATTTACAAGTGAATTTGATATTCGTGGAATCGTACTTGTTTTGATGATGATGCAATGTGCAGTGTGTAGGTTGCAACCAAGCATACCTCATACCCAACACACACTTAAGAACACCTCATTACTAATGCAGGTTAATTGAGTGATTTACCGAAACATGACATTATACTTAATCAACGAATGACACCTTTATTCGCCGTTATGTCATTAGAATAAACATTTCAAGGTACTAATTACAGGGAAGAAAATTTCCTGCCTCGTAACTGTCATTTCCTGTTCTTCTGGAGAGTAATTAACATGCTGAATATGAACAACAAAAACATCTTCATTAAATATTTCATTGTTGGTATTTATTTCCTTTACACAAAAAAAAGTTTCAGAAAAGTTGTG
>NC_051415.1:20085491-20085716 GCF_015228065.2 Penaeus monodon
CTCGTCTGATCGTGTCGCAGTGTTTGATGTCTGCATAGATAAGAACTTCATTTGCAGATCAACAGTAGAGATCTTTCCGGGCTGGGCTTATCTTGCTGGGAAACTTCAGCTTATTTTGCAATCTGACTTGTATGTCTCATTTTTTTCATGTTTTTGCTTTTGAAGATTGTCGAGATATCTTTGTCTCCTTTGTACTCGTTTTGTTTGTACGATGTGTGCAAAAAA
>NC_051415.1:20085957-20086185 GCF_015228065.2 Penaeus monodon
CCCAGTGACCCAGAAACAAGCACGACTTACCTGGCGTCGTAGTACTGAAAGAAAGGAAAGGACACCTTTCTCTCAGGGTACACGGCCAGCATCCTCCTGGGATCCACCGTGGCACTCTCGCTCCTTGACTCCCTTGGCATCTCTTTGGCACTCACGCGGCATCCCCACACTTCCCTCGATTTTTTTCCTCTTTGGCACCCTATCCTTTTCTAATTTGGTCACATTACA
>NC_051415.1:20086217-20086843 GCF_015228065.2 Penaeus monodon
ACTTCGCCTTCTTCACTCTATTCAGTTCCTTTTCCGGGGTAGGTCTATCAGATGTCCCTCAGCACTATCACTCTGTAGCTTCTGTCCGCGTGTTATTTAAGAAGCCTGCGGTGCCTTTCTGTCCAAATCCAAATCCTCTTCTGATCGGAGCTGCTGAAGATCTGGAGGGGATTCGGCAGGCGTCTCTGTCAACATGTAATTGATCTTAAGGGGAACTTAAGTGGCACACACCTGGAGTCTGGTCGCGCCCTCCGCTCTCATTCCTAAGGCAGGGTCGTTCTCTTGCTGCCCCGACCTCCGCGTGAGGAGGCATTGAGCGTAATCATCATCGCTAAATATATTTTTTATAACAAGCAGAAATGGTGGATTTTTTCAGTCAATTGTAGTTTTATTTTGGGCACCAGACTCAGCTATAGACATTTATGTTATCGATTTTTTTATTATCTTTTTTTCGTGTGCGTGTGCGTGTGTAATTCATAGAATCACTCCGAGCTATACTCACTCTTTCGTTTTTTAGATTTCCTGGTCACGGAGTCACCCCAAAAGGGGAGACACTGGCACTCATGACAGGTTACGCACACACCCACAGCATGGACGGATCACCACAGTCTCGCGATAAGTAAGCC
>NC_051415.1:20086874-20087390 GCF_015228065.2 Penaeus monodon
GTTTTTCACAGCACCAAGAGTGTACTACAGCCATGCAGACTGACAGACGGGCGTGTTTCTCGTCAGCCCACATTCGTTTGAAATAAAATCAGGGCTTAGGATCCCCTCCACCTCCACCAGCGGGCCCAGACTCCACCCACGGGAAGCCAGGCGGAAGAGCCACGCCTACTTTTTGTTGTCGCTTTGGTCCATGGAAAGCAGGTATGGGGAAGGGACTTTCGACCTTGCGTTCCGGCGTGGCATGAACCTGTGTTGGGGCCTTTGTGCGCGAATGGTGTCGAAGCTGATTATCGGAGTCCGAATTTGGTCGAATTATTTTTGCGTGACAATCTCGGCGTCACAGGGAGGGAAACTGTGACAAAAGCCTGACTCCGTGACAAGAGGACAGAGTCGCTATCACTCGTGGAAATTCGCGAGGCCATCTGGGGATGAAAAGATTCATTTCCTCAATTTCCAGGTGTGACGTCAGCCTGTAACGAGGGAACCGCCCGCGACAGATCCAACGGAAAGGAAGAA
>NC_051415.1:20088037-20088182 GCF_015228065.2 Penaeus monodon
CATACACACATACACATTGAGAGAAGGACATCTATGAGCAAGGGGATATTTGATTTGAATTGAGGCAACAAGGCAGACAGACGCTGCCTTTCTTATGACTCACTTCAAGCCTCATTCCTCCCACGCTCTTTCTTTTTCACTATCT
>NC_051415.1:20088221-20088514 GCF_015228065.2 Penaeus monodon
GTAGTGATAACATGGCAATCATAATACGAATGTCAACAATTGATAATTATTATAAGACACAATAAGCAATCAATATGATTGTAGTGATGGTGATAATGGCGAACTACAGTGATTCTGATAATATTAAGATATATACAATAGCGATTTTGAGCCATAAAAACAGCAATGATATTATCTAGTAGCAATTACATTAATAGATCAACAATGGTAATAACAAGTATCTCTGCTAAGAAAAGCGAAAGGCAAAATAAAGTTGATTATAACATAAATAATAATAATGATAGATATTTTGA
>NC_051415.1:20088614-20089012 GCF_015228065.2 Penaeus monodon
CCTAGTGAAGAGCAGAATCCGATCCAATCAACAAGCGGAAGAATCAGGGTGAGCTAACATGCATGTAGACAGGTGTTCAAAGGGTATAACAAGAGAACAGGTGTGGAACAGAACACCTGAACCCCTGCGTCTTATCTCTGCGTCGGAGAGATAAGGGAAAACGATCCTTGGAGTCTTGTCGGCGACTTTTTTTTATGCGTGTTGGAATTCGTTTCCCTTTTTCACCAGCTCCCGATTGTCACTTTTTTGTCGTATGATGGCATTGAGGGTCTTATGAAGACGTGCTAGCAGAGAGCCTCTCGAATGTGTGCTCATTAACTGGCCAGATTGAAGGTAATTAGCGACTGGAAGTAGGTAAGGCATTTTGCATATATAAATGGTTAAAGGGTAGCTGACAC
>NC_051415.1:20089970-20090205 GCF_015228065.2 Penaeus monodon
TACGAGAGGTAGGACAAGAAATATGAGGTCTGCTAATTCAGTTTCGCTTAAATATCCCTCCTCATATTGGTTGCCCTGTGGTTGGCGTTAGAGCCTAAAATTACGTAACTTTGATAACGTGGTTTGTATTTTGTTTCAAAGAGTTAAGAAGACAAAATTGGTGATTTACGGAAGCATTTTTATGTTTTTAAATTCCATTCTTCATGTTTTTTTTTCAACTTTTCATATTACTACA
>NC_051415.1:20090345-20090559 GCF_015228065.2 Penaeus monodon
ATCTACTGGTCCTTTAAAGAATATATCATAATAAACATACAGGTATATATATTTTTTTTAGGCTACAAGGTGATGTGTGTTCAGAACCGAGGTGTTATACTAGCAATAACTCTTGATCTTTGTGTAGTAATAAATACAATATATTTGATTGGAAACACTGGTAGTTCTGATGATAACGTAGAAAGATTGTGACACATATCGGGGACTTGGTGAT
>NC_051415.1:20096355-20096529 GCF_015228065.2 Penaeus monodon
TTTCTTTATGAGTATCGGATGAACGAATGAAAGAATATTTATTAGATATTGGACCCGGAAGCACCACCTCCTTTGCACAGTTGTAGGCCGAGCAATTTTAGGAGTAGGCGTAGAAGCAGAAATAGAAGAGATCTGATGTCGACTGTTTAGATTTTGATGAGATTATATAAACTA
>NC_051415.1:20097141-20097219 GCF_015228065.2 Penaeus monodon
TTTCTTTATGAGTATCGGATGAACGAATGAAAGAATATTTATTAAATATTGGACCCGGAAGCACCACCATGTGATGCT
>NC_051415.1:20097408-20097627 GCF_015228065.2 Penaeus monodon
TTCACGTACAGAAACAGCACATAAAAAAGAAAGAAAAATACTTCGGTAACGAATATTTATTTTGTTTGTTTACTCGCAGCGACTTCCGACTCTCTGCTCCCCCCCCCCCCTCTTCCATTAGCCCTCTCGTGCCCCTGAATATTCATAGTTCCTGTTCGCTGAAGGGAGATAAATTTCACTTGAAACGGGCTCTGATAAATAGCGAAAGTCTGTTTTACA
>NC_051415.1:20103281-20103453 GCF_015228065.2 Penaeus monodon
ATTCTTTATGAGTATCGGATGAACGAATGAAAGAATATTTATTAGATATTGGACCCGGAAGCACCACCTCCTTTGCACAGTTGTAGGCCGAGCAATTTTAGGAGTAGGCGTAGAAGCAGAAATAGAAGAGATCTGATGTCGACTGTTTAGATTTTGATGAGATTATATAAAC
>NC_051415.1:20104010-20104163 GCF_015228065.2 Penaeus monodon
TTCTTTATGAGTATCGGATGAAACGATATGAAAGAATATTTATTAATGTGGACCGAAGACACCATGAGATGCCTATAGATATATGGAGGTGATTGGCAGGACGGATCATACATACGTTACGAAACAGAAGCAGATATACAGATAGATTAAATA
>NC_051415.1:20104268-20104598 GCF_015228065.2 Penaeus monodon
CAGTTCCGTACAGAAAACAACATTTAAAAAGAAGAAAGAAAAAACTTTGGTAGGGAATATTTAAATTTGTTGTTATACCCAAGCGACTTCCGACTCTTGCAATCCCGACTCGTACATTAAGTCTCGTGCAACTAAGAAAAAACATGTTCCTTTGCAAGAAGGGAAGATTAAAGTCACGTGAAGTTGCTCCTTGTTTACGAAAATATTTCCTATATGGACCCCTTAATAGTCGCTAAATGTCTGAACACACTGCACACACACGCACAAAACAGTATAGTACAATCACCACACAACACAATATCAATAATAAATAACAACACCTAACACTCA
>NC_051415.1:20104709-20104837 GCF_015228065.2 Penaeus monodon
TACACGTTTACACAATCACATGCACTGCGAGCAAGGCATTGTACTTACATGCACAAAAAAGAACAAGCACACACATGACGCATCGCGCGCAACGCAATAATATGGTAAGATTTGATAAAGTTCATCAT
>NC_051415.1:20104894-20105727 GCF_015228065.2 Penaeus monodon
GATGATGAGATCAACATGAATAAGCTGATACAATAACCATCATTACTCTACAGAATGCAGGTAAAGTGCAAACTGTCCTCATATCATGTGAGTTTTAATCTTCCCCGAATTTGAGTTGTGGCTTCCAAGGAACTTAGATCCTTTCTGAGCGTACGTGCTAAGAATTGTCTCGGGTCAGTTACATTCCTGTGCAACTGGTAGGTTTTGTTGTAAAGGATGCCAAAAATCATTCTAAAGTATCCTTAGATGAACATTGAAAAAAATAATTACGAAAGACCAAATCAAACTTACTTATTGCACAAAAATTGAAAAATTTCTATAATTGAACAGCCACAAATGAAGCTTTAATAGTCGCGTGCTTTATCATTACGCTGCCCATTAATGCGCAACAGGAAATATTCAGAACGTAAGATGGGACTGTTTTACTTTGAAACAGTAAAGAATGATGGAAAATTGCCAAAGCTAGATTATTCCATTATTGTAAGAAGGTAGATGAATACGTACTTTGACGAAGTAAAGTCGATAAAAGAGGGTAAGAACACAAGGCTCGGGCGGGAGGACACTGCTCAAGCTCAGTACACTACTTAAATGTGCACATTGTTCATACTCGCCAGGATCTGTACTCTGAATAAGATAATGGGGACATTTGAGATATTCTTCAGTTCGTTTCTCCTACCAAATGGTGCCAGATCCAATGGCCGAGGAGCAGTGGTTTAAGAGGTCCCAGGTCGCGCACCAGGAGGTGTGAGCAGTTTTCTCTGAAGGAAATAAGGGAACTTCGACGACAACGGTTATGGCCTAACAAGTCAAATCCATTTCAATTAACCCACTGA
>NC_051415.1:20106017-20106140 GCF_015228065.2 Penaeus monodon
TATATATATGTAAGTTTGAGGAGCGGGTGGTTATGTCTTAATGAGAATGTATGAGATAAGTACGGTGAAAAGTGAATGTTTTGGTGTTGTGGAATGTGAGGTCCTTATCTGGTGTGTTTACAT
>NC_051415.1:20106687-20106777 GCF_015228065.2 Penaeus monodon
CGGATGAAAAGAATGAAAGAATATTTATAAATATTGGACCCGGAAGCACACCATGTTGATGCTATAGATATATGAGGGTATTTCAGAATA
>NC_051415.1:20106946-20107193 GCF_015228065.2 Penaeus monodon
TTCACGTACAGAAACAGCACATAAAAAAGAAAGAAAAATACTTCGGTAACGAATATTTATTTTGTTTGTTTACTCGCAGCGACTTCCGACTCTCTGCTCCCCCCCCCCCCTCTTCCATTAGCCCTCTCGTGCCCCTGAATATTCATAGTTCCTGTTCGCTGAAGGGAGATAAATTTTCACTTGAAACGGTGCTCCTTGTTTTACTAAATATTTCCTATATGACTCCTCTGTTAATAGTCTGTAAATG
>NC_051415.1:20107682-20108613 GCF_015228065.2 Penaeus monodon
TTCACATACCATCATTACTCCTACAGGACACGGGTAAAGGTGCAGGCTGTCCTCACTATCACTGGGTGTTTCTTTTCTTCCGCGGAAGTTTGTTTTTGCTTCTAGACTTAGTTCCTTTCTGTGCTTGTACGTGTTCTACGGGTTGTTCTTCTGGTTGCTGTTCTTCTTCCTGTGCCACTGGTAGGTTTTCCGTTTGTTAAGCCATGCCAAAAATCATTCTAAAGTATATCCTTAGCATGAACAGTGAATATAAAATACTTACGACAAGCCCAAATCCAAACTTACTTGTTGTCACAGAATTGAAAAGATTACATATAATTAACCGTGCCACAAATGTAGCTCGTAGTCGGCGTGCTTTATTCATTACGCTGCCCATAATGCGCAACAGAAAATTCAGAACGTAAGCAACGGGGGTTAACTTTCTGAACAGTAACAGCAATGATGAAATTGCAAGCTAGATTAGGTCCATTTTGTGAAGGTATTCTGATACGTACTTTGTGAAGTCGTCGATAAGATAGAGGGCCTCGAGAACGACAGGCATCTGGGCGGGAGGACACTGCTCAAGCTCAGTCACCACTCCTTCAATGTGCACGATTGTTCTACGCGCCAGGATCCTGTTCTGATCCCCCCGTGATGGGGATCATTTGAGATATTCTTCCGTTGGGCTCCTCCCATTTTGGGGTTTCCCGATCCAGGCGGGAGCGGTGGTTTGAAAAAGCGGTCCAGGGTCTGCGCCACCCAGGAGGTCCCGTAGTAGCAGTTTCTTGAAAAGTAAGGGCCCTCTCGGCAACGACTCGATGGCACTAGCATCGTCAATTCCATTGTCATTACCACTGCAAAATAAACCATAAGTGCGATTATAGAAATCGGCTTCATCATTTTGAGATATTCTTAAAGCTAATACTTTAAATAATATATTATTCAGAGATGT
>NC_051415.1:20108977-20109117 GCF_015228065.2 Penaeus monodon
AGGGCCCTCTCGCGCAACGACTCGATGGCACTAGCATCGTCAATTCCATTGTCATTACCCACTGCAACTATAACCATAAGTGCGATTATAGAAATCGGCTTCATCATTTTGAGATATTCTTAAAACTAATGCTTTAAATA
>NC_051415.1:20113798-20114300 GCF_015228065.2 Penaeus monodon
GGCGGTTAACTTTCTGAACAGTAACAGCAATTATGAAGTTGCAAGCTAGATTGGGTCCATTTTGTGAAGGTATTCTGATGCGTACTTTGTGAAGTCGTCGATAAGAGAGAGGGCCTCGAGAACGACAGGCATCTGGGCGGGAGGACACTGCTCAAGCTCAGTCACCACTCCTTCAATGTGCACGATTGTTCTACGCGCCAGGATCCTGTCTCTGATCCCACCGATGATGGGGATCATTTTGAGATATTCTTCTGTTCGTGTCTCCTCCCATTTGGGTTCCAGATCCAAGGCCGGGAGCGGTGGTTTGAAGAGCGGTCCCAGGGTCTGCGCCACCCAGGAGGTCCCGTAGTAGCAGTTTCTCTGAAGAGTAAGGGCCCTCTCGCGCAACGACTCGATGGCACTAGCATCGTCAATTCCATTGTCATTACCCACTGCAACTATAATCATAAATGCGATTATACAAATCGGCTTCATCATTTTGAGATATTCTTAAAACTAATGC
>NC_051415.1:20118657-20118990 GCF_015228065.2 Penaeus monodon
GGCGTGTAATATTATATAGGATAAAGAGCTTCTCCTATAAATTACGTTTTCTATGAATTTTATCATTCATTGAAAACTCCTTGTGGGTAACTATAATATTTTGTGTAATTTGCTTCCTTGTTTTTCAGTTGTCTTTTATTCCTTCATTGCATATTTCTATCTTTTGGGTTTCTTTTTCAGTGATCCATCTAATCTTGGAAATTATTTTTTCCAGTTATTATCGGTGTAATATGTGTTGTTGATTTTCATAGCAAATGATCGATTCAGGAAATAGCTGAAATATTCGTCTCCCAGAAATTAGCCGAAAAAATTTTGTTTCGATTTCTTAATATT
>NC_051415.1:20119410-20120275 GCF_015228065.2 Penaeus monodon
GATGAAAGAAAATGAATGATTAACAACATGAACTAACAATTAATATCGTAAAAAATGTATGTATGCTTCCTACTGCTTCCTACGAGAACTTTGCTTCACCTTCGGAACAAGATTTCGTTATTTATTTTATAAATGATCGATCATAAACTAATAAACGCGTGAATACAGGAAAACTAACGATGTACTTTCCAAACTGAAAACTACGCAACATAAAATGTTGATGTTCACGTACATTTCTCTGTTAGAAAAAAGTAAACAATATATGTATATATTGTATATTTTCATTAACTCTAAACAGACTTCCATCTATGTTCCCAAAGTGTGGGTCTTGCTACTTCCAACGAATCGCAAAATCTTTACAGGAAACTCATTTTTACGGGGTAACTAAATCATATTGCGTGTTTTCTCCGCCACGCAAATTCTATTATTTGTTACATTATGAAAATTATACATTCTCAAATCCAGCCTGAATTTGTGGAAAACTGTCATGCTTATATACATTATACAGTTACACTAATATAATTTTCAAAATATTTCAAAGTATGGTTTTCAATCACATGATAATTTTTACCGGTTTCTTGCGCATTTTTTGCCGTTAGCCGTGAATATGATCCGAAAACGGTCTGAAACAGGCCTTTAAATATTGTCGCATCACCTTTATAATAAAAATTATTATAAGTTCTAGGATATTTTGTGCCTATGGCCATTTCAACTATAATATCTCTTGTCGGCTTCTTACAGTAAATCGTTCAATCGGCCTGACCTTCACCAACCTGAACACCAGCTGAAATTTCCTTTGAGGAACGCACAGCATTCAAGTTATGATTGGTCAGAGAAATGGCATCATTTGGTAAAACTGTGATTG
>NC_051415.1:20120306-20122236 GCF_015228065.2 Penaeus monodon
GTAATTGCCAATACGGCAATTAGGTTATAGATGTCTGTTAAGCAACAGTTAGCGTTTGTTGGCCTTTCATATATGGGAGATGAGCCATTTTTCAATACTTATATACGATATACCAAGGTCTAGAGTAGTACTTAACTAGACCTGTATCCTGTAGTATTTAGGCAGATGTATATTATAAATAACAGTCATTTGTTATATACACACTAACATTATTTGTTTTACTATGAATCTCGTGGGAATATCGCACCTGAAAATAAAGATTAACTACCGCAGATACCTAACATGTTTCGCAAATTCCAACCTTAATCGGAGTCGCTGTCTCAGAGTTGTCCGCCTCGATGAGGGAAGGGCTCATCTCCCCTTTGTTTCCACCTTGTGGCGTATACAGCCTTGCTTCGTTAAAAAAAAAAAAATGTAGGTCAGCTTCTTCATATTCTTTAATAAGCCTATAACGAGAGATATTCAGTTCTCATTCCAGGACTCTTCGTCCATTCTTTAGGGTCCAAACAATTTCCGGAATGATTTATAACTTTGTGCATATACCCATGATATTTTGATGTGCAATAGGCTGCCCAGCCATTTCTAATTATTATACTTCCTTTAACTACATTTTTTTCTTTATCAAAGTAATATATGTTTCTGCACTCTGATCATCCTTGTCAAGGGGGCATAATAAAATTATTTTTATCGCTCTTCGACCCCGCCAAACACCCACACTCCCACACTCCTCCCTCTCCCCCGCAATTGTATTTTCGACGCACAATGAGCGTCTCGTCTATCTCGACGATTACACCGGCACCTCCTATTGGCTTCTGATTTTCAAGCCAGTTTTCTGTTACCTCTGAACAGAAACTTTCCGTCCACACTCGTGCCACTTAATAAATGTAAACAGCTAGCAACCGTTTTGTGGGTCCTATTCTTTTACAGCCAGTATTTTACGAAAATAAAAATTTCGCTGGAGGCATAAGGGTCTCTTGACGAAAGGTGCCAGCGGAATCGCTTACGGAGAGGCGCAGCTTCTGCGCCGTTTCATTTTAGCGATTTTTCTCCAGTGCCCACAATACCACATGGCAGATGACAGTGCGGGCACTCCATTCCAGATGGTAATACACCGTGCTTCCTCAAAAACAATAATGATCTTTCGCCTCCATTTTTCCATATTAAGACTAGCCTCAAGATGCTCGCCTTTCCCCTAAGATGCACATAATGCTGAAACGAGCAGTGAACTGCGCGTCACTCTAAAGGAGACGATTTCATGATCGCATGTGGCCGAACATTACTTACACCGACTTCATTTTAACCATAAATGGCGATACTTTACTTATGTTAACATTGTTGAAAACTACCTGTTACGCTCATGGTAGCACGTGACTGTTACAAATATACCTCGGGCATGTACATGACCTAATGCCGTTTTAAAACTCCCGCGCGACCCTTTTGCCCCCTGCTGGCCATCATTTGAGAAATGCCGATCGCTTTGCGCATTTCTTTATTTACATTTCTAAATATCGGAAGGTAATAACATAGACAAAAAGTGTCTCATCTTCAGTAATTCATTACATGCAAAAAATTTCCTTGTATTACATGGCTATGGGAAACTGAAACTATACATTTTCTTTTTATACCAAAGCTGGTTCTGTCTTTTTCTTATTCTCCCTTTTCTGAAGCTTAAGTGATATCCAGAAATGATACATTTAACTTATCACATCTTGGTGTTGTATTTATCCTTACATAATTGTGCTTTATCGTTCAAGTTATTTGTATCTCCACAAATCGATTTCTGATCAGTTTGTGTTTCAATATCATAGATATTGCTAATTCTTATGACAAATATGTAATGCAAGGGAAAGACGCCAGTATTCTCTACCAGGGCATTAAAGCAGAACAAGATTAATGATAACATGGGCAGTGATAATTGCATCACTGTAGC
>NC_051415.1:20124930-20125320 GCF_015228065.2 Penaeus monodon
GATTGTACCTTGTATTTCATAACTATCTTCACTTACTCCCCACCCCTTTTCACAGGCTATAATATATTTAATCGAAGTCTACGAAATGAAAATGAAAACCCTTACGCTGTTCACGATAACATCCCAATTAGCCATCGTACACATCATGAAAGTTTTCATCTTCATCCTAAATGATGTACACGAAACATTAAGAAAGAATAGTAATAAAGAAGACAAAAGTAAGTTCACACTAAGGGTCACCTCCTTCCCTGAGGCCATCGGGTGAAAGGGCTGGCAATGCTAATCTCGGGGAACCCCCTGACATATATTTTTTTTTCTTTCTTTCTTTTGTAAGGCGATGATTTCATTTTTTATATTTTTAATTCTCTTTCATTATTGTTATCATTATCA
>NC_051415.1:20125511-20125641 GCF_015228065.2 Penaeus monodon
TTGACATGCATACATGTGTATATATGAGTAGTATATATATCTGTGTGTTTGTGCAAGCAGTCGGATTAAACAAAATGGGAAATTACTGAAATTTTGAACCAGACTGTTATCTCGATTACTGTTTGTTGCT
>NC_051415.1:20127887-20128987 GCF_015228065.2 Penaeus monodon
GGAGGAAGGGGAAGAGGAGAGAGGAGGAAGGAGGAGAAGGAGGGAGGAAGGGGAAGAGGAGGGAGAAGGAAGAAGAAGGAGGGAGGAAGGGGAAGAGGAGAGAGGAGGAAGGAGGAGAAGGAGGGAGGAAGGGGAAGAGGAGGAGAGAGGAGGGAGAGGAGGAAGGGGAAGAGAGAGAAGGAGGAGGGAGGAAGGAGAAGAGGAGGAGGGAGGAAGAGGAGAAGGAGGGAGGAAGGGGAAGAAGGGGAGGAAGAGGAGAAGGGGAGGAGGAGGGAGGAAGGGGAAGAGGAGGGAGGAGGAAGGAGGAGAAGGAGGGAGGAAGGGGAAGAGGAGGGAGAAGGAAGAAGAAGGAGGGAGGAAGGGGAAGAGGAGGAAGGATAAGCACAGAAGGAAATCCAAGAAGACGAACGAGAGAAGGAGCGAAGGGATGAGTGGGAGAAAGGCCTTCCTGTTTCGCCACGTTTGTAGGTTATGGCGCCCCGGGAAGTGCTGGTCAGGTCTCTTCCAAGGAGCGACTTTGCTTGCGAGATCTGCACGTTCGGAGAGCATGATGCTTACGTAATTAGATTTTGCTTTTTCGTTTTTCTCCCCTGTCTCCTTTTGTGTGTATCTTTTTTTTTCCAAATAATTCCCAGATCACTGACCGTTGGTGGTGGTTCGTCGATGATTATGGGTGACTCGCTGTTGCCATGTGGCCGATCGTGAGTCAGCCAAAAGTCCGGCGCTGAAGGTCAAATTCCAAAGGGTTTGGGCAAAATCGTGTGAAAAGGGGAAGTAGAATCATATCATCTGTTATCTTGAAAAAAAGGGTGGGGGATGTGGAAAGAACAATTCTCCCCCATCAGAGAGAGATATAAAAAGGAAAGACATGCATTTCCCGCAGAGAGACAATAGATGTACCCCTCACGCAACGACCTGCCTCGTTGTTCTCTCTCTGATGATGATGGGAGTCCTCCTTACCTCTTCCTCTTGCCCCGATCTTCCCAACTCCTTCTCGGACTTCTCTGGTTCCCTAGATACGTAGGATGGACGGCCGGGAACTCCCCCGACCTCTTCCCTGGCGCAGGCAATAAACCTAAATGTCAGTTTGCATTAGTCTG
>NC_051415.1:20132142-20133276 GCF_015228065.2 Penaeus monodon
CATTCGATAAAACAGAACGATAATCAAACAGCGAGAGAGAGAACGAGTGAAATCTTCACCTTGAGGCCGAGTCTAAAACTCCGAAGGGAAACTCCCGTGAGTTACGGCGGCGGGGACGGGAAAGGCAACCACTGCCGGGAGGTTGAAAGGACAGGTTGCACGAGGCAGGTGGGCGGGCTGGTGCGAGGAGAGAGAGGAGCCCCCGGGACGCGCTTTCGACAACCAGAGGCAGGGGAAGGGCATCAAACGACTGGTTCTTGGGACCGTTTGCAACACGAGGAAATAGTATGAGGTGTTGATTCAATGGGTTTTCCGTTTTCTATTTTTTTTTTCCCAGGAATTAAAGCAATAGAGAGAGAATGGGAAATTATAAAAAGGTTGATGGGAATTAGAGGCCTATTTCGATGATTGAAAGTGACCCTTACCTTTTTTCCCTTTCGGTAAATGGTAAGAAACACATTCTCTGCCAATGAACTGAATCAGGTCCGACAGCGACGCCTCGGTGGCCGTCACTGACCTCATTCTACATTTTTAATCTTGTTGTTTCTTTTATTTGTCTTCGGGAATCTCCACAAGGATGATGGAAATAGTAATAGTGAAAATGATAGTGATAAAAAAGATGAAATATTCGCAATTAAGTGACACAAACTCACATTGTAAATGGACTTTCAGAGAAAGTAAATAAAAAAAGAGAAAGAAAGAGGCGATGAGAGAGAAAAGTGGGACAAAATTTTAGATTAAAAAATAAATGAAAGAAAAAGAGGATATAAAGAAACATGACAAATCAAATAAAGAAAATGAAAGATGTCAAGACAAATAAACTGAAAGAAATGAAGAACAGAAGCTAAAAAGCTAAAGAAAAGAAGACAACAACGAAGGAACGAAAAAGGTAACATACAAAAAAGAAAAAAAAGAAAAGAAAAAAAAAACATATAAGACAAACCGATATGAAACGAGTGAATGAATAGCTGAATAAACAAATTAATAAACAAGAAAAGAAACGGAAAAGCAGAACAGACAAACAAACAACACTCAAACAGTAATTCTATACATCTCATTCTCCAGCAATTATTTACGACCCTCATAACACATGGCGAGATAAGAAGCGAATCACAAAGTATATGGGGATATTTG
>NC_051415.1:20133568-20133973 GCF_015228065.2 Penaeus monodon
GCGGGATATTCCAGTATTTCCTTTGGTATTTAAGCCTGACACTGTCCCACTTCTTCCTCATAAACAAGCAAGCGACGGCCGACGAAATGTCAAATGCCCTTCACAGCTGACTTTCCTTTCTAGAACTGACCTTACTTGGCCGGACACCCGCCGGAAGGTCAGGTCAAGCCAGGCTCTTCCGAAGTGACCTCGTTTAAAAAGAGCAAGTCGGAGGACAACACTTGTCTCATCATCTTTCCCTTTTATATCCGTTTGATAATGAACTCTGCTTGTATTTTGCAAACGCAAGGTCACGAAACTAAAGCTGGTCAAGGGTCGGAGGTCAGAGGTCCAGGGGGTAATGGAAACCACAGTTCTTAGTCTCAGGGTTAGATACGAGGCGGTGTTTGTTGTTTTTTGAAAAGA
>NC_051415.1:20139448-20139591 GCF_015228065.2 Penaeus monodon
GCAACTATTTGTAGGTGCCGTTACACTGATATGATTTATATTACAACCCTTGAATTGTAAATGACGCAGTGAGTCAGTGAACTTGCATATATAATGATTTATGCGAAGAGAAAATTGTAGTACTCCTTGCGAAGCTGAGTAAA
>NC_051415.1:20141402-20141700 GCF_015228065.2 Penaeus monodon
AAAATGTAAATAAGAAAATAAGAATCATTAGAGAGATAGTTATCGACAGTTACTTATAATCTAGCGTATGAGACGTTGGGATCCACTGTGTGATATTTCCTTTTAAGAGATGTAGCCTCAGACACCACACTCCATTTATAGGTCCATTTATATTCTTCCTTATGCACTGTGCGTCAATCGTGCATTTAAGTGAGCCCGGGCATGCTCTTTATAAGCAATTCACAGAAAGCATACATGATTATTATATCACGAAAGATCAATAATGCTCACCTTGTAGTGCAGACTGGCCTTACTAAGT
>NC_051415.1:20143336-20143550 GCF_015228065.2 Penaeus monodon
ATTAAAATTTAAATTTTTTTTAAAAAAATTTTTTATATATTATAATTTTTTTTTTTAATTAACAATAAAAAATATATAATATAAATATATAATTGTTTTTTTTTATAAAATAATTTAAAATATATAATAATATAATATAATATTTTATTATAATATTATTAAATATATAATATATATTTATAATATAAAATATAAAAAATATAAAAAATTATAA
>NC_051415.1:20143627-20143784 GCF_015228065.2 Penaeus monodon
ACAAATTTTCCCCCCCCCCCAATATATATATATTTATATATAATAGAATTAAAATAAATATAATAATAATATATATATATATATATTAAAATTTTTTATATTGTTTATATACATTATATTTATATATATAATTATAAATTATTATATATATACTATA
>NC_051415.1:20145614-20145942 GCF_015228065.2 Penaeus monodon
ACACAATAACTGTATGTATGACTTAGTGGCCATTTCTGCCTAAAAGGACTTTTGATTTTTTCGTATAATAACATGTTTTTTCTGTAAATTGTTAAAAAGAGCATCCCCGGGGCTCATTTAAATGCACGATTGACCACAGTGCTAGAAGAATATAAATGGCCCTATAAATGAGTTGTGGTGTGAGGTACATCTTTTAAAAAGGGAAAATTTCACACAGTGGATCCCAACGTCCATACGCTAGTTATAAGTAACTGCGTATCTCTCAAATTTTCTTATTTTATTTACATTTAAACATCGTATATGCAAGGGAAAATTTACACGGGAGAAA
>NC_051415.1:20145984-20146168 GCF_015228065.2 Penaeus monodon
AAAAACAAAACCCCAAAACCCTTTTTTTTCATGCAATCTTTAAAAGTTTTTTTTTTTTGTTTTTGTGTCTATCTCGAATTAATATATATTTTTCCATGGTTTTTTACTGATTTTGAAAAAAATGCAGTGAAAAAACATTGCCATAAAAATAACAGAAATTGTTTAGGGAAAAAGAGGGGGAGAA
>NC_051415.1:20146970-20147191 GCF_015228065.2 Penaeus monodon
AAATGTAATGTAATGATACACATGCGAAACGTATCATTTTGGCTCCTTATTTGCAACCTTTCCCGTGGAACGACCGCTTGCTATAAAAAAGCGGAGAAAGAGGGTGCATACCACAAAAACGAGGAAGTGAGAGAAAAAAGTAAACGACCAAATTAACTACATTTATTCTTCGTCATGCCCAGGAGTTCCTGGTTTGCATGTTGGTTCCCACATATGTTGCA
>NC_051415.1:20147259-20147672 GCF_015228065.2 Penaeus monodon
CGTCCCGGGTTTTCCCAGCGGCTGTTGGGAGTAGATAACAACAGTGACTAGCATTCTCTTGCTGTGTGTTGAATTCTAAGGGGTATCGCCTACTTTATCGTTTGACATCAGATTGTTGACAAATTAATCAATACTAACTTACTTTATCAGTGATTTTTCTTATTCGTTTTTTTTTGGGGGGGAGGGGGTTGGGGGGGGCAATGACTGTAGATTTATTTGTAAACTTGTAAGAAAAAATCCTTGGTCATCTTTACAGCTTTACACGTCGTTAAACGGCTCTCGATTATTCTCGCCTGACTACGAGAAGGGACCTGCGATCTAGAGAGAACTGGTTATACATAATCATGCCTTGTGTATATGACCTCAGATATATTGGTCAAGGAATACGCAAATACATGTGCGCTCGTGAGGAT
>NC_051415.1:20148204-20148435 GCF_015228065.2 Penaeus monodon
GAGCTATACAGAGGAAGAAGACTTGTTTATTAGAAAAAAAAAGCATAAGCAGGTGTAAAAACCCAACAACAAAAAACAGAAATCCGGATTGGGAGACGGGAAATCGCAGGAAGGGGGAGGGGGGGAGGGGGTCTATGGAAGGCAGGAAGGGATGGGGGGGGGGAGGGGCGTAGATATCACAAATATAATTTTTTTTTTCTGAGGTGAGTGAAGGGGAGGATTGACATAGCT
>NC_051415.1:20148571-20148797 GCF_015228065.2 Penaeus monodon
AAAGACCTAAATTTGAAGAGGTATGAGGAGAAAAAAGTGCGCTAGGGGATGCACCTGGTCTCTCCTGCCTCCCTCTCCTGTTCCGTACGTTGCCTGTACCAACAATGCCGGTTAAGCTTTTAGCATGCAGTAAACACACGTATATGAAAAAATGGAATACTGACGAAAGAGCATGATTTTTGCCACAGAAGAATATATCGAGGATTAGATCGCCTTCTTATATACA
>NC_051415.1:20149814-20150146 GCF_015228065.2 Penaeus monodon
TCCGCGGTGTCATTTTCTAGGCCCAGAAATTAGCTAAAAATATTTTTCTAAAGAAAGAAAGAAAGAAAACCCTTCACCCGTCCCTAAAGGTAATGACTTGTTCGACAACAACGACGAGAGAGAGAGAATATTGGTCAACATTTTCCTTGAGAGAAGTTGTCCTCACTGGATAAGGAAAATGTGCAGAGCATTGTGCTGTCTTCCTCGATGCATACAAACGCATTTAAAATTATATATTTGCATTCTAATGGAAAGGTTTATTAGTTACGCAAAAATGGATACATACCCCTTGCACTCAGCACAAACATATATACTTACACATATAAACACAG
>NC_051415.1:20150208-20150505 GCF_015228065.2 Penaeus monodon
CTGTTTCGTTCATATCTATAATGCATTTCTTTGCAGCTGCGTAAAACTTGGTTAAAATTGTTTCAGGTGCGGCTCTTCATGAATAGAGCAAAAAAATAAAAAGAGCCTTGGATTTACACCACAATATTTTCATTTTTTCTTTATTCGTCTTTCTGTGATCTGTTCTGATCTGTGGATGGAATTAAGCTGAAGTTATTAATTGTTCATTTCTTACTCCGAAATGAAGCAGGGATACTAACATAAGTGCTTGCAAATTGAAAACAAAAAAGTTAACCAATTAGAGTGCCTGCTTAAAAT
>NC_051415.1:20150680-20151621 GCF_015228065.2 Penaeus monodon
TTCCTACAAACACACGCAAGTACTCAGACAATAAACACAACATCTCTTCGCATTAAAATCATCTCTCAACTAGACAAGAGAGATAAGACATCAAACTGAGGTTTCTCATTGTGCCGAAGGTGAGTTATAGTCGACAGAATGACCCTGAGATTAACAGCTAATATATTTTTTTTCTGCTGCCTTCTCCTCTCGATCTGATGATGAGTGCTTTGATAAGGTATTTAGTGAGAAATGTACATATAAACTAATAAAAACAAAGGGAAATAGGCTGTAGAAGGGAAAAGGTAAGTGGTTCGATCTCATTAATATGTTCTTTTCATCCTTCTTGGAATAATAAGCTAATCAAATAATTGTTTTCTAGACAATCCTCAAAACGGGGTTCATATCCAAGAATGGAGTTTTTAATTTGAGATATAGGCCACACACAGAATATTAGAATACCGAAGAAATATACAAATTATGCAGGTACTTACCGTGAATTAATATTAGCAAAAGATAGATAATGAGCATTTAAGATTGGGCATTTTGCTGGGGATGAAAATATATATTTGATTTACCTTTGCTGCACGAAAATTAATTTCATCCGACTTTTAAAACATGAGCAGCCTGTGACAGGTGATAGTAATAAAGGCTTTTCAAAATTAATGAACAGTCTTGCGGCTGTACTCAAAATATGCTTACGTATATATCTTATATTGCCAACTAATATAAGTACAAAAACTTATTCCAGCAGGCACTTACCAACTTTTTTACGTATCATGAATTTGCGAATCTTAACGATAATCATCATTGTTCATATATTTACTTTTTCCTACTTGAAAATATTTACATTTAAAATAACAGAAACATTCTAAGTCAGTAACATACAACTGCAACAAGACAAAATGAGCACTAACATACAGACAAAGAACTAAACAGACAGATATGAAAACGAATAACAA
>NC_051415.1:20151717-20152050 GCF_015228065.2 Penaeus monodon
TGTATGTAAATATATGTACAGCCATCGCAGCTCGGCCAGCCTGCGTCGACGGAAACCCGAGTTCCTTCAAGAAACGCGGAAGCCTGGGAAACCCCCTTCCCTCCCGTCTCTCCTTCACTCCTCGTGCCTCTTGTTATTCCAAGCTTTCTCGGTCCGCACGCGCACGCACGCCGCTGTTGCACTTTAAATAGGCTCTCAACAGATGAAGAAGGTCTTGTGACTCCTTCTAAGACGGTGCGAAGGAAAAATGTTTTTTAAGAAAATTCTGATACGGAGTTTCCACAATCTCTAGTGGTATGCAGGCACAGGATCCCTCTCTCTCTCATCCCCCCC
>NC_051415.1:20152869-20153144 GCF_015228065.2 Penaeus monodon
TCCTCTCAACAAACAACAAACATCCCGACAGGTGTTTCTCATTTAAAGGCCAAGAAAACAAAAGTGGTTCGAGGAAGGAGAAATTTCCAGAAGCAGCGGTCCATGACGCGTTGGCTGAGGCAGAAAATTGAAAGGATTACCAGCCTGATATCGTGTAAGAAATGACTTAATTGCGAAGATCCTTGAGGTGAAAAGATCTTTTTTTGGCATCTTTATAGGGTTAACTGAATTATATTTCTCGCGCATCATTGCTGGTGTTTTTAGCGTACTGGTCG
>NC_051415.1:20153858-20154056 GCF_015228065.2 Penaeus monodon
TTCTAATGAAACTCATTTTTTTCCATGTCATTTCAGTCGTACGCTTAATGTGTAAGATAAGCTAACGAACAATTGCTTTCGTGGAAAACAATTGCACCAGAGATGTTCCGGCGCCACAGCGGTTCGGGGAAAGACGCTTTTTTTTACTGTAAAATTGGAGGTGTTTAAACGCTCAATTGAACACGAAGTATATTCTTT
>NC_051415.1:20154751-20155028 GCF_015228065.2 Penaeus monodon
GGAACAGATGCCAGATATCACATATAGCCGATTATTAGAATGATAGCATGACACTGCTGAATATACTGTACATACATATATTTTTTTCAAATTTACCCCTTCCATGGAAAAGAACCCGTGAAAACACGACGTAACTGTATGAACTAATCAATCGTGGCACAGCCGGATTTGGCGATCAAAGAGAGCAATTTAGATGCATTTGATTGATTATTTCCTCCGTTTTAGCTCAGTTTACTGCGCGTAAAGACTGGGTTGTGACAAGGGCGAACAGGATTCG
>NC_051415.1:20156017-20156565 GCF_015228065.2 Penaeus monodon
CGCACCCACAGATGAATAAAGAGCGAAGACAACAATCATAAAAAAAGCTCATACAACGGTCAAGAAGACGAACAAAACAAGAAAGGAAAAGCGGGCTACAGAAGGGACCGGGAATTCCCCACCAACCAGTTCCTCAGTAACTTCCCCGAAGAGAAGATCTGGAGTTATGCCTGTCTGCCTCGGGGTTACTGCTCTTGCATGGGAGGCTGGCTTACCATGCAGGCTCTCCGTGCATGATTTTTTGGCGATGCACGAAGGGGTGACTATGGGAAATTTATCGTGATCGCAAGTTTTCGCTTTTTTTTTTTTCGTTGTGAGAATGTTCATTGTCACTGTCAGTATGTTCCTTTTTTGTCGCTTTTAGAGTGTATCGGCTTGGAGGTTAAAGTGTTTCTTTTTTGCTCTCACTGTGGACCGTCTTTATTGCTAAATTCCTTTTTTTTCTGTTCTCTAAGAAATCACCTAACTGGCGCCGAAAGAACGGTCATTTCAGAGTAATTACTATTGTTTTGCACACTGCTTTGAGGCTAAGTATGCCATCCTGTTGC
>NC_051415.1:20157056-20157338 GCF_015228065.2 Penaeus monodon
TACTGCAAGATGTTGGATGCTGCTGCAGTCTGCACTCTGTCGGGAGATGAACATCCTTTGCAAACGTAATCTCAAGCCTGGATGCTACCTGTTTCCTACCTATTTCGATTTTTTTTCAATTTATTTCTACTTGCCTTTGCTTCATTTTGTTATATACTTGGCCATCGTTGTTTTGTTTGGTAGTTTATCAGAACCGATTCTTAGAATATCGTTTTAGCAACTGCATCTGTTTTGTCCTAATTTTTTTATTTTTTTTTAAAATTCCAATTTTGCTTGTTTCAC
>NC_051415.1:20157409-20157599 GCF_015228065.2 Penaeus monodon
CAGCAATTACTTAGCTTGCGTTCTTCCCGTGGCTACATTTTAGCTGCAATTTGATAAAAAAAAATATATATGTACTATATCAAGTGTAAAATATTCTTTAGATTTTAACATCTCATCATTTCACTATTTCATTGTGTTCCAGCCTCTGGCTACGCTGAAGCCACAGAGGCATTTATTTGATAAAGAAGCA
>NC_051415.1:20158034-20158187 GCF_015228065.2 Penaeus monodon
ACGAATGAGAGTTCGTTTTCTTTTTTTCTGTCGACAGAGTGCCAAGCAAAAGCCTTCACACGAGATGCCTTTCCGGAATCGCACGTGAAGTAAAGGTCGCGATGCTCGTCACAGGAACCACAGCCACTCAGGCACGGAGAGGCTGAATTCCGG
>NC_051415.1:20158378-20158507 GCF_015228065.2 Penaeus monodon
CACCCTTATTTCTTTTTGTTATCCTTCGTTTTGTCTATTTTATCACCTGTTCCTTGTCCTTGCCTTTCTTCATCTACTTTCATTCATCAGCTTTTTACCATATGTTTTTAGGCCCCTTTTTGCGTGGTA
>NC_051415.1:20158748-20159117 GCF_015228065.2 Penaeus monodon
TTAATATATTCACGCCGCTCTTCCGTCCAATTCACTCTCCGTCGCCATTTCTGCATGACACACCTTCCTTCTGACAGGCAATACAGGCGCGTCATGCACAGTACCTTGCCATGCACTGTACCCGGAGCAGTGGGAAGAGCGCTGGTCTCAAGCCTATACTTGAGCATGCGCTGACGTCAGCAGCATGCTCGCTTCCTGAGGGCATGTATGAAGCAGCATAAACAACAATGGGTATCGCTGTCTCGAGAAGGCGTGGAGTTGCTTGGTCCAGGCCAGCGTACTTGGCGGTTGGATAAAGCGGTGGTGAGCAGCTGTGGTGGCGGGGGCGGACGATAAGAGATGGGGTATGGAGTAAAGAAAGATAAAGTC
>NC_051415.1:20159214-20159303 GCF_015228065.2 Penaeus monodon
TGAGTATGCTGAGAGGCACAGAAAAACGATAGGCAGACAAACCGATAGCCAAACAGACTAAAACATGATTAGGATGGGGCATGGAGTCA
>NC_051415.1:20159674-20160309 GCF_015228065.2 Penaeus monodon
TTTCCTTGTCTCTTTTACCTGCTTCTCAGTCATTGGTCTTATTTATTATCCGTAACCTTATGACAATCATGATTAGGACAATAATCGTCATTACAATCATTTCTGTCATCATTTATGCTGCCATCAGTGTATTAGCATTCTCCTTATTTTTGCAATGACAATTTCTTGTTTTTCACATCTTATTTGCATATTCTTTGGAGAGATTTTCTTTGCTTTTATTTTTTTCTAGCTGACGAGACTGCAGATATACAATATATTCTGCTAACCAAACTTTGACATTTCAAAGTATTTGTTTACACGTCTAAGGGAAAGAGGCTGAAGCGAAATGAACAACAATTCTGGCCATCCATATTAGGTCAGTTTCTTATATATAAGCCTAATTCAGGGACACCAGGAAAACTGAATCTCCGATTTCTAACACTAATAATTCTAACAAACCTTAATCTTGCCTGTATGCAAATATATCACTTTTATATATATATATAAAGGAGTCTAATATGGACGATAATCAAGGTTGAGAAAACCCGTCGCTTTGTCCTTGTGGAGTCAGATATCACGGAAAGGAACCGAGACTGTCTAGCCTTGACTGACATTCGAAAAGTGTAAAAGTCTTCACAGAAAACGAGGAAAAAAAA
>NC_051415.1:20160329-20160416 GCF_015228065.2 Penaeus monodon
AAACTGCACCATCATGATCCCGCTTCATCCTAGATCTAATTTCGTGACTCGCCTGCTAATTTTTTTTCGAGTCATGTAGGTGATTAC
>NC_051415.1:20160474-20160659 GCF_015228065.2 Penaeus monodon
CTTTCTATCTTTCTTTCTTTATCGAGTAATTTCACTTTTTTGAGATTCTAGAGAGTAGTGATAGATCACTGTGTTCTAAGCACTGAAACTATGCATTTTCTTGAATGTTACCGGATACTTGCATTTCGTTGAATTTCATATGCGTTCGTGACGTATTTTGAGGGTCAACTGTCAGCCAATCAAGT
>NC_051415.1:20160730-20160826 GCF_015228065.2 Penaeus monodon
TATATATATAAATATATATATATATATATATATTATATAAGATAAATAAATAAATAATAACTTAGGGTGGAATCCGACATTTTCTTTACACTAATC
>NC_051415.1:20161023-20161369 GCF_015228065.2 Penaeus monodon
GACAGAAGGAAAGCCAAGGAAAAGGAACGGAGGCGGAACAAAGCCTCCTCAAGAAGGCAGTCCTTTCACCTTTCATCGCGACCTCCGACATCTCCGTCTTCCCACGTGACGTCGACCTGACACGTGGGGCGGAGTCTGGACTTGTCTCGTCGGGATAAGAAAAGTCTAGGAAAGGGTTAGAAGCGGGTTAAAGCCATGATTTTCCTCTTTTTTTTTTTTACGTCGGGGCCACGGGGCAGGGAAACCAGTTGCGGGAACAATATTTATCTGTTTTTTTCTTTCCTTCATCGCTCTCTCTCCCCTGTGTACTGGGCAGCGTGGATGCCGACTTTGATACTGCTGGTCA
>NC_051415.1:20161486-20161763 GCF_015228065.2 Penaeus monodon
TGTGTTCGTGTGCTTGCATATGTGCGTTATCATACTACATAATCATAGACGTAGTAATCCAGTATTACAGCTAATAAATACTTAAGTACTTTCTCGTCTATACACCATTCGCCCTCTGGAACTGCAAAGAGGCTATCTTTCACTAGACACTTTGACCAAGGCAAGTTGGTCTTGTGCCACATCTGCCCAATGCATAATAAAGGGTAATCACTGTCATTGCTTAAGGTAAGAATTGGCAGTTCGAGATGGGAAATGCAAAGCGCACATGCATATGCTG
>NC_051415.1:20162395-20162580 GCF_015228065.2 Penaeus monodon
CGTGACGTCATCTGCGCTTTGTCTACGTCGTGTACATGTAGCTTGTCTTGTCGTTGGTCCGCTGGTTTACGGTCCTCGTAAACCCTTTTTTTTTGCTGTGTTTTGCTTTGATTCCTAACGAAACTGTTTTCAGTTCATACTGCACAGGTTGTATTGTTGGTTTAAAAAGGGATTGCAGGGAAGGA
>NC_051415.1:20164235-20164592 GCF_015228065.2 Penaeus monodon
AATCGAAAGATGGATGCTTACAAACTAAGCATAGATAGGGCGTATGTCTGTAACACAGTATAACAATAATTGCAATCGAAATGAATTTCCTAATGGGTATCAATGATCCTAAAACCCGGGGGAGGGGGCCTTTTTTGCAACGGGCAATCTAACAGTCAGAATTGCGAAAAAGTATTCTATTGTTTGATGATTTTCCCCTAAAAACCCCTGAAGGTGTTAACCCCCGCAAAAAAAATCGCTGATGTATACGAATAAATCCCTCTACGAAACCGCCATTATATACGAACTGGTTTCGTTGTGACCTATTTTCTCGGAACTCGATACGGTTTTTATATCTCAAGGGTATTTTGTGTTTGT
>NC_051415.1:20164936-20165055 GCF_015228065.2 Penaeus monodon
AATACATACTACAACAATAACCCACACCGTGTTCAATATTTTTATGTATTATTTAAATTATAAAACAAAAATTTAAAAATATCAATATTTTTTAAATCTTTTACAGACAGAGCCTGTTT
>NC_051415.1:20165443-20166173 GCF_015228065.2 Penaeus monodon
TGGGTAGAACCGAGTGGGTTCATGTCGTAGGTGCCTTTCTAATAGCTTCTAATAGCTTGTAATAGCGTTTTTGATTCCTGTCTAATGGTTTCTGATTCTTGATTTACCTTTTCTTTTTATCGTTCTTTGTTTATATCTTTTCTTTCTCTTTTTTTCTTTTTGTTTTTTTTCTTTTTTCAAGATTGATTTTTTCCCTTTAGTGCCTTTGCTCTTTCGGATATTGCAAGGTTTTACTAAAATCCATTAATGTCCCGAGTGCAAGACTAAATGTAAGGAGGTACGTTAAGTGTAAGAAGAAATTAATTACAATATTAAATTATATCAGTAATTACTGCATTGTTAGCAGTGATGACAAAAGTGTGTTGAAAATGAGAGTAAACAAAGCGTATCGACATTAGTAAAGGTTGCATTAAGGATTCAGGCAATTTTGAATCTATTTGAATAAATTTTGTATTTCTTTGTTCTATGTCAAGGTAAGAGCTGTAGCTTTGACTGGAAGATTATGTACAAGAAAGAAAATAAAGTGAAGGTGAAAAATGGTGTTATCAATATTAACGTCAAAATTTATGAGATTTATGGGGATATTGGTAACGGTAGTTCTGATAAATCATAGTATCAGTAATATTAATAATGGTAAGGAAAATTTTGGCATATTTCAAGTTATCTTTAACTCATTATTCATCAAAATATCAATATTTGTTAATATCTTTTACAGACCCGTATTCTATTT
>NC_051415.1:20166261-20166439 GCF_015228065.2 Penaeus monodon
TCAAAACACAGCCTGTTTTGAATAAACAGTGCTAAAAGTAGTAACATGCTCATTGGTTCGAAAACAGCGCAGTTACTAGCATCTTTATCACCTTAACGACTTCAAGCTGCAAATCATGAGCGACATCAGTCCGGTTAACTGCTTCCAAATGATTTTTCCTTTAGTTCAAAGCTATGAT
>NC_051415.1:20166458-20166716 GCF_015228065.2 Penaeus monodon
TGTTCTCAATCTATCTGTTTTATCACTTTGACACTCACTTCTTTACATGCAGGGGCTTCGGAATACAAAGTTACACATAAGATCAACTCGCATGAAGATTTCAAGTTTGACTCAAGTCGCATTAGGAGACCAAGTACTGCATATATATATATATTTTTTTTACGTAACTTGTTAATGTGTGTCTTTCGTCCTTGACTTGGGGAACTTGTACATGTCGGCATGCCTTAACCTTCTTCAAGTTGAACAGCCTTCAAAATC
>NC_051415.1:20167302-20168120 GCF_015228065.2 Penaeus monodon
GGCGTCTCATTAACTCTTCCACGTCGAGATCGAGGCAAGGGGCATTCGGTCCAGCAACTCAAGTTCTGATGAAAGGCGGTCTTGGATTAAAATCTCTTGGATTGTGGACTTATAAATTCGGACCAAATGACAAAAGACGCGCTGAGCGCCTGGGTCCAAATGCTGAGCGAAGGCAGTGAGTCTTTCTGCCAGGATGTTTTGAAGGTTACACTGCATGTCCTTTGTGGTTGACAGTTTTGCACACAGTCTGTCTTGTTGGTGATTCCGTGGTTTAGCTTGTTTGCTCGTAAATCAGATGTTTTTGAAAGCTTGTTTTGTCTGTCGTGAAAAGTGGTGTGTGTGTGGCACGTGTGTTACAGTGTCTGTCGGGAGTGATGTTTCTCCCAAATAACGTAAATATCAAACTATAGTGAGAGAAAATGGGACACTAATATACAAGTTAACGAAAATACACCTAGAATAGATACACACATTTAAGAACAGATGACTAGTTTAAACAAAAAGAAAACCGTGGCTTTTAGTATAGTAACATAGAGGGATTCCCTTTAATGATGGTTCATTCTTGTGCCCAATCTTTTCTTAACAAATAACAACCGATACTAAACGAATAAGTTACGATAGCGATACACAATACATCCAAAAAATAATGTCCACTAATCCAAGGACCATTAAAGTCAACGTACAAAAAATGCTGAGGTAATAAAGATAACAATGCCAGATAGGATTCGTGATCAAAGTCTTTGCCAGGTGACTGATACGAAAAACATGCGAGTAGAAGAGATCTTAGCTTTGATGACCAATATTTTTTAACTTTTCGT
>NC_051415.1:20168162-20168625 GCF_015228065.2 Penaeus monodon
GTTCTAACCCTTTCTTATTCATTTATTTTCCACCTTTAACGAGAGCTTCTTCAGTCATGTACCGACCCCTCCGAAAGGGACACCTAAAAAATGATTTCTGAATATTCATGGACTCACAGGCAAGACTCGTTTCTGGTCATACAAGGAACCACATTGTCACAGGGACCTGGCCAACAGTGCATCGACTCGTTTCATTGGTGTATTTATAGCCCTGTAATCTTAACTGAAATCTGCATCTGGTATCATTTTTTTCGAGGGGGGAGGTAGAGATCCTGAAAATTTATCGTAAATGAATTTGAACTAAAGAAGTGCCGCTTAAAATTAAATTAAAAGGTTAAAAAATAGGAAGGATTTCGTTTTATTAATTTTGCAGACAGTCTTTTATTTCATTTCAGGTTGGTAAATAAATTGGGGTGTGAGAGAGAAACAGATGATGAAGAAATTTTGAATAACATGGAGTTCA
>NC_051415.1:20168787-20169278 GCF_015228065.2 Penaeus monodon
ACGTGTATACATACAGAAAAGTGTATACATACAATAAACATCGATCATTATATTCACATCTAGTGAATTATAGAAGAGAAAAAATGCAAAAAATGGAACTCATACCTTGATACAAAAAAGAGAGAGAAACAACCTCAGGACCGACGAAGGAATTTCAACAACACAGCCAGGACAAGAAAATGATGAGAGAATCCAACAGGAAACCGCCACTTCCTTCGTTGTCTTCTGCGTCGCCCTGAAAAAAAAAGAATCTTTACATTAAAGTATATAAGAATAGAAAGTCTAAGAATAGAAAGATATTGTTTTGAAGAGTTCTTTTTCAACCTTCTCTTCTTTTTTTTTCTTCTTCAAGTACAGTTCGTGTTGTGCTGAAGAATGTATGCGTCTTCCATGTAACGTTTTATTTGGCTTGTCGCTGACAGGGAGGGAAAAAATAAATTGTCTGCTCTACAGTACTGCTCTTTTTGTGCAAAGATAATTCGCTCGATATT
>NC_051415.1:20170365-20170697 GCF_015228065.2 Penaeus monodon
CTGAGAATGCAATCAAAAGTGCCTGCGAGCGTGACGAGTCCGACAAGAAAGCATAATAACAACAGCGATCATATGACCACACGAGTCAGTGACAAAGGGGCGCCCGAGCAAACACGCGACACACTAACACGGGAATCATACGCCCCAGAGAACAGGCCAGCACGCGCTTTTAACCTCATTCCGTTGGTCGTAACAGAACCCCTCGCGGCCTGGTTGCGGCTGCCACCCCTGTCTCACTTCGGGGAAATCTTTAGGGGGGAAAAAAACTAAGAAAAAGTAAGAAAATAGCACGTCGTCATATCTTTCTTATTTTTTGTTACGTGAGAATGGAC
>NC_051415.1:20170768-20171260 GCF_015228065.2 Penaeus monodon
AAGCCTTGTTACCACGGGGGAAGAATTCCTTGGTTGGGGTTGGGGTCCTGTAGTGTTGCCAGGCTGGGAAGAAGGGTAGTGCCTTAATCCCATCAGAAGATGCTATTCCCTGTCGCCATGCTAGAGTTGTGGGTGAGAGAGTACATCAGCGTGTGTATTGTATTCTGAATCTTTGTATTGTAATCATATGGATATTTGCATCATATTTATTTGAAGCTTTGTATTGGGTTGTCTTGAAATAGATCTTTGTATTTTATCTATTTGAATATTTGTAGTAAGTTTTTGAACCTTTGTATTGTCTTTATTTAAATCCTTATCACCGTATGACCTTTGCGTTCTTATTACAAACGCAACCTACATATGACTCTCAACAGGAAGAAGTTTGTGCAACGTAGTGATCTCAGTGCCGAAACTCGCAGAGAAAACATGTCACAAAGAAACCGATGTCTATAACACATAAACAGAAAAATAGGAACCCAAAGAAAAGCCCAT
>NC_051415.1:20171428-20171727 GCF_015228065.2 Penaeus monodon
GAAAAGACTCAAACAATGGAGTCAACTTCGAGGAGCCCCGTCGTAGCATCGTCGGCCGCGGGTTAAAGCAAACGAAAGTAAACAGTGTAAACAATTCCTGGGTAAACAGACACCCTACACCCCGCGAGACGTGAAATGCGCGTGGCAAACACTTCATTAGGGAATTCCTGTTACTGTCAGGGATGCACAGCACGCCAGAACCGGGAAGTCAAGCGCGAACCGGTGATAGCGGCGGGGAGGAAATTTTTGGAAATCTGACACACGTCTTAACTAAGGTGAAAACTAGGTCAGTCTCGTCA
>NC_051415.1:20171754-20171877 GCF_015228065.2 Penaeus monodon
AAAGTTTTGCTTTCTGTGGTTAAAGTGAGAAAATGGATTGTCAGTTGATCGAGAGAAGTTCAGTGGAAGTGAACAAGCTTGTCACGTCTGAGGTGAAAACCAAGTAAAATATCAGGTGGTGAG
>NC_051415.1:20171896-20172127 GCF_015228065.2 Penaeus monodon
GTGATGAAATCCGTTCCTTTCTTCTCTCAAAGCTAGTGTGGTCAGATCTCTTTTATATTTGACTTTTATCGGCGGGAGATGAAGACAGAGCTAAGGGTGTTGATAGAAAAACCCACGGTAGAATTCACGAACACTTGCTAGTCGTTTGTAACTGTTAATGTTGATATTATCTTTCTGCTTATTATCTTTAGCTTTTTATCTTTGCTTATGGATAAGTGCAGCAACGCAACT
>NC_051415.1:20172166-20172376 GCF_015228065.2 Penaeus monodon
TCCCATTCTCACCATTTATGAGCAAACACGCACTTACATCTAAAACCCGTGTTGGTAAGAGCGCAATTACACATCGCCAATCTATCTAGACGCGCGGGATTTCACACTCTCCCCCTCGACGTCTTCTCGTGGGGGCTGACGCTCGATCATCACGCGCGGAGAACCGGCTGAAGGAGGGTTTCCAGAAATCACACATTCTTCGCTCGTCCT
>NC_051415.1:20172465-20173138 GCF_015228065.2 Penaeus monodon
GAAATCAGAGTCGCCGTGTTTGCGTGTGTTCTGTCTTCGGCTGTGTTTCATTTATGGATTTGTTTGTTTACGTTGATTTGTGGAAGAGGAAGATCATCATAAGCCTGTTTTCTTTGGGAAACAAAATTATTATCAGGAAAAGTTTCGACTTTTTTCAACGTTGATTGAGATGATCTTATATCTAAAGTGTTTTCAAAAATTGTATTATTTTGCAACGTATAAAATACTTTCTTCACCTAAAGATTTCAGAATGAAGGGTGAAATGGTTCTGTATGTCAGACTGATAACAAAAAAAAAAGAAAACAAAACTCAATTAATTTTACACTCGCGCCTAAACCGACATACAAACGTGTAAAGAAACACTTTCAGCTTTGATGGTCTGAACACAGAACACTAAGACCTACATACTTTTCTTTTCTTTTTACCGCTCAAAGGAAATCAAAAGCATCAATTGTGAAAGACTTTTTCTTTAAATTATTTGCATGTTGGTCTCCCAGCGTCGATTCAACGGTGACTGGCAAATATGAAGCGAAGGTAACATCTTTTTGTTTTCACTCTCTGTCACGACCCACGATTTAACGATTTATTTGTCCGAATTTTCTGCTTTCTCGATCGTTAATCCGTTTTCGTTGGCTCGTTTACAGCGAGTGAGGAGCAACGATGATGATACTTT
>NC_051415.1:20173364-20173552 GCF_015228065.2 Penaeus monodon
TTAGAGATACGTCTCTCCCCCCACCCCTCGATAGCTCTCGTCTTCTATTCAAAGTGCACTACATACAAGGGCATGTATGTGTGAATGAGTATGTATAATTCCACAATGTAATCAACGTCTCAATATTCGGCTGGAAATACAATATCAAAACACCTATTCTACATTTCTACTAAAAAAAGGAAAGGAAG
>NC_051415.1:20173715-20174102 GCF_015228065.2 Penaeus monodon
ACGCCTGAACGCTTTGTATTGTAAAATTGAAAAAGTGCAAAAATATAAAAATAAATCAATGCACTATGGAGATAAGTCCTCTTGTCTTAGTTGATATCAAGAAAGCCACCAGGGTATATGTTTCTTCTTATGAGAGAAAATGACAAAGCAGAGAGCAAATACGCGAATCATGTACAACACATAAACACGCAACGGTACATGTACTGAATTGTACTCACACACATACACTTGCCTTTGTAACCTCATTCTTCTTTCTGTTTGTCCGTCTGTCTTATTCTCCTTTCTTTCTGTTGATATAATTGTATGTTTATTTACTTATCTTTTTTTTATATATAATTGTCTGTCTGTTTATCCAGCCTGTGTCTATGTTACTTTTCTCTCTTATCA
>NC_051415.1:20174330-20174463 GCF_015228065.2 Penaeus monodon
GGAAGATAAGAATAACCAAAAGATTAAAACTAAGGAAATGTGGGAGCGATAAACGATATGCAAATATGCTGGTTGATGATAGATACACAGATTCACAAACATATAGAGAGGAAGGTATGCATCTGCGAAATCA
>NC_051415.1:20175358-20175544 GCF_015228065.2 Penaeus monodon
CCTCTTCTTCTCCCTCGTTTGCTGTTTAGGGGAACCCCCTGATTTACAGGAAAACGTGCAAATATGCTGAGGCTAAAACGCACATTTCCATGATTTTCTCAGATTGTCTGCGAAGATTTCAGTTGTCTTGCTTTTAATCTGATTTGCCTGTTGGGACTTAGGAAGGTCTGTATAGGCAGTGTCGCC
>NC_051415.1:20176725-20176812 GCF_015228065.2 Penaeus monodon
CATCGGTGTAAAGAAAACGTGACAAGGGCAGTCGAACAGTTCTTATGACGTCAGCATCTCCCACATGCACAGAAATTGCAGAGATCC
>NC_051415.1:20178082-20178228 GCF_015228065.2 Penaeus monodon
GGCGGGAGCAAGAACGTCAACACATACAAGGCTTCGACGGGCGTGTATATACATCAACAGTAACGCTTCAGGAGGAGCGTCACAAAACCACACTAGAGAGACCGTCAGGCCTTTCCTTTAACCTCGCTTGTCAACATTCAATCTCC
>NC_051415.1:20178303-20178567 GCF_015228065.2 Penaeus monodon
ATGCCTTTGTTGTGTCATTCACTGTCCAAACGAGTGATGTGTGTGTCTTCCGTTGGTATAGCCCAGTGGTGGTCCTTCCCAAGGGCGCTGTGACATAGTTAATGTAGTGTATTGTTGTCTTTAAGAATTAACACGATCATAAAACAAGGGTTAAGCAAATTTACAACGGTTTGATTATATAGAGAAATATACATATATTTTTTATTAACTAAGAATAAAGATTGCTTGTTGATATTACTAACACCTTATTTTCATACAAGATTT
>NC_051415.1:20178601-20179034 GCF_015228065.2 Penaeus monodon
TCTTTGTCATATGATCGTTTGGCTAGTATTTCCTGTTCGTCAATATTATGCAATCATGTCGTGGAGTCGGAGTAAATACACAAAATATATTTTTCTCTTATCTTCAATTTCTTTTTTTTGCGACATTCCGGAATTCAAGATGCGGACGACAATCTCACATTCCTCTTTCTTCTCGCAAGTTGTTTTGTACTTACATCTTTATCTTCGTTATTTACACCTCCACTCTCTTTATTTTTTCTACTCTTCATCCCTCTTTTAAATCGCACACAAAATCACGATGAAGTATTGTGCATTGTCTCGAGCGGACGATGACTTGGCCGCATTCCCCCGGTGGATTTACGGGGGAATTACCCGCGGCCAGCCTCGGGTAACCAAGCATTACGTGACAAGGAAGGTGCGCGAGCCTTGGTAATTACCGTCATGGACAGCGGGG
>NC_051415.1:20180374-20180486 GCF_015228065.2 Penaeus monodon
CACATTTATATACGTTTCTCTTTGTCGACTACTTACATTAAAAGGTCCAGGAATTTCTGAAGAATTTTGTGCTTGCGGGAGATGCACAGAACTCTTCAAAGATCCCTTATTT
>NC_051415.1:20180677-20180816 GCF_015228065.2 Penaeus monodon
TATTCTAAAACGTTGTTTGTACAGCTTGTTATCTATTCTTTTCTCATTCACTTCACAGACTCACCCTTACAATTCATACACTTTCTCTTATCAATCTTCATTTCGCTCTCAACCATAAGAGAAATTCCACCATCTTTTC
>NC_051415.1:20180872-20181001 GCF_015228065.2 Penaeus monodon
TATAAAATATACGAAAGGGAGAGAAAGTTTGTTGTAACGGGGGTTCAGTCATACTGTCACAGCAACGCCGTCATGTTCTCTTGTGCATGACGTTGTCCATATTTTAGTCTGGTTATGGTGCATGGCTAT
>NC_051415.1:20181182-20181610 GCF_015228065.2 Penaeus monodon
AGCCACTGCCGCGATCCCTCTCCGGCCGAAGGAATCTCACATCTCCATAGACTACCTGAGAAAATTCCCCCCAAATGTACCTTTCTTCGAGATCGCAGTCGAGCGCTTTCCTATTAATCAGGGGGTTCCCCTTAAGGGAGGGAGGAAAGGGGGGTGAAGGGGAGGGAGGAAAAGGGGGGGTAAGGGGGTGGGAGATAAGGTGGTGAAATGGGTGGGAGCTAAAGGGGGGGGAGGGTTGGTGAGCATTGTAATGGTGACTAAGCAATTTCTTTCTTTGGAGGTAATGAGCAGCTTGGTTTGTGCGTGTTGGTTGCTGGTCATATTTAGAAAAAATAATGCTAAAAAATGGGGGAAATAGAAAAAAAATGGATACGAAAAAAATATGTTTTGTGCTTAAAAGAGCGAAGCGGAGAGGAATTAAAATGTCG
>NC_051415.1:20181748-20181983 GCF_015228065.2 Penaeus monodon
CCTGACATTTACCAAAATCTATCGGTTGTGAATCGTCTTTCTTGAGTTAGAAAAGTACAAAATCATTGATTCATGTTTCCCTTCCCCGAATTCCTTGTTCACGTATGGAATTAACATCACTTCACTCACCATTATGCGCATAAATGATAATCGCTCTAATCAGTGAAACTGCAGCAGTCCCACAAGGAGATAATGAGGCAAGTATAATCTCTTACATATTGGCGTCATTGTTAAG
>NC_051415.1:20182173-20182413 GCF_015228065.2 Penaeus monodon
TAACATTTATTCGTATATATCTCTGCACTTGCGTGTCATTCATGCGTGATAAGCAAACTTCCATGCACTGGTCTGTGACGGAAGTTGTACAATCCATAATGACGCTCCCATACCTGTCTGCCTTTTTTCCAACTCACTCTTGTGTCTGTATATTGTACCTGTATTCTAGTTCCCTGTGTATACTTCTGCAAATACATATCATGGTTGACACATTCGTAAGGGACAGAAAGCTAGATGAAG
>NC_051415.1:20182505-20182816 GCF_015228065.2 Penaeus monodon
TGCAGAAACGCACAGAGAAAAAAATCGATAGGCAGACAAACAGACTAAAACATGACTAGGGAAGAGCAACAAAAGAAAGAAAATTAATAGACAGATATAGTGAAGATAATGCAGAAGAAGGTTGTTCCGGTAAATTACTCGAAGTTTCTTCCCCATTTCGAGATCTTAACAGGGAAAACCTAAACCTATGTTGCAAGTAACGCCTCAGGCTTGTAAAGTGTCGTAAATGAAAGGGTAAACTGTTAACTCATTAGTTACGGGTACATGCACTGTCCAGTTTTTTTCTTCTTCTTTTTTATACATATAAGACA
>NC_051415.1:20183170-20183524 GCF_015228065.2 Penaeus monodon
TATTCCATAATAGGTTTCAAAAGCGTCAAAACCGCTGTTACTTCACTTCTTATTTAATATTATTTTTATTTATCTATTTTTACATTTTTGCCATTGCCTTTGTCTTCCAAAGCATAGAAATTCTCGGCGCTATTCTGTCTATTCTCATACTTAATTTTCATGCTCTGTCAAACAAACATGTGTGTATAAATTTTATATAGATAAAATTTAAAATGTTGAAATACCTCCGTAGTTTCTTCAATTTCTATGATTAAATCGCTCTTTTCGTGCCACCTTTTGTATACTGCGGTCCTGCCTGCACACTGTAGCTGTAATGAAAAATAATACGAATACCATAGTTAATTCACTGCCTAC
>NC_051415.1:20183575-20184217 GCF_015228065.2 Penaeus monodon
TAAAAATTTCGCCTTTCTGTAATTGCACTGATCTGACAGTTATTGATAGTTCGTCGACTAGATCCATCGCTATCATGCTATCAGTGAAAGTATGTTTTACTTTTAATTTTTACTGAACCGTTCACTTCAGTCACTTATCATCTAAGCGTGAATGACAGTCTTGTGTAATCACCATATAGGAATCATTTTGTCATTCTAAACGTCATTATTTGAAATTTTTTTTTTTACATATGATGGCTACCCTTTTCCTGCATGTAATGATTTTGCAAGCGGAAATCAGGCGAAGTGCAAATTCCGAGCCTGGATATTTATAAACGTTAATGCCTCGCGACTTGATTAAATTACGAGATGGAGAACCTGCCTGCCAGATCCCCAATTTTCCATTTTGTGGTTATAAGGCCTTATCTTAGATACAACATGGAGGTTCATCATCATGTGTGATACATAATCCACACAAACACTTAAACAGTTAATAGACATCACTGTCAAATTCTGCACTTTCACTCTCATCTTCAAAACTCCGAAGTGAGAGTGAGGTCCACCTGCTATGAACGAGGCAGTTACAAAAGTGAAAGGTTTTTGTGTATGATATACTGTATTTCCAACCCCTCTATGATGCTGCGTTGCTTCCCAGTCTGCTTA
>NC_051415.1:20185025-20185423 GCF_015228065.2 Penaeus monodon
TCTCCCGGAAGATTAGTAATACGAGGAATAAATGATGACAGTAAAGTTTTGGCAATTATTTAAGTATATATTTCCATCATATGATATTCCCCCAAAGCAATCCATCAAAATATCCAAAAGGCACGTCAAAGACATTATAAATTAGCAAAATCAATGTAGAGAATATAAGGCAGTATGCGTGTTCTATTAAATTCGTTAAGCATTTTATTTTCGCATGTCTTGCCCTCCTGCGGCCGCCTCGGGGACGCAAAGCACTTGACAAATAGCCAGTGAAATACAAAGAGCGAAGATATCATTAATTTTTTTTTTGCTGGGATCATGATGGCGGGCTTTACGTAGGTAATTAGAGGCCATTTATCATTTCTTGGAGACGAAGGAAGGAACTCTTTCATGAATCC
>NC_051415.1:20187942-20188195 GCF_015228065.2 Penaeus monodon
ACAACTTCGTTGGCGAATAAAACGATAAAGGATGATATCAGAGAGAATGGCCAGATCTCACGAGAGAACGAAACGTCAGCGAAAAAAAAGGAAAAAAAAAAATAGATTAAGAATTTAATTAAAAGTGCTGATCATAAGATCATTGTCATCGCTTTCACTCACAATACGAGTAATCGCAGGGATCAAGCTGTGAAGTCTCTCCCGCCTAGTATTTTGGACGCATCGTCTGGAGAATTGCCTTTTTCTAATAAAA
>NC_051415.1:20188675-20189316 GCF_015228065.2 Penaeus monodon
AAGACAATGCTTTAGCCACACTTCAAAAAAGTAATCTCCGCAGCTGCCTCAGACGAATATTTTCTCCCGATGAATCGTCAGCGACAGTCGTAAACAGAGTTCTTTCACGCAACAATTTGCACAACAATGCTTGGAAGAAATGCTTGTTCGGATTATCAGAGATTTATTGCACTAGAAGCAGCGCAAATGTGCACCGCATAAATGCCACAGGAATGTTATTGATTGGGGAAAAAAATGAAAGTAGTCGATAAGAAAAGAAAATGGAAAATGCCGCTGAAGATTATCCATGCATGAGATTGGGTGAGACAAGGGATAAAACGTTAAAGAAGGAGATGAAGAAAAAGAAATGACGATTCAAGGTCAATTTCCACCAAGGTCGCTACGTCTCACTGAAAAATAGATTATGTCAAAAGAAACTAAGGACAGGATAATTAACCAAATAAACGGAATAAGAAAATAAGTAAGAAAATTTTTATTATAAATCCATACGAACAAAAGCGAAAATACAGCAGCGGTGTTAACATGACACGGTATTCCCTCGTCCCGTGGTTGGCTTGGCAAGGGGCTTATGGGCCTCTCCTCTCAAAGGAGACTGGCAGGGTGGGCAGCTGCCTAGGGGCCTTCGCATGTGAGTGCGCTTT
>NC_051415.1:20189508-20189967 GCF_015228065.2 Penaeus monodon
TTGTTTGTTTAAATTGCACGACGAAAGCACACTTTTTTCATGCGTGTATAAATTCCAAGGAAATTAGGAAGCAAGAGAGATGGTAACGTAAACACACACACCTACACGAACAAGCGAACACTCAAACAACCCACACAGTCAATGCAGGCGTGAGAAGATTGGAAAGGTCCCACAAGACACACAAAGACGGCGTTTAGGTTCTGGGATCAGGCACTTTATCTCTAATTTCAGAAATTTGTGTTTGTAAGAAGAGCGACATTGGTCTTATTATGGAAAGGTTGCCTGCCATGGGAGGTTTGACCGTTATTTCGGCTCTAAGAGACAAATAGACCAACGAAGAAGTGATCTCTCTCTTTTTACGGAGTTGATGTATTTTAAGGTATGAATTGTTACAGATTACAGCATAGATAAGAATTCATGTAACGCGTGATTATCAAAGGATTTTAAAAAGTTAAAAAT
>NC_051415.1:20190064-20190240 GCF_015228065.2 Penaeus monodon
TAACGTGGTATTCCATTTTGTTAGTTAAAGTAGAAAATTGAACAAACAATATCACGGGGATTCGGAAGCAGGTGAGACTGACGATGGAGTGAACAGATCCGGTTTTCTACGAGGGAAGAGCAGATACTTCGGGGAAAAGGAAAAGAATATTTTAGGAAGAAAACTGTTTCGTGAGT
>NC_051415.1:20190321-20190460 GCF_015228065.2 Penaeus monodon
CACGAAAAAAACACGAGACATTTAGCCTCGGGAGTGGTGATATTTGGTGTGACAAGCGTCACTTCAACGCTGAAGGTATGGGGTATAGCCAGGTACTAGTAGAAGGTATGATATAAGTCAAACAGGGAATTTTCAAGTT
>NC_051415.1:20190806-20190871 GCF_015228065.2 Penaeus monodon
AGAGAAATAGAGAGATAAATCGAGAGATAAGAACGTGCGAATAGGGAATGCAAGGATTAGCAGAG
>NC_051415.1:20190923-20191295 GCF_015228065.2 Penaeus monodon
TGTATTTTGCAAGGGAACCGCTCCTCACAGCCAAAGAGTTGAGGGGAAATCAGAAACGCTATATCTCGTGAACAAGACTATGACGTGCATTATTCCTTATCTATGGGATCGCCACTGATATCAATGCAGCATTTTCGAGTCCTTATCAGTAATAGATATCCTATAGCTACTACAGCAAATTGAAATGATTTCTCAGAAAGAGAAATGAAATGTCTCTAAAAGGATATTTTGGAAAATTAGTTTGTACTTGACTTCACCATTTCTGGACCTTGTTGTAAAGTTATATATTGTTGATAAAGCTATATGGAAAGTAATTCAGAAAAAAATGATTTATGCTGTTCTCCCTTTTATTCAAAATTTAATGGGCTAAGC
>NC_051415.1:20191339-20191421 GCF_015228065.2 Penaeus monodon
TCGATACTAATAGTAAAAATCCTTCTTGTGAATGATCGACTTTCTTCCCAGTCAACCATCCGAAATTATTACATCTTGAAAT
>NC_051415.1:20191515-20191621 GCF_015228065.2 Penaeus monodon
TTAACACATTTTATGAAAGGGAAGCAGAGAAAAGGAAGAAACCAGGTGGATCGTATTACAATCGGCCTTGGTGGTCTCCGTCAGCACACGTAGAAAGGGAAGAGGG
>NC_051415.1:20193076-20193619 GCF_015228065.2 Penaeus monodon
CGCAGTGGTTATGTCCGCTCACCCCCCCCTTCGCACCAGCCGTGTGTCTGTATCGTCTTAATAAGACCCCCCCCCCCCGGCTTTATTTTGCTTCAGTTGAGGAGGAAGTCTGTAATGTAATCTACAGAAGTAAGGAAGTGGCAGAAGTATAGCGCTAATCTTGTTAAAAAAGGAAGCATGATATTTTGTAAATCTTGGGTCGAACAGCTATAAATAAATAGGAAAAGGTATGAATAAAGAATGAATATGATAACGAGTTGAATGAAGGAGGAAAAATTATCTGGGAATGGGTGGTAGTTTTTACTTGTATTTATTCTCAGTTTTTAGAATTCTCAAGGAAATCGTCACATTTATTTATAAGGAATATCGTCTATCGTTTTTTCTTTATATAAAAGGGAAAAAAACATTGATATTTTGGTCTTAAAACAGCTGATCTAACGATTTCTTTGCTGGTAACTGGATCTACACACCAACGCGCTGTGTTAAATATGGATATTTTTTCTTGTTTACCTTGTTTATCAAGCCTTTTGCGTACGAAACCGC
>NC_051415.1:20193801-20194101 GCF_015228065.2 Penaeus monodon
TACATAAGCATGACTAAGCCTCCCAGCCCACATGGGCATCTGCCAGGTCCCCCATTACCTACGCATGCGCGCTGGCACTCACGTTAACCATACAGTTTTCGTAAATAAAGGCACAGAAGAACAGCTGCTACGGTTTGTGGCCTTCCTTCCCGTCCCTCTCTCTTTTTGTTTTATTTCTTGTTTACTTTATTCCTTCATTTGCGTCTTTTTTTCTAAATCTTCTTTTGTCTTGACTCATTACTTTGGTAAATTCTCCTTATTAATTATCCTTATTTTCTCTTATGGTTCACTGCGTCCTCG
>NC_051415.1:20194176-20194297 GCF_015228065.2 Penaeus monodon
CGCAGTCCACATCTCCTTTTTCTATATCCTTCTTCCCGTTCTCTCCTTCAATCCTACCTCCATCACTTTCTCTCTCTTATTCCTACCTCTTTCCTACATTTTTCGTCTCCTCTCCCTCACT
>NC_051415.1:20194368-20194544 GCF_015228065.2 Penaeus monodon
CTAGTTGCTTCACTCCATTCTCTTCCTCTTTTCAATCTATTTCCCTCCCCCTCCCTTTTTCTCCCATCTTCTGTTTCCCCTCTCTCCTTATTTCCTTCTTTTTCATCTGTTTCCATACCCTCCTTCTTCCCCATCTTCTTAACATCATTCTTCTCCCTCTTTCCTATCTTTGTTTC
>NC_051415.1:20194616-20196316 GCF_015228065.2 Penaeus monodon
CTTTCGCATCGTAAGAAGAAGAGGCAGCGTCGTATTTCAGGGTCACATCTCCCGCTTCTGACACACGACTCCCTAACGACCTGTTGCTGAGAGGTGATGGCTGAGACACGAGAGGGCAAGACGACCCTCACGACACGGAGGGGGCGCCAACAGCAACACGACCTGAGTGAGACGATTAAGCTTAAAACTTTCCGGTTAAGACGACCAGGATGGATAGTTTGGTTGACGTAGGATGTGACGTATCAGTTAAAACGACCAGGTTTACGACGTTTGGGAGTGAGACGAGAAGGATATGACGCATTAGGGAAGAGGGCCAGATTTATGTACGACATCTGGAACGTTGGAATGACCAGAGTATGAGTTAAGACGACTGACTGATAATTGACTAGACTAAGACGACCGGGACATGGCGACCATCTCAAGACCCGCTGCGGTTAAAACAACAAAAACAAAGCAAAGCAGCGGACGCCCCAGAACAATACAGTCTAGAGAGCCTGGCCGAAGCGGCTCCGCCAGGACGAGCCGACAAGACCTCTACCGCCCAGCCCGTTGCGGCGGGGCGGCGAGCAAGGCGCGCCCGCGCTTAGCAACAGGAAGTGTCTCAAGACCTGGGACACTCACGAACGACGCCTTAGTAACGACGATCTCACGCACTACTCCTTAGTAACGACTACCTTACAAACGACTCCTTAACAACGACGACCTTACGAATGACTCTTTACTAACGACGACCATACGAACGACTCCTTAATAACGACTGCCTCACGTATACGTATACGCTATCACAAAGGACGCCTTACTAACGACGACTTCGCAAACAACTCGATTATGAGGACGACCACACAAATGACTCACGAACGACCTCATTAGTAAGATGGCCTTACAAACGACTTCATTTTTAAGACGACCCCAAAAACGACTCCTTAGTAACGACGTCCAAGCTTTTCCTTCCCCCCCCCCTTGGTCTTGGGGTCGGTCCCTCCCCTCGACAAGAATATTTTTGTAATCATGGCAGAGAAAAACAATCCAGTTGTTTATTATAGAGTCTGACTAATATTTGTAAACAATTCAGAAACCCGCAAAGGTTTATTATGAAGCTCGACTAATATTTTCAAACACGCACGTTGATTTATCGTGCAACTCGACTAACTTTTTGTTATTGTTCGAGTTAAACGCCCAAGGCCTGGTAATTATGCACTAGATATAGATAGCATTTTGCAAGCATTCGAGATTCAAGGACCATTTGTCAGAAGAAGACAACAACAGAAACTTGAAACGACGCAACCACTCTCTTGCTCAAGTACCCGGAGGTCTTCCTTGTTGTTTTGCACTTGTTGCATTTTCTTCGTGATTCATGTGTTGGATAAGGGAATTTGTGCTTATCACTGTGCTTTTTGCTGTGTTACTGCTTTTGTGATTTAATTTCCGATATGTTGTGTTGACTGTCGGTTTTGTCTTCATAGTTGGTTAAACGTTCGTATATAAGATTGACGAGCATCTGTGATACGTTGCAGTATTCAGTAGCTCAACCTAAAGCTCATTCACTCATTTAGACGCAGCACGTTTATTCAAATGCACACTTATTTCAACATAAATCAGAATAATTGCAGCTTATACACTCTCTTGCACACGTATAAGACAAACACGACGAGACACATGAACACGACGAGACACATACACAAAACCACACGTGTACATAG
>NC_051415.1:20196386-20196862 GCF_015228065.2 Penaeus monodon
GCGCGCGCGCGCGCAAACACGTCACACACATGAAACACACGTACATACACGACCCACACACGCGCACATGAACACATTCCCAACATATTCGAACAATGACACTCGTGTGGCACTCTCATGTCTCTTGTCGCGTTGGGCCTACTTCCTGGCGCTCGTCCAACCTGTTGCCAGGGAAGACCTTCTTCTTGAAACTTAAATTGATAATCAAGGACATTATTATTCTACAAGCGTGACCTAGTATCGCAAGTGTTTTTGTTCGAAGTCGTAAAAACTCATGACTATTGCTTTGCTTCAAGAGATGAATATGAGCATTTGTCTGGCGGGATGCTGTGGACTGACCGTGAAGGGGGGGGAGGGATTTTGCGACAATCGGTCTTATAATGAGAATGATAATCAGTGACAGGTTAAGCTTGTTTTGCAAAACTACGTAAGCATTAATTATATTATATTACGTTAATTCACCTACGGATATTTGT
>NC_051415.1:20196930-20197110 GCF_015228065.2 Penaeus monodon
TAGTACTTCGAATTACATTACAAAGTGTAGTAAAGGCACGTTTCTCCTTCTGGACGCCATATAACGCTAAGGAAGCTACATCAGCGGCTACAGGAACCATGGCACCTTATTTCGAATCGTTGAAAGGGCGGTCTTATTACTTCGTACCCCGAGGCTATTCACTGTTTATTTCCACAGTAT
>NC_051415.1:20197192-20197284 GCF_015228065.2 Penaeus monodon
ATGAAAAGCTTTTTGGACAGCTGGATGACAGACATCCCCCTCTCCCCCTTTCGGTTCCTTGGCATGCTGGCGGTTTACGTCTACTTGCCAAG
>NC_051415.1:20197730-20198343 GCF_015228065.2 Penaeus monodon
TTCACCGCGCCTTGTAGAGCAGTAACAAAACCAAGACGACACGGGTTCCTGAGAATAACAGGAATAACATTAATATTTGTAACAAGAGAGGAACGTTAATTTTCGCCGCAACAAGGACGAGGGGCATGCCAGAGGAAGGGGTCACGCAGGGGCAGAGTTGATTAAGATAAGGAGCGCTTGCAGATAAGCGATTCATTACGTGGGCGGGGACATGTTTCCCCTTGCCTTAATGTTCCTTTGTTACGAAGGAAAGGGAAACCTGGTCGGTCATAGAGACAGAGGGGAAGGGGGGGGGGCAGAAGATGAGGAGAATGGAAACAGATTGGGGGATAAAGAGGGAGGGAAACAGAAGATGAGTAGGAGGTAAACAGAGATGAGAGGGAACAGATGGAGGAAAGAGAGGGAGGGAGAGCGAGGAGGGCAAATATGTGGGGGTGTAAGGAGAGAGGAAAACAGAGAAAGGGATGAAGGTAAACAAATGAAGAGAAACAGATGGAGGAATAGGAAGAAGAGCAACGGAAGAGGAGAGGGAGGGAATCAGTAGAGGGAAATAGATGGTGAGTGGAGAATGAGGAACGTTTATTGAATTCTTTGCACCATTCATCCTAGCGGA
>NC_051415.1:20198841-20199224 GCF_015228065.2 Penaeus monodon
CCGATGTCTCTTGAACTCAGATTTGCCTTGATTGAACCCAATAAGACCTAACTCATTAAAGTCGATTCGGATTTCCGAGAGGCTCTTTGTCGACTAATAAACAATTCTCTTTTCATATTGACTCGTTCCTTCTTCCACGTCTTTCGTTTTGTAAAGGAAGGAGGAGAAGGAATTGCTCTTTATCTAAGATGACAAGGGATGATAGAATGCAGATACATATACATACTAATATACATTTATACACGAATGCTTATATGTATTATATGTTTATAGATAGGTACGATTTTTTAATGTATTAATTCAGTTTAAATGGGATATCTTGGTAGCAAAGTCGTAAATCATTAATTAATTTCGAGGGCATGAAACAACTGATAGTTAGTGGC
>NC_051415.1:20199488-20200078 GCF_015228065.2 Penaeus monodon
AATAATCTAACAAGTATTACTCAGCAATAACTGCTACAACTTGCTCTATCATGGCGCATAGCAGAGAAAAAATACTCAGAAAACAAGGAGGGATCAGTCGCTTCTATGAACACTGAAAACACCTCCAGCTTCATTCATCGGCTTCTGAAACTGCCCAGATCCCGATATTCTTGTCCTTCACTTCGCTTGTCCTTGGAACGCCACCCCAAGGAATACATGTGCATATAACACGCCTCTCGTTACAGGCAAACAAAGAAAATGCTTAATCAGTGGACGCTATGTTTTTCGTCACCCTTTGGGAAAAAAGAACACAACACTTCATTTAAGGAAAATGTCAGATGTACATTTTTTTTTCACTCGTACAGAATGTCCAGAAGAAAAGATGGATGACTTGGCAACACGAAGATAATTCTAAGAAGTTCGAGAATTACATACACAGGTCACTGGGTACGTGGCTTCAGAGACGAATTAGGAATCGTGTATTAATCTGTTGGTAATTTAGCGTACTTTGAGGAGTGTAGTTATGTTTGTGTAGAAGCGAAAGGGATGGAGATTATAAAAAGTGAAGAAAGCGGGGAGCAAGGGAAAAC
>NC_051415.1:20201032-20201216 GCF_015228065.2 Penaeus monodon
TATATGTATATATATTTTTTACAACTCTTTTCTAAGTCTGTAATCTTACTCTCTAGCTCTTTATCGTGGAAAAGTGAAAATATAATAAACTGGTATTCTTCTTCTTTTTCATGGATAAACGACTCAGATACCACAACGTATCTTCACATTTCAGGTTACGTGATTTTCCTCAACAATTTGATTG
>NC_051415.1:20201250-20201746 GCF_015228065.2 Penaeus monodon
TGGAAGGTGTTTGAATGTATAGCGAATGATTTTAAAGTTACTAGCAATCCTTTTTTTAATTGACGTTACCGTAGAAATAACCACTATCGAATAGCAAGATTTGCCCAATGGAGAAAGAAAAAGGACAACGCAGAAAACAATTAAACAAATAAAAAACAAATGAAACGAGAAAAAAAAAAACAAATGAGAGAAAGCAACAACGAAACAAAGACGTAAAAAGAGCCAAAATGCGATGGTCACAAAACAACCAAACAAACAAACAAACCTCCTCCCCCCTCCCCCCCCACTGGTCTACGTGCCAAAGTCCACGCCCGACGCCCACGCGGAGCAGCGACTCGGGCAGGGAAAAGGGGCGCCGTTTCGTCAGGCTTCGTGACGCGCGGCCGCCGCAGCAGGAACGAGGATCCTTTAGGAAACCTGCGGTGAAATCGCGGCGGAAACGTGACGTCATCCTGTGTTTTCCAATATCAAATCTTGCTCTTCTGTTATGGGGGTG
>NC_051415.1:20203366-20203525 GCF_015228065.2 Penaeus monodon
AGATGGAGAGAGAACAGTATGTGGGTAGACAAGTGATAGATGTGGTGGAAGATGACGAAGAGATGAAAGAGAGAGTGGATGGATGGAACCCAAGATGATTCGAGAACAAAAGGGTTCACTGGACGAGAAGCAGATGACACAGCGGCTGGGGAGTGTCGA
>NC_051415.1:20203810-20204308 GCF_015228065.2 Penaeus monodon
CAATATGAAGGCATTGACAGCACACACCCAACCCTCCTCCTCGAAAGGAAGACATCACAAAGGCGCAGAAGACGAAAGAGTGAAGCTGGAATAAGGTGCGAAGAAAGGAAAGCGCTTGAAGAGGGAAAGAAGGAGAGAGGAAAGATTAACGTGTAAAGCCTCTAAGAGAAAAGGGTTAAGGTTTAACTAAGATGAAAATATAACGTTAAAAGGAGGTGATAGGATGGAATTACGCTTAAAAGAAGCGAGAAGACAGAATATAGTTAAAAATAAGCGAGAATAGAAAATAAAGTTTAAAAGGAAGGAGGAAATAGATAACGTATAAACGAGGCTAAATGACAAATTAACGATTAAAATAATCGGTAAAAAAAGAATAACGTTTAAAAGACAAGATAATATATAATAAAGTTGAAACGAAGCGAACAGGAAAAAATAACGATTAAAAAAAATCGAGAGAGAAAAATAAAGTTAAAAGAAGCGAAGAGATAGAATTAGTTT
>NC_051415.1:20204341-20204647 GCF_015228065.2 Penaeus monodon
AACGATCAAAGAGAGCGAGAAGAGAAGACAAAATGAAAAGAAGCGAGATGATAGAATAAAGATTCAAAGAAAAAGAAAAAGTAAATAAACGCCAAAGAAAGGGAGAAGAGAAGATAACGTTAAAAAAGAGAAGCTGATAATAAACAAGACATTAGGAGCACCGAGGCGCCGGCGAGGGCATCAGGCAGAACCAGTTACCTTTTGGAGACGCGGCGGCCAACACGTCAACAAACGGTCCTCGCATTTGTAACCTCTCTTTTCCTTCTGGTGTCTCTCTCGCGGGGGATTTTCTTGTTCTCCCTCGCT
>NC_051415.1:20204875-20205091 GCF_015228065.2 Penaeus monodon
ATTCATTCGTTTATCATTATTGTTTTTTAAAGCAAGCTAAGGTCAATACATGAACTAATCCGTTAATCGTGAACTTAGGCATAACGACATTAACTGTTCTGTCTGCGTGCTTTCCTGCGGTCAACGTACTGCAAGCACAAGAATTCATCGAAATCACCGCTTTCCCTCGGAAAAATGACTAGAATAGAAAACCAGCAATAGTTTTTGACCTTTGAA
>NC_051415.1:20205344-20205446 GCF_015228065.2 Penaeus monodon
GAATGATATTAGGTGAGTATTTCTCTGTTTAGGCAAGCCACGTTGCTGTATAAATCTTTCACCCTTTCTCCTCACCCCCTTTATCATATGTTAATCATTTAC
>NC_051415.1:20205495-20205833 GCF_015228065.2 Penaeus monodon
CTAAACGTTACAGCTAATGGAAACGCAAAAGATTTCTAAACGTGCAATGAGACTGTAGTACGAATTCAGCCTTCAAAACAAATGCGCCATTGCCCCAGAAAGTTAGTGGGATCAGAGCTCATTTGACCCGCTCCGATCTGTCTATGTAAAACGGTTTCAAAGGCGATTTGTGTAACGGCGCGTGTGCGTTTTTCCACCTATAGCCTTGGGTTCAAGAACTAACTTCAACGTTGATTCGTCACGATTTTTAGGTTACACATGTGGCAATAGCAATTTCGTAAATATAGTGCGAGCTTAATATGTTTTTAAGTATTTATTTACCTTAGTTATATGGTAAG
>NC_051415.1:20206454-20206544 GCF_015228065.2 Penaeus monodon
ACAATAGCCGAGATCAGTCAGAACAAAATCATAAATCAACGATCAACGTCACCTCATCAGCTCTCCACCCCCACCCCCGCTATTTACCTG
>NC_051415.1:20206578-20206844 GCF_015228065.2 Penaeus monodon
ATCCCGAATGAATGACAAAAGACCTCATTAAAAATCCACTTCAGTCAGAAAGTTCAGGGTTAACATACCTTAAGCAAAAGATATATCCGGTGGGAGGGAAAGAGGTAAAAAAAAAAAAATCTTTGCACTTCTCAGAAACAAGAAAAAAAGACAATAACGATGTAGCTTCAGGACTTGTTGGCTCCTTAAAGGTTAAGAAGTAAAATAAGACAACAGAAAAGTTTTCAGACAGTGAGAAATGGAATGTGCGTGTTTCTTTGGTTGTT
>NC_051415.1:20206998-20207516 GCF_015228065.2 Penaeus monodon
ATGAACGTGTATTTACATCCACGAGTGAATCTATAAACGCGCCCGAACATACACGCAAGTCCCACCTATACTACTCAGCGAGCCAAAGCCCATTTCACATTACAGTACAAAAGGAGGCAATTTAGAAAAGAAATACACTTCTTTCGGTCATTAGCGCGGTCGTTGACACACAGCTGGTGGTCTCGCTTTCATTTGGTCGTTGCGAATGACTCCAGCGTAATGGTCGTTCGCTGCTCCTCTGATTGCACCCACGCCCTCCTTCGCTCACCGACCTGCTCTTTTTAGCACAGCGGGAACTACATAACGTTCTCCTCGGGTTTACGGAGGAGTGCCAAAGTACCTTCATTCGGGATTTTCTTCTTGTGATACATTGCGGTGTTCTAAATCCTTTATTTTGGTGTCAGTTACTCACCTCTGTTTACTTCCGGAGGAACGTTGCCAAATATGAATATGGGAATGGAAATGTATCGGCGTTTTAGGCACCGGGGTTAAGAAATGGATAAACAGCTCTTCCAGGG
>NC_051415.1:20207698-20207831 GCF_015228065.2 Penaeus monodon
ACATCTACAGCTCTCCAACGGTCAGCGAATATATAAAAATGCAAACGATTTTCCTCGCATAAGATTTAAAGTCCTCTTATATTAACATAATCCTTCTGCCCGTGAGCGTGGCTGAGCTACGACGTTATAACAT
>NC_051415.1:20208453-20208846 GCF_015228065.2 Penaeus monodon
CATATCACCTCCTAACGAGCCATGCAACAGCTGAATGGCTAAAAATAGACAAACATGACACGGCGCCTCTGCCTCTTACGCATGCGCACCAACGGAGTCGGATAAGACGCAAAACAGCGACCCAAACGGAGCTGTTTATGATAAGGAAATGCCACAAAATGCGACGCCATTCACTCGCCCATCAAGGTAAGAACTTGTGCCATTCATGAAGACGCGTGACTGCTGTGCTCTCTGACATTTATTTCATTCAGCTGAACGTAAACATGACCCGACGTTCCTTCTAATCGCAAGGACACGATCGCTTGGCATTTGTTTTGTGTGTCATTGGTTGTGCGGATCTCGGTCGTGGAAATACATACATGAGTTATTTTCCCCTTACATGATACGTTTTAT
>NC_051415.1:20209002-20209158 GCF_015228065.2 Penaeus monodon
TTAAAGATTAATATGCCACGCAAATAAACACGAAACGATTTCTTATTTTAGTGTCATGTCGAATTTTCTTATCGTAAGGACAATAACTACAGGGTCCTAAAGTGATCATTCTTTTTCTCTTCGTCCCGTCATCCGAACCATTTTCAGCCGTCATAA
>NC_051415.1:20209382-20209534 GCF_015228065.2 Penaeus monodon
AGAGCTAAATAAGAGATATGCCGAGTGCTTGGTTACCGGTTTCCTCTCCCAGCCAGCCGGGGTCAGCAACCTAGAACAGGGAGGTTACCGGGCTAGAATGTGGCCTCGAGCCCTACAGCGACAACTTCTGTTATCAAGCACCGTCGGGTAGG
>NC_051415.1:20209880-20211044 GCF_015228065.2 Penaeus monodon
CAAAGAATATCGATCATCCTTATGAGATGCATTAGTTGTTCACTTTAATTTGTTCCCTATAAGAGATGAATGGAACCTTTAAACCTACAGGAAGAGCCAGTGATTCCTCTGATGCGCGGAGGAGATGGCCACCGCCGGCTGACAGGTTCACGACCTGTTATCAAGTCACAGATAGCATCATAGGTATTCTATGGGTGTTGTAAAGCACTTGATTCTGCGACTGTAATTAAGTAATGAAAGAGAGAAAACATCTAAAACGGAAGCTTATGTGTGATTGAGTGCATGTATTTACGAACGTATCCCATGCATTATTAGTACATGGTTGAGCTTATTGTAATAAGTAACATGCAGTTTTGACAAAGACTGCAAGCTGGGCGAAAGTAACAAATTAGTGTTTGTTGATAATCACAACCTACAGGCTGGTCCATCGATAAGGAAAAAATGCGGAAAATGCAGTGAAGATTGTCCGACAGAAATGACATATTACTGAAAAATGGTCATTGTAAGGACAAACTTAAGATAATCATACGTATTACATTATATTAATACGGCGGTCAATCAGTCAAGAATATAAGTTAAAGATAATCTAATCTAAAACATCTGTAAAATAAACACCCAATCCGAAATACTCAAGCAAATTAAAAGGAGGAAAAAAACGACAGCATCACCAAATCTAACATCTCGAGGGTCACCGAGTACGAGCCAAGGGCAGGCGAGGCCACTGAACTAGGCTACGACGCGGTTTAGAGGTTGATGTTCTCTGCTGATGTCTCTGTTCTGTTGTTCTTCAGTTTTTTTAACAGGGGTTCATTGTTCTCAGGTATGAATCTGAGAGGTGAATGAGGAGACGAAGCTGAGAGATGAATAATGAGGGTATACATAATCATCTTTGTGTAACAAACAAAACTGTGTAATTATAAAACGAAAAGATACATCATTCGCTTTGAGGGAAAGTTCACATGAAGGACTAAATACTTATTGTTAACTCACAAATCAGGAACCTCAGGAAATGACCCACAACTATCGTCTACAACAAAGAAAAAGCAAAAACAACAATGGCAGAACAATAGGAAAGAAAGAAAAACCAATTCCTTGTACTATAGCTTATACTCCAGTCGTGGCCTTTCTCCCCGGGTCATGGTGTACACAAGTAACTATTGCCTT
>NC_051415.1:20211150-20211611 GCF_015228065.2 Penaeus monodon
CAGATACAGTGAATTTGGACTTTGAGCTGTTCGTGTCTGTTATGAATAGTAATCGTTGACTGCATTTTACATTGAAACTTTATTAGATGTATATGACAATTTCGAATATTAAAAATTTCGTTCGGATTTTTCATACATTTTTTTTCTATGCCGTTGATTTCATCATCATTGCCGCTATTTTCCTAACTCGTGGATGGGAAAACATCTTTAATGAGACAAATTATCCTACAAAAGCTAAATTACGAAGAACTTGACCACGCATGAGCGGATACGTTGCAAGGGCCATCCTTTCTCTCTGTCCTTCCCGCGCTTTACTCATCCTCTGTATCCACCTTCCGTATCGCGCTGTTTTTTTTCTTCTTTCCCTCGGTATTTGCTTTCCACCGTTCGTTTTGGCTATTTCTTCCACATCTACTCCTCACTAATAAATTTCTCTCTCTACCTATATGTTTGTCTGTTAG
>NC_051415.1:20211674-20212831 GCF_015228065.2 Penaeus monodon
ACCTTCTATAAGGAGATGATGATAAAGGTACCAATTTCGTGAAGAAATATACAACCTCACATTATTTTCCCTTCATAACACACCAGGCTCGACGGAGACATATGAGAGTGAGAGCCTGAGATGACCGCTTCGCAAAAGTGAATTCTTTCCCAACACTAACAAATTGCGTACCTGGCCACTTTTGCAAAGCCACCTGTTGTTTGGCCTTGAAGATTAGCGAAAATGATATCTGTCAGCTGCATATAGTTGTGTCTTGCACGCTGTATGTTTGCACAATCTGGTGCTTGCTTATCTTCGTCCTTAAGGGATCCACAGCCACGTCCAACCCGATGTCTGCGTGTATATGCTTTTTGTCAGTTCTTGATCCTTAAATATGATATCTTATTTGTCCAGTATGTTAAAGGAGTGCAGTGCCCTGTGTTTTGATTGTGCATGTAGTAGATCCTTCTGTTGTGCGTTTTGCTCCTCTGAGTGGAAGGGTCTGTACAACGGCTCTGATATGATGTTGTACAATACATGACTTCTTCCATTTTTCTATGAATCTCTTTATTTCGGTCAGCCACGAACTCGACACTCTTTCTCGACACATTGACCTTCTACTTAGATTCAAAGAAGTAAAACAACTTGCACGCAATCCCAAGCTATCAACCAACTCTAAGTTCACGAAATCCATGAAGAGTTCCTGAAAGCTGTAAATCCCATCAGCTTGTGAACATGACCTCGTCCCTACCGCGATGTAAACAAAGGGCACTTACCAAGGGTGGGGCAACCAGAGGGTAAACATCCTGCTCGAGCCTACCTACCACGTATAGCACCTGCCATGTTCGAGCTGTCAGTCGTCAGATCCCGTCAGGAAGAAAAGTTAAATAAGTGACTCATACCAGTCGGTCCTAACCACTCAGAGTCAAGTAGACGAAGAAGACTTAAATAAAGACTCATATCACAGTCGGTCCCGTCCAGTCAAAACCTTGTAACCGAAGCAATGTGCGTGACAGAGACTCCGTAATATTCACAACACCGTCGGGTCTGAAAAAAATGGCAGTCCTGTAACTTCTGAAATTTCCACAACATATAAGACTAATAATGAGTGAGAATTAATTTAGAAAAGTTCTCAAGGTTCAATCAAGTGGAAAAATAAAGGAGAATCCTCGCGAAAC
>NC_051415.1:20212941-20213150 GCF_015228065.2 Penaeus monodon
AACTGTTAGTTTAATGTGATTGAAACGCGTATTTGCGTGCGTTTCGTGTGCACTTCATCCATGCGTGCGTTTCAAATATGTGAGAGCAATTTAGTTTTATTTCTCATAATCCTTTGCTTTTTGCTCGCTCATTTTGTAGCAAAGAGACTGGCCATATTACTCTGACTTAAAATTGCTGATTTCCTGTTGAAGGAGGATATCCGTGTACG
>NC_051415.1:20213788-20213938 GCF_015228065.2 Penaeus monodon
TAAGTATGTAGGCACTGTGCACTTATATACAATACATGAGACACACTCACATTCATATAATGACACACATAGAGAAAAACAAAACTACCAAAAAGTTTTCCTACTGGATGTCCGTCTAAGTGTGTGTCGTAAACACCGTTGTGACGTCAC
>NC_051415.1:20214560-20214642 GCF_015228065.2 Penaeus monodon
ACCGCTATTAATCGTTTGTGGAGGTAAATGAGAAACTCATATTTGTTTCGCTTTTGACAGCATGTTTATCAGTCTTCTCGTA
>NC_051415.1:20215215-20215415 GCF_015228065.2 Penaeus monodon
ACACACATCCCTGACTGGACGCGATATGAAATGAAGCCATTCATCATCACAGGTACTCTCTCTACTTGCTCGTCCCGTTCGGCCGGTTTGGCTGCCGAGGAATCGGGACTTGCTTGTACGCGAACGGAGGAGCAGGAGGGATATGAAGAGAGGAAGCGAAATTAGGAAAACCGTCCAAAAATAAGTAAGGAAAGTAAAAA
>NC_051415.1:20215943-20217702 GCF_015228065.2 Penaeus monodon
GGATAAATGGGGATATGCTCTTATCTGCGCACGTCGGTGAACGTGCATGCGCGTATTCTGATCTCGTCTCATCACTGCGCCACACTTGAGTTTTTTTTTCCATCTTACGAGTATTGTTTCTATCATTCGTTCTTGCTTGTATCTTCATTAGCAACATGGCTTTAAGAAGCAAAGACCTGTAAGCTGTACTTTTAACTTTTCTTGTCTTATTATTGCAATTCTTAAAAAAAGGGTCACGTAAATGCCGTTTTCCGATTTGTTAGCTAATAGTGCTGAGGTAAAAAAATGTCTTTTAATATAGCCACTTCGTAGACTGAAACGGGAAGAAGACTGACAAGGAGAGATACATTGTTCTCGCTTTTTTTTTATCACACTGTTAATTCTAGAAAATATGAAACACTGGAAAATAGAATGACCAACTGTAAATCATAAATTCTTTGGAACAAGTACAATTAAATTTCCGTTAACAAATAATCATCACTTCTAGTAATTATCTACCAATATAATTCCAAGACGTCAAGATATACCCTATTACAAAAATTTGAAGAATGAAAACATTTCGAAAACATACATTAACAAAAATTCAGTAAACTGCACCACCGATGGAACTCCCTGTCACTCGGAAAATAAATAACGATAATGACATTACTTTCTAGGTCTGCAATTGCTGTAGAATTCTATGAGACTATAAGTTCATTCTAGTGTCTGGTATTGCGTCATCCCCATACGGAAGGCGACTTGCACTTGTTTTATTCCGGGTTTAGGAGTATGTTATAAAGAAATATCATATCCCTACCGTGGATTTATTTCAATAAAAATTAAAAAAAAGACGTGATGGTTACAGACGCGAACACAGCTGATAAAAGAAACACTTGGAGAAACAGGAGTGAAAGAAAAAATAACGAAAATAGAAACAAAAAAAGCAAGGCGGATGTGTTGATATCCAGTATTGATCTGAGGGAGCATGCACATCCCACATTCCTCTTAACACCTGTACATATCCAGACATGTGTTCGAAGGGGCACATCTGCGCAGTGGGTCTAATTATGGGTCACCAGCTCATACGGTATACTTATAGTGTATGTTGTGTTTTTTGCTTTATTTTTGTTTCAGTTGAGGGGACATGAGGCTGATGACCTATGGAATATTACACCTCCCTGCTGGCAAGCCCTGATAATCAATTCTATTTTTATTTATCCATTTTATCATATTTCTTACAGCAATCTAATAAAAATGGTCGTACATCCGGGTTTGTGAACTGCGGTCTCTCCTGCTATTTTTTTTTCCTCTGTTTTCAGAATACGGAATTTGAAAGATTTCAGACCATTAATTTGCTGCTGAAGTTGAACATACATACATTTATCAGCATCAGGAAGGATTGACATTGAGACTCAAAAAACTCTTATTTTACCCCAAAAGGAACCAAACATTTCAACGTCTCTCTTCGGGAACAACAAGTAACACTTCAGGTTCCACACTGGTCTTGCTCGACTACCTTTGCCAGTTCAGTTCAGCTCGACTACATTCGCCGTTTTAAAGTGTCGCAGCGGCGTCGAGAAGAAACCATTTGATACCTCAGGCGACGGAATTTTGTTTTTAATTAGATCATGAGTAAGTTGTTGGGAAGGATTTTTGTCATTACATATATTTTTAAGGTGATATCCCTTCATATGCTGGTTGATCGTACGTACAATATACGACTGATGGAATTTACTTTTCCAGCGTTTTTTCAAATCATAAATGATCATTTGAGAGAAAG
>NC_051415.1:20218167-20219083 GCF_015228065.2 Penaeus monodon
TGTACAACACGATTGCCAATGTTTATGGACATAACATACAGAAACCTACCTGCAGTCTATCAAAAAAAAATTATATTTACTTATTCGTGTTTCGTTCGCAACTGTAAGCACGCAACGCCCTCTCACCCCATACAACTCCATCCTATAGGAAGTGTATAGCAGGGTAAGCAGGGTGGCCAGAGGTGACATTGTATCCCTTCCCATAAAAGCGGCTCCACACGCTCGACCCTCTCAGTTGACTCTCTGCTCCCGTCCGAGAAGCACCTCTGGCGAAAGCGTCCGCGGGGTGTCGTAACTGTGATCGTTCTCCCGCGCTTTACACCCTCCGTCGCTCTCGTCTTGAGTTTTGCGGATTTGCGGGTAGTTTTTGGATTTTAGTTCATGTTTAAATAATTAGTTCATATTCTGCGTGTATCTGGAACCATAAGGAGCAAGCAACAGTTTTGCTACGGCTTGCTGACTCATATAAGACAGTGATCACTTACTTGTCGAATGTGACTTGTGGAGCTGTGAGGTTTACTGAAGCTGTCGTGTTCTCTCTTTGTGCTTCTACAGGTAAGGATTTCTTGAATTCTGGAAACTTTTCTATATTCTGTTCTAAATCGAACCATTGTTATATGTTCCGTATTTTCGATTTTATGTAGTGTAAGGAGGTAGGCGGCATTAGTTTTATCTTATGGAAATTAAAGGATGAACGATAACATCAGATTCATAAAATTTGAGCAGCATTTTAACACCGAGGAAGAGAAATTGCAACAAGTACACTCGCACCCTCTTGCGTGCCACACATTCCCACGCTCCCGTGACGCTGACAGGTCTTCCATCGCGGAAAGGTTATCATATGATAAGTGACCGACGTCTCATGAACAAAAGATGTGGCAGATTCCCCCTTCTCCCCCATCTCATAGAGCGCACG
>NC_051415.1:20219219-20219645 GCF_015228065.2 Penaeus monodon
GTGAGTACGTAACCACACACTCATGACGGCTTAGGAACATCTGTCACACTTGTCCACGCCCTCGAGTACCCTCTGTGCCTCCCGGGGTCCGGGCGGGCGAGGGTGGCACTCTCCTGGCACTAGAATGGTGGGAAGCAGGGATGGCGGGGGAAGGCAAGTCAACCGCAGCGTGGATGTTCTTATTATTTTTTCTTCAAATTAGATCCGGGTCTTATTAACGGTTTTCCTTCGGCGGGTTGACTGGACCTCGAGATGGCGCGCGATCCGTAATTGGGCATACGCTAATTACCCTTTGTGTGAAGTGCAATCCTATCAGACGCACAATGAAGGCGAGGAGGCGAGGGAGTCATTACACCGGAGACACATCGGGAGTCGATCTCGATTTCCCTTCCGTTTCCTTCAATTACAACCGTCCTTGCCTCTCCC
>NC_051415.1:20219944-20220277 GCF_015228065.2 Penaeus monodon
GACATATATAAGGGGTGTCTGGCAGTCCGAGCGGGGAAGTCCCTACCACGTTGCACCGAGACATTACAGTCTCCAAGATGGCCTTCTGCTGCGGTCCCTGTGCGATGGACAGGCGGATGTCGGTTTAATGGTGCCTCTTGTGTCTTTTTACGGCCCTGTATTTCTTCCTGTGTCTCTTTATTATCAAGGTAAGGGGAGTGTTTTCCGTATGAGTTAGGGATTTAATATTCGCTAAGTTTTTTTTCCATTATTTCGGTTCGCGTCGGTCCGGGGAGACTCATTTTAAGTTCGTTGGTCCTTTCCCTTTCTATATTGTTTATAGCGATCATCTCG
>NC_051415.1:20220496-20221114 GCF_015228065.2 Penaeus monodon
CCCTCCCTTCCCCCTTTCCTTTTCTCGCCCTCCTTCTTCTCTTCCTTGTACACCATGAAGCTAAAAGTTCCCCAGCCCTTGCAATCTAGCATAATCTGTGCGTGCATAAGAGACGACATTTGCAGTACGAGCATCTTGAATAAAATGCCTCTGGTCAAACTCCTCCCCTCCTTCTCTCTCTCCCCCAAGTCCTGCCCGACTTCCACGAGCTTCACGTCTAGCTGTCTGGTGCAAAGCACTTATCGACCCTCTGCATCTCCTGCCCTAGTTCTTTTCCAGCTTCAAACTGGTCATTCATGACACTGTGCTTTAGCTGGCGTTACCATGGAATCTACCATGTGGCAGGTTACGAGCTCTCTCTGAATTCACAATACTCTGATTTTTTTCTTAACCTCCTTCGAACCTCTGTATTCTACTAGCCCTCTTCTCCACACCCTTCCCCACCGATAGTACATATTTGTCAGACGTACGGATGGTTGCACGCGGACTGAGGTCAAATGCAGTTACGCGTCTGCTATCTATAGCTTGTTCATCTACATACCTTTGTCTATTCTCATTACAACGGTACAAATCTACACTTACACTATCCCTTCTCGTTTCAGTACTGAATTGCTAACC
>NC_051415.1:20222200-20222322 GCF_015228065.2 Penaeus monodon
TTGATTGTAAACAGTAAACGTAAACAAAGATGACACACAGGTGTGAGTGGAAGACTTCGTTCCCCCTGAATCCGCACTCTGGCATATGCCATCCGACTCCCTCTGGTCTTTGCGGTTAACGA
>NC_051415.1:20222714-20223499 GCF_015228065.2 Penaeus monodon
CCAGCTCTCTTCAACCCCCCCCCCTCCCTCATGTCAATCCACGCGAATGACAACACAGGCACTCTGAGGAAGGCAGCCACAGCCTCCCATTCTTGAACACGAAATGTTTTGTGTCAAGTCGCCGGCCACGCCCTGTTAGGTAGAAGCACTGGGCGAAATACGACAACGCAATTTCTTCGTCTTGTCTCTTCCCTTCATTTATCCATTCTGTTACTTCCTGCATTCGTTGTATCCTGCGTCATTTTTATAAATTTCTGTTTTTTCTGCTTTCTTTATTGTTCTCTTCTGTATCTTTTCATTTTGCCTTCATTCTACATTATATTAGCTCTGCGTCTCTCAATCTGATCCTTAAGGCCTACGGCAATAGTCATTCAAAAACCATAGCATTTGAAGAGAGAGAGAGAGAAGAAAAGGAAAACAATATTAGCCATCTTCCTTCACTTCATTCAATAATTTTCTTATTTCCAATTTTCCATTTCCATTAAGAAAACGAGGAAAGACACTTGAAGGCCGTAAATAGTATATTGCCGTGCGATTATCTGCGTTTTAGGATAAGGAAGGCATCCGAGTGACGTCATGCAAGATAATTCCTGTAAGTGACTGACTAATGTCTTACGTCATATAATGATGGTAATTTGAAATCAAGTCACTTATGAGAAATTGGAAATGTAATAGAGAAAAACATAGAAGTGCAATAAAGAAATGAAGAAGTAGCATTTAAAGCTATCAGAACACCTCCGGGAAACACAGACTTGGTTTTCTTACTCATACTCACCCACCCACGC
>NC_051415.1:20223568-20224010 GCF_015228065.2 Penaeus monodon
CTACAACTCAACATTCATTTGCATACGTAATTATATCTACACTAGAGTTACTCCATTGTGAATAATGATTCTTCGCAAGGTCACGTGACCACCACAATGGACGCAGCACGAAGTTCATACCCTTCGGAGGTGTGGGTGTGGGCGTGGTAGGAGGGAGGGGGAGAAGTGTGGGCGTGTGGGAGGTAGGAGACGGAAGGGGGTGGGAGAGGGGGGGTGTATGCGTACTGAGCGGCCTTGTGTTGTGCTGTTTTTCGTTATGGTCAAACTTCACGCGACGAACATCGGACCTTTGATCGTCCTCTCTTGCAATCTGGCTGTTTTGTTTTGATTTGCTTGCAGGATCCTCCAATTTTCTTATTACCTCGTGTCTTCTTTTTTTTCTCTCTCTCTTTTTAACTCGGTATTATACTTTATATTTTACTATCGTTCTGCTTGGTCTAAA
>NC_051415.1:20224136-20224681 GCF_015228065.2 Penaeus monodon
TGTACCTAAAAAAAAATCACATAATATTGCAGCTTCTAACGCGTTACAAGGCCACTGGAGTTGGTAGGGGAGGAGGGGGGAGGGGGAGTAGGGAAGGAGAGGCGGTAGGGGTGTAGAGAGGGCGGGCACAGGAAAGGTCAGAAGTGAGAGAGTGCCCCGTTATCCAAATAAATGTAAATACTAAATTTTTGGACTTCATTCTAGTACTCCAATTTCATAACTAAAACATGTGAGGTAAAGAGGAAATGAGAAGAAAAAAAAAGAACAAAAAAAGGGGGGCAAGAGGAAATGAAAAATGCAAGATGGAAATCAGTAAAAAGAGGGTGTGTAAGAATGTCAACGTGTAATCAGAGAGACCTGGCTTATCTTAATATGGAAGTGATAGCATGGTTTGTCATGGCCGTTGATTAGATATCATTATTCAAACCATTATGTATTTTTTACAAGTTTGTATCCAATATAACTGCACATGCCATTTGACTGTATTTCAAAATGGGAGGAGGACTATTAATCACGAATGCTGTAAACGCCATTTTAATTAGAGT
>NC_051415.1:20224723-20225026 GCF_015228065.2 Penaeus monodon
CACCTCTATCATGAATTTCCTGACAAGAGGATACTACCAGAAATCAAACATCAAACATCAAACCTAGAAAAAAGTCTTTCCACTGCCTGGAAGGACAATAATGCTCAGTTCCTTAACCAACCGAGGTAATGAAACTAAGCAGGAATACTCCCAGTAAACAAATTTCGTTTTGAGCTCGCATCCCCTGACCCGGCAGAGCATGGGGAAGTAGCCAATGCCGAAGCTCGACACCAAGGTTGAAACGTCACAGCCGACGCGCACTACAAGTATCCGAATCAAATGTCAACTGCCAGTCTGGCTTTT
>NC_051415.1:20225068-20225414 GCF_015228065.2 Penaeus monodon
GATTTTGTGGTACGGCGAGTTGGCGACTGCGGTACGTAAATGCTTAGGCACGTTGTCCCTCCGCCAGGTGATCGCTGCCCTGTTAGCTGCTTCGTTTATGTTGACAGGGCGTTCGGTGTCAACATGACTTTGGTGGGGGGAAAACGATATATTGATCCTAGTCTGATTTCATTTAGAGTGATCTTGTTTTATCACTGTTAAGATGATAATGATAATTAACTTTGCCATTTCTGTGAACTTCATATTTATATTTCGTCTATTTTAGATAATCATACATAAGGTATTACATTTAACCATCCTCATCATCATCACAGTATTCGTAAAAGAGAATAGACACTGCAAGTCT
>NC_051415.1:20225722-20226084 GCF_015228065.2 Penaeus monodon
TTACAACCCAGTAAGTAGGACAAGGAAATGGTAAAAGTAATGAAAATCGACGGCGATGCTGAGTCAAGAACAGAGTGCCAGTCAGCCTCCCGTTGAGCCTGGTGGCGCTTCATCTCGGGCTGCGGAGATGGATGTAGATGATGCCACATATGCTGCTTGTCTCCGAACCTCAAAGGGATGAGTCTGGAGAAAGAGGCAGTGAGGAGAGGGGGGGGGGTGCCGCGCGATAGGCCTATACTTTTGTCATTAGGTTGACTAGTAAGCTTTTGTAGGCTTACGTCTTGGCATGTGAGTGATTATTCCTTTGGTGAAGAGAGGCTGAAGCCATCAGAGTGAGCCCTTTCAATTAGGAAGCAGAAACG
>NC_051415.1:20226432-20227258 GCF_015228065.2 Penaeus monodon
CATTCCATCACGCAGGTATCCAATTTAACGCTTGTCATGTAATAAATCTATGGAATAACGTTTAAGGCTATAAAAGAGGAGAGAGAGAGAAAAAAAAGGAACATGAGGAAGAACATGAAAGAATTAGTGTAATGTCCGGTATGCCGTGGGTGTCCAGATGCCTCACACACCCAGCTCCTCTTGCCTCAACTTTTTTCGGAGAAACGTATTTCATGTGAGCCTTTTATTGAGAAAACGACATCTTAAGTAAGTGCGAGGGAACAGAAAATGGAAGTATGTTGCCTCCAGCGTTGATTGGTGGAGGCTGAGAACGTCTCGAGCGGCGATTGGCCGAGAGCAAAGGGTATTCCCCGAGTGAGTTGGTGGCAAGAGTTGAACGTCAGCGGGGACAACCTGGTGAGGCTTCCGCGTTCGCTAAACGCACCTGGTTGAAACATTCCTCCTAGATATCCATGCAATCTAAACAAAAGCAAAGAAGGAAAAGACAGTTAAGGAAAGAAGGTAAAAAGCAGCAACAATAAACACAGCTGCGTCACAGCGTTTCTGACGTCACAGCCACGACGTAAAGATGGCCCCCATCTCGTCTCTGCCTCGTTCTTGTGTCGGCCCTTGACCAGACACACGGTAAATCCCCGCCCAGTCCCTGCAGGTCGCTCGTCGCACTGAGGAAATAGTAGACCTGTTTTAATGACGTCACCACCGACCTTGCCGGTGAAGGAAAGAATAAGATAGAGAGAGAGAGAAAGCGGTGTAGATATTTTTTTGCAGTGTTGGCAGAGAAGGCTTTCCTGATCCGTCCGTGGTCAAATGCGTCTGTATGAACGTA
>NC_051415.1:20227378-20227491 GCF_015228065.2 Penaeus monodon
TCGCACACACGTTCACACAGGACAGACACGTATGCATACTTACGTACAAAAAATGGTTAACATAAGCCTTAGAAAAAAACAACAGAAAAAAGTTGTCTGAGAGGAACCAGCGA
>NC_051415.1:20228382-20228491 GCF_015228065.2 Penaeus monodon
AGGAGAAAGCGAGAGCCTCATGACGGTCCAGCGGCAGCGGTCGGAAGGCGAGGGGAAAGAGGCCATTAACAGCCTGGCGGCGGAGGGAGCAGCACCTTCCCCACTCCGC
>NC_051415.1:20228718-20229761 GCF_015228065.2 Penaeus monodon
TTATCACCAGGAAAGGCTCGTGACCCTGGGAAGGTGGGTTGTGGTGGGCCGTCGTTAGTCTTTTGTTTTGTGGCTGTGTTAGTGTTGGTTTGCGGGAAAAAGATGTGAAAGTATGTATAGAAGGTTCTGATATCGATGGCTGTATTTCCGGTGGCAAAGAAAAGGCTATTGGTTCTTACTAACGTCAGTTAGAGACTCCAAGCGACTTTTCGTGTCTCAACCGAAATCAAAAGATCATGAAACAAAAAGAAAATAATGAAACACAGAGGAGCTGTCTAGTCTCAAGCATTTTATCGATTTTTCTTTAAGCTGTGCAAATAGTACCTCGTCGACGACTTGCATAGTGATTGCGCTGTTGCAAGGTTGAAGATATTCCTTGGTGCTAGGTGAGGCCGCCCTCTCCGAACCCTTGTAATTGATATCAAGTTGCAGTCAAGGTTGCAAACCAGAACCCTTTAATCTCGTCGAATTCACACTGAAGAAACACCAAATGCTCAAAGATTTTTTCTTTCATTAATTACTCTCATAATGAAAAATAGATAAAAAAAAGTATCGGCAAGTATTAGATAATTTTAGAAAACGAGCGATTTATAAATAACACCACTCTTCCTACACGTGATTCCGAACCAGAAAGGATAAGAAGCAAAACTGGTTAGTGAAAGTAAAGACAACGACTACCGCGCATCCAGCCCCGCCCGCCGAACCATAGCGGTTAAATGTATGGGGACGCTCGGAAGGTCAGCCTCTCGTGCGCTGACTGTTCTCCTGCGGCAGCCTATGGCCCTGGCTCTATGCCCTGCTCATTAGGCTCTGGCTCTATGGTTGCTTATGGCGTCGGAAGTCTAGGCTCTGGCTCATGCATCTGGCTCTATGGCCCTGGCTCTATGGCCCTGGCTCTATGGCTCTGGCTCTATGGCTCTGGCTCTATGGCTCTGGCTCTATGGCTCTGGCTCTATGGTTTTACTTGATAGTTATAACGTTTGGTTAGGTTATATGTAATATATTGGCTAGGAAATTTACTAATAAGTTATCAGTGTGTGTAT
>NC_051415.1:20230049-20230305 GCF_015228065.2 Penaeus monodon
ATACATACGACTATGTATAAATATGCGTTATCCCAACACAAAGAATGAATAAATCGCGTATGCCTTCACTGACCTTTGCAAACCCGTCCTTAGACCACATGAAGACCCTTGCCTCGTGACCCTGGCGTGGGCGCCTGACCTGGATCTCAAGAGGTAAGGTCACTCAGCGGGCGTGGGCAGATATCGTCACATATTATCTCATAGAAATCCTGCAGTTCTCTTGCAATGAAGCAACATTCATATTCCGTGAATACAA
>NC_051415.1:20230464-20231246 GCF_015228065.2 Penaeus monodon
ACCCACGGCAAGGCTACTTTCGAGACAACTTGATTTTCAACTGGATTTTTTTTTCTGTCTCTCTCTTTTTTATGTAAGGCCATCGGTATTTTCCCCCGATGGAATGTTCACAATTCAAGTGAGTAACGCGGACTCCCAAAGGGTTTAGAAAGTGGCCAAGCGCATTATGGCGGCCTGCGATACTGCGGCAAAAGGTGAAGGGAGGAGTGGCTTCATGCTCTGACATCTTTTTCCCGCTGTTTTTGTATCAGCTATATATTTTTTTCTCAGTATTTCTCCCTCTGTTCTACTCTTTCATCTCCATTCTCTTTCACGTGTTCCCCCTATCTCCCTCCTTCTCATCTCTCCCCCTCTTTTCTTTTTCCCTCTCTCCCTATCCATCTACCTCCTCTCCTTTTTCCATCCTTCTTCCCCTCCCCAACATCATCTTTTTGTCCTGATAATAGCTAAGCTCTGATAATAATCTTTAATTTTCCGACACCAACTTCAGACACGAGGCGCCGCATCACCGCTTCGTCACTCCGTCTCAAACGCCTTATTACTACGTATTTCCTGCAGTATATTCCCTTAAGAACATTTCCAGGCCACCGTGTAACTTTCGTACTGCGCAGTGACGTGTTAACATAACTGAGTGACAAGGGGCGTAACGCGACACGGAGGGTTAGATGCTGATCAGCTGCCCATGGTGGAGGCTTGATGGGTCTAGCAGCTATTCCGGCCGGGACGGCAAGGGAAGGTGGGCGGGGGGAACACACGCACGAAGGCACACTCGCATTCGCACG
>NC_051415.1:20231364-20232370 GCF_015228065.2 Penaeus monodon
TATGCCCAGGCAGAAATTTCGAAATCCTAATAAGATTTCAACACTTTCATTCGTTAATATGATCCTAGTAAATCAAGCCTTGGGGCAAAAATGACAAGGTACAGTTAACAGCATGTAATCAGTTGGCATAAATCACACAAGTTATGCAGACAAGTTTTCTTTTGTCAAAGGAATATGCAAACGAGTGACACTTTTGAAAGATGACACGATAAAAACTAAATCAGAAAAAATAAAACCAGTGCATTACGAGCTGCTAATACAACTTCATTGAATCCAATCAATACAGGAGCAAATCAGCCTAAGCAATCTATCATCAAAAGATCTGAGCGACGAGAGAGCGAGCCACGCAGACCAAGGGGGCATCCTAACAATAGTGCCCTCATGCCCTGCCCATCGCACAAAAGACACACAAGGAAACATAATTTAATGTACTCGGCGCTGTACACATGCCACTGGGTGGTTAGTTACATGCACTTACTGTATGTGTCCGCCGTCCCTTACCCCTCACTCCTTCCCTCCTATCCCCTCCTTCCATCCTTCCCTCCTTCCCCTTTTTCTTCCCTCCTTCTCTTTCCCCACTTTCCCTTCTCTCCCCATCTTCCCTCACTCCTCCTTCCATCTCCCCTTCTTCCCTCCCCCTCTTTCCCTCATCTTCCCTCCTCTTTCCACCTCTCCTCCATTCCCCTCCTTACCCCCTCCCATCCCCCTCCTCCCATCTCTTACCCCCAAACACCACTTAATTCTTTTCCCTCTCTTTTTTAGGATCCAATTCCAATCCGTTCCTAGCCTTTGACTCATTTGCACTGCTTTGATGGTGTGATAGTTACAATCCGTACCAGTGTCACATAGGACTGTTTTGTGTGATTTAGTGTGGGGTTTGCGAGTAAGAAGCAATGGACCTGTATAGAAAGGATGGATTTGGATGAATTACTTAAGAATAGGACGAATAAGATGAGAAAAGGAAGAGAGGATAGGAAGTGAATGAGGAGGATGAAAGTTGGTAAAT
>NC_051415.1:20232456-20232714 GCF_015228065.2 Penaeus monodon
GATAGCAATCGGATTTGGGGGTTGACAGTGGAAAGCACTTCAAGGATGACAGCGGGAGCATGTAAGAAGGAATATGGAATCCCGTCCAAACTTCCTACTCCTGTCGTCCTGTTTTACACTACTTTCAGATTATATGTAAGCTGTTAAAAAGACTATAATGCAAGGTAGATCTTGTCTACTGGTCACTTGGAAGTTAGCACTACTTGTCACGACTACAACACAAGAGCATCACAAACACACACACTAATGCAGTAGACG
>NC_051415.1:20234876-20235047 GCF_015228065.2 Penaeus monodon
ATATGACACGCATGCCCATGCCGCTGTCGCCAGGGTCAAAGGTCACGGAGGAACATGAATGACGCAAGGCTGACCAGTTCGCCTCCTCCTGGCGACGCATCTTTGGGCTGACCCCCCCCCCCTGCTATCCTAACTGTACTGGGGGGGGGTAGGGAGTTTAGCCAGGGAAGG
>NC_051415.1:20236306-20237011 GCF_015228065.2 Penaeus monodon
ATTGTGGGAGAGCAACGCGTAACTGATTGTAACGCTTTCACAAATGAAGGTCATGAAAGACCGAAACGCACGAGCGCATCCCTCCCCATGCAAACACTACGGTATCCACATGAACTTCCCCTTTACCCCCCCCCCCCCCCTATCAGCATCCCGCAAAGAAGCACGTCAGTCTCGGCAGCATCCTGTCGCGTTCCTTGCGGCGGAGGATGACGCAAGGTAACGCCGCCGCGAGGAGACGCCCGGGCTGTGTTATGTCATCTCGTCCTCGGTTGCGCCATCACGTTTCTTACGGGTGACATCCGGGGCCTGCCGCGTCGCCAGCCGTCGATGTCGGCATCGCTGGGTGATTAGAGCTTCCGGATCGGGGTTTTTCGTCTGCGGTGAGGGATCTGTCGGGCGTTTTGATTTGTCGGGTGTTCGGATCTTTGAAATGTTCGGATTCGTCGGGAGTTGTTATTTGTCGGGTGTTCGGATATGTAAAGTATATACATATAAGGTGTTCGATCTGTGAGGTGTTCGGATCTATCGGGATGTTCTTCAGGGACATGTGAAATAAACCGACGCGGATCATATGGTTGGATGGTGTAATAGCAACATGAGAGATGATAATGCAAATGGGAATCTTGAAACGCAAATTCTGGAATCATTTCCTAAGATAATTGTTTTGATATGTGCATTAATTTATGATAGTACTGATTCCTGTGC
>NC_051415.1:20237329-20237456 GCF_015228065.2 Penaeus monodon
GCATCAAGTGAAGGGCGTGCGTGTTGGTGTAAGGAAATAATGATAGATCTTGCTTGCGATTGTATGTTCCCTCTTGTTCTCTTGCCTTTATCACTCATTCTCCTGTCCAGACTCTCTCTCTTTATCG
>NC_051415.1:20237501-20237577 GCF_015228065.2 Penaeus monodon
CCGGCCGGAATTCCTCTCTGCGCGAAGCTCCGAGGCCGCGCCGACGAGTCTCGAGCTGGGGGGCCATCCTGCAGAA
>NC_051415.1:20238054-20238293 GCF_015228065.2 Penaeus monodon
GAAGGTGATGGTGGTTGCATGATATGAGTGTTGCAAGACCGCCTTAGGTTCTGCGGCTGTTCAGTGACTCATAATAACAGATTGCTGTCGTGAATTCGTGTGATGAGAGATCTCGTGTTCTGGAAGTGTTGTGTTTCAGGCTTTTATGCGCCACGTCACCGCACTCTCTCTTCCTTTTGCAAGAGCTGAAAAATCCCCATCACGAAGCATGTCGCACTCGCTGCAAACGTTAGGCTGTT
>NC_051415.1:20238781-20240025 GCF_015228065.2 Penaeus monodon
AAATAAGAAAGTTTGCAGCAACAATAGAACATCAGAAGAAGTAGCCTTATTTGAATAACAAAACGAAGAGAAGGAACGGGAGAGAGTAACACAAAAAAAAATGTCACTGGCCAAAAAACAAAGAAACAGCGGAAGCGGGCGAAGCGACACAGACGAACAATGGGATCAACAGACAATATCTCTCGTCGATCTCCACCCTAGCGGTCCGTTTGGCAAACACCCCTCCGTTACTTTGCCAGTCTAGTTCATCATCGCTTAAATCGAATGTATATTTCGTTACCGCTCGACTTATAGGTATTAAAATAGCGTACCGGTGTATATTTCATTGTCGGTGAAATCACAGGAATACATACGTTATTCCACGCAGATTTTATCATAAAAGGTCGTTTTTTTTAGTACTTTGTTGCAAGGGGAATTTAACATCAAAGAGCATTATTTTTTTACCACGATTACAAACGGTCTTCCGGATTGCAGTCTAGTAATTTCAAGATCTTTTGGTTAGATTTAGCATCAGCAATGACAGGACAGAGTGGAGAAAACATGCACTAACTTCTCGCCGGTCGTGTGGCCCCATGCTGGCGCTGTTGCTTGGGGAAATAAAGGGGTTGTGCGCCACATAATGACATGTTGTTGCAAACCGTATGGTGTTATTATTGTTCGGGTTTGAGGAAGTTGTTGGCTAGATTACAACTTTCCTCTGCAGGAATTTGCTACTGGGCGGCGTATAAACACCCGTTGACAAGGTTATTAATGAAATGCAAGGGAAATATTGTCTTCTTATTATTCTCTTTCGTCTGAATGTACCCAAAATTATGGTACCGTCGCGTGCATTTCCCAAGATCCAGAGGTGGTCAATAGGGTGCGTGCGCAGAACATAAGATATTTGTTCTTTACGTTTTAAGATCAGCGTATGTGGTTATTGATTGCCGCAAATTATATACCTTAAAATACCTCTTACCTTTGATATACACATTCTTTCAAATCGTCCCTTTGCAATTTTGACTTAGAGACGCAAATATCGACATATTTTTTTTCCCATCATTTTTATTCTATCAGTATATAATGAAAAGACGAAGAAAAACATTAAAGGAAAGCGGAGTAGTTCGGCGGGAGTATATTGTGTAGTCATTTTAACAGGATTTAAGGATTTCCTTCGTTGTGGTTTGATGAGATAGACTCCATGACTCAAGATGACGTCACGCTTGTACCGCGCCGGGACGTCTGGAGGAGGATGCGATGTTGTC
>NC_051415.1:20240196-20241600 GCF_015228065.2 Penaeus monodon
AGGGATACTCGTTTCAAACGTTCTTACGCTCACGTCGTTCGGGCAAATCCTTCCCGCGTCATTTAATGTCTGTCATGTCCACATCTCGTTCTTAGAAATTGTGTGACAGGTGCATTGATGTGGGAACAGCTAGTTTAAGGGCTGGGCATGCGTTCCTTTGACATTTTTATGATTTTTGGAAGTACTGAAAAACGATTGTGAACAAGTCTTCTCGGTAAGGCAAGGTCACTCACTGAAGGATTCAAACAAAATACTCGTACACTGGGTAGCACTAGTGATGTCACTTACACATGATCTATTATTTACTGTGATGAATATTCGCATCGATGTCACTCCATCATTTCGACCTTCCAGACAATGAAGATGTCACCTCGGCTCCATTTGCTGGCACTGGTGGTGGCGGCGGTGGCGACGTCAGCGGGCGCGACCCAGACTACGACGCAGACCGAAAGCAGCAACAGTAGAAGGTCCTCGAGCCTCGTGCAGGAGAAGACGCCCCTCACGCCCGACACAGAGCCCCTGGTGGAGGTCCCGATGTGCTGCGGCGTCGACCAGGTCTTCAGCATGTCCGGGATGAGCTGTGAGCCCGCGAGAACCAAGCCTGTGGTGGCGTTCCATCATGAGGTGAGTGAGAACGCTGCGGATTCTTAATGCTAGCGTCGTGATTCTTCTATCCATCGGTCGTATTCATAGTCAGTGCGTAGAAGGAGAGATAGTGTCGAACCCGACCGGCGGAATGTCAACTGTCACTTGCAAATCTCCCTCATGATCTTTAATCGTCGGGGAAGGTTCGGCGTTACCAACATGAGCAAAGATTATATTTCATTATTAATGAGTTAATCAGGATTGTAGATTCCTTGGGTGTCAAGCGACTATAAATACAGCTGCATGTATTTCTTTTGTACATGTAATTCTTTTTCATCTTTTATAAATATTTTGCATATGTTGTAACTCTTACGATATGTATTAGAATGCTTCTTTTAATCCGCTATAATTACTCTCTCTATGTTGTAAAACAGACTGGACAACGATTTGATAAATGACAAATATCTACCTAATTAGACATAAGAAACGAGCCGTAAAGAAAACTGAACGAAATGAAAACAAGGGAGGAGATGGAAGTAGAATTAGTATGGAGACGAAACAACCAGTATTGACTTGTCTTTGACCCTCAGGACGGCAGACCAGTGGAGTACCAGTTTGCCTTCAACGTCACCGTAGGCTTCCCCAACTGTACCTTCTACAGTCTTCAGCCAACAATTGAGCCATCTGACGAGTTCTTCCTGCTGCCAGATGGTTAGTATTTTCACAGAGGATCACTTTGAAATGATCTCTCTAGAAAGGGAATAATGTATCACTGTATATATGATTATTACAATTCCAGTTGAGAATGTTTTGCTGATT
>NC_051415.1:20241931-20242165 GCF_015228065.2 Penaeus monodon
ATGCACCTGCCCTTCCAAAACCACGCCCCTCGCTTTAACCACGCCCCACGCCATAACCACGCCCCCGCATCACCCGCAGGTCGGCTCCTGGTGTCGGCGGGAGACAAGAATAAGCTGGACAAGGAGAAATTCTGCCTCCTGGCCACCGAGAAGGAGATGGAGGCGATCGTGTGCTTTCCAGAAACTGTAAGAACTTCGGTGGGAATCTGGCGCTGCTTAGTTCTTGTGTCGTGA
>NC_051415.1:20242808-20243035 GCF_015228065.2 Penaeus monodon
GCTTTCTCGAGCGGATTGATCTACTTCTCCAGTTACATTCCATGGAAGATACCAGCTAACATATTAAGCAATGTATATTTCAGTAAATGCATGAAATGTTTGCCATCAAAATGATCATCACGCGAAAATTTTTAATTCTTTATCTTTTTTTTCCCCTCCATTTTTCAAAACGACAGCAATTAGAAAGAAACATCAGAATTATGATAACCATAACATGAAAATAAAAG
>NC_051415.1:20243072-20243453 GCF_015228065.2 Penaeus monodon
CGCGCACGCCACAGCCGGAGCCGACCTTCCACCACGTTGTGTACCAGACGCTGTACCCGATTGGCATGATCATCTCCTCCATCTTCCTGGCGCTGACGCTGTTCGTGTACTGCCTGGTGGTCGAGCTCAGGGACCTCCTCGGCCGCTGCCTCATGTGCGCCGTGGCCTCGCTGTGCCTGGCCCAGATATCGACGGTGGTGGTGCAGCTGGCCACGCACAAGCTGTCCATGACGGAGTGCATCTTCACCGGTGAGTGTCTGTCGGTCGGTCGGTCTGGGGGGGGGGGGAGTTTGTAATGGGGGGAGGGGAGGGGGAGGTAGGGAGGGGAGGAGGAGGGGGAGGTAGGGAGGGGAGGAGGAGGGGTGGGGGTAGTTATTTTAG
>NC_051415.1:20243574-20243795 GCF_015228065.2 Penaeus monodon
ATTAGGCAATTTTCTCTCTTAAGATACAAAAAAAAGTTAAAATCCTTAATTTATATACTGGGAAGTTATAACAATCCCCATATTTAGATCGGATAATCACGGGTATAACTCCTTATAAGCAAGTGTTGCTGTATGATGTACACACGATGATGAGCGCACAGTAATATGAGCTTCGAATAACATACATTAACGAGCTCCTGGTAAGCCCTAAACAAACTGTT
>NC_051415.1:20243824-20244076 GCF_015228065.2 Penaeus monodon
TGCAGTGGGGTTTAGTTCTCCTCTTCGCTCTTCAGATTACAAGTCTGGTTAACCTAAACCTGTTCTTTGTTCGGTCGTTCGTGTAAACAACAACAACATCGGGGTGAGAGATACTTCCTAATCACTCTGGCATCTTTTCAAACTTGTTTTCTTTTTGTTTACATTCTCTTAGCCGTATCTCTATCTATCTTTTTTTTTATGTATACCTCTCTTTGTCTGTCTGTCTCCTTCAGTCTGTTTATCTGTTTCCTG
>NC_051415.1:20244410-20244852 GCF_015228065.2 Penaeus monodon
ACGCGTCCCGCCGCAGTCAAATCTTTTACAAATCGACATAGGCCTACACTCCTCCCAAGAGCGAGTCGCCGAAGGGTGGCCGCGCGATGACTAACGACGTCCCTTCCTCCCGACAGCCGTGATGATGCACTTCTGGTACATGGCGGCCTTCTTCTGGCTCAACGTCATCTGCTTCAACGTTTTCCTCACCGTCTGGTAAGTACTTGGGGAGGGGAGATGGGGACAGGAAGGAAGGGAGGGGAGGAAGGGGGGAAGGGAGGGGAGGAAAGGGAGGGAGGAAAGGGAGAAGGGAAGGGAGGAAAGGGAGAAGGGAAGGGAGGAGGGAAGGGAAAAGGGGGGAGGGAAAAATCAGGAGGGTGGTGGGAAAGGAAAAAAAGGTGGGAGGGGATAAATGGAAATGCAAGGGTAATATAGAAGGGGCCGAAGAAAGTGAAACAATGAG
>NC_051415.1:20245097-20245315 GCF_015228065.2 Penaeus monodon
ACGCCGCTAGGGAGAACGATGAGCTCTGGGCACACGCGGTCCCTTGGGGCGGCCACAAAGGGCGGGCGTGGTGGAGTGTTTGGACTCATTTTAGGGTTGCTGCTTGGGTGGTATTGTGATTTTTAGGTGGTCTTTATCGTCAGGAATCTCGAGTCATCAACCATTAATCGCACATCGTTTACAATCAGTAGGTAGTCATCTTTCATCAATCATCAGTC
>NC_051415.1:20245784-20245987 GCF_015228065.2 Penaeus monodon
GATCGCACCACACTCATCATCAAAACCATCATTCGCATCACCATAAATATTACTGTTAATTTTAATATCAAAATAATTTCTAAGACAAAATGGCCGAGATAATGACCATATTTTATCTTCGAGGACAAACTGTACTCGAATCCTTATTTAAATAATAAACTACTCTCAATAGCTCATCAGACCTTGCGTGGCTGCTAGAAAGG
>NC_051415.1:20246333-20246922 GCF_015228065.2 Penaeus monodon
AGGGGAAAGAAAATATTGAGTTAGGTTGGAAGTAGACTCATCGCTTTTTCTCGGTGTTTTGTTGTTTAATCTAATACTCAGTCGGGATAATTCAATCATAGTATTTGCTCTCCATTATAGCAGGTTTGGGCATCGAGGGAAGGGCTGGGGGGGAGAGGGGAGGAGGAAGAGGGAGGTGGTGAGGGATGAGGGGAGAAAGGAGGAGGGGTGAGAGGAGGAGGGATGATGAGGGATGAGGAGGAAGGAGAGGGAAGGAGTGAGGGATGAGGGGAGAGGGAAGGGAGAGGATTGGGAGGGGTAGGGAGAGAGGAGAGGAAAGAGAGGGAGGGAGAGAGAGAGAGAGAGAGAGAGAGAGAGAGAGAGAGAGAGAGGAAGAGGGAGAGGGGAGACTCAAGTGTTTACTCGGGGAGACTGGTTCAGCTCTCCCTAAGAAAAGGAAAATCTGAAAATGGTATTAGGAAATCTGGTCTTGGCTTTTGGAGTACTTTCAACCTCCCTCCCAAAGAGGGGAAAAAAATCATATTTGTATTATTTATTCTTGGCTTTTTTTATTCATTTTTTTTTATGGGCGAGAGAAGAGCGTCTGCCC
>NC_051415.1:20247020-20247128 GCF_015228065.2 Penaeus monodon
ATGAGCTGATTTATGCAACATGACAGCCTGTCTTGGCATTATTTATGAGGCTGCTAAAGAAGAGGATGAACGTTAGTTTTTATGGCTGCGTAGCATAAATCATGTATG
>NC_051415.1:20247814-20248004 GCF_015228065.2 Penaeus monodon
TTATAATCTGTGTAACCATCTTTGCTTTCGTTATCCGCGACATGATTCATTTCTTTACAATGCTTCCCCTTTTTCTGAATTGTCGAGATACTTGCTTCTGGGCAGTTCTTCTCTCGGAAATGATTTCCTGGAGTAATGATCTTATCCATTACCGGAGGGTTTGCACGTACAGGGAAAGTGTATGAGTGAG
>NC_051415.1:20248157-20248265 GCF_015228065.2 Penaeus monodon
TTATTTTTAACGTATCGCCCTCGCTCGGTCGGCCACACATCACGCCTCGTCCAGTCAGATTTCCGGTCTGGTTCCCCCTTATCTCGGGATTACCTTCCCTTTCCCCAC
>NC_051415.1:20248472-20249037 GCF_015228065.2 Penaeus monodon
GGATTGGGTTCAACCGTGGCGCGTCCATCTCATGCATACTAATGCCCGGATATGCCCTCATTACATGCAGTCCTGGCGGAGATCTCCCTGTCGCCGCGTCCCTATCGCCCGCCAGCCAACCCCAGGGGACCCACACGCGCCCGGGCCCCGTGCCATCAGGCCGAGAGGCGAGGGGCGCGCCGCTCCCTTAATAGTGGCCCGGGATGAGCCAGGCGCTGACGCCACGTCCTTCCGGGCGAATTCAGGGGAGATAAGGCGACAGCGGAAGGTTCAAGGGGCGCGAAGGGAGGCTTGGGGAAAGCGGCTTCTGTGGTCGTCCTTGCTTGCCTTCGCTCCTTGTTTCGGCGACGCGGCCGAGCTTCTAACGAGGCCGCTCTGCTTGGCGCGGGAGGGACGTCGCTGCTGAACGCGAGGTGCTGTCTAACGACGCGCGGATCAGGCTGAGTGGCAGTTTGCCTCCGCTTGCAAAGCGATGCAACATGATTACCGACGGTAATGCCTGCGATTATGTTTAGAGCGGCGTCAATTTCGCATGAGATATGTTCAGTATATGTGTGTGTGTGTG
>NC_051415.1:20249514-20249937 GCF_015228065.2 Penaeus monodon
ACGATGTAAACAAAACCTGTGCTCTCTAGTATGAAGAAGCAAAGTTAGCGACCGCCATATATCATAATATCTAGGATTTTTGGATAACATGAGAAATCCGACGTAATTGGCACGTAACGAATGGAATTGCAAGACTCTTGGCCAAGGTTGCTCATTGCAGAAATCCGTGGCTCGTGTAAAAGAAAGGCTCTATTACTTATGATAGCCATTGTCTTTGAGGTCAAGAGAAAGTTTCGGGCGAAGAATAATCACATTACATACCAAAAACCGTAGATGAATAAGCTTTATTCTTCATCGACCGGTTTGGGAAAAAAAAAAGGTTGGGAAGAACTGACGTAAGAAAATAATTAGTAAAGATGTATAGAAATTCAAATGCTGATAAGGTAAAAAAAAACAAAAAACAATGGAGTAGTGATGAAAGCA
>NC_051415.1:20250249-20250349 GCF_015228065.2 Penaeus monodon
GTGAAAAGCGCCAAGTCCTCGTAACTCTCCCTCATTTACTCCGAGGGTCGTCTCGTTATTCCCTCGTTAACCTCACTCCATTTACTTCACTGCTCATACT
>NC_051415.1:20250541-20251119 GCF_015228065.2 Penaeus monodon
TTCCCCTCGATCTCGCATGCGAATTAACCGGCACGTTGAGGGGAAAAGACGCCCTTCTCTCCCCTTGTTTGCCCACATATCTCCTCCTCCCTCCTGCCTCACTCCCCCCCTCCCCCCTCTTCGCCCTACTCTTTCCTGTCCTCTCTATTCCGTCCCTGCTATCCCTTTCCTTCCCTCTGTCCCCTCATTATATCCCCTCTCCTGCCTTCCCTTCTCATGCCACCTCCTCTCCCTTCATTTCCCATCACTCATTCCCCCTTCCTCATATCCCTCCACCTCCTCTCTCTCGTTTCCCTCACCCCTTCCTTTCTCCTCATATCCCTTCCCCCCTTCCGCCTCTCTCTCACCCTCTACCCCTCACTCCTTCTCTGAACCATACATCCCTTCACCCCCTTATCTCCCCTTCCCCCCTGTTTCCCCTCACTCCTTCCCCTCCTCAAGGGGTAAATACGCCAAAGGGAAATAGAAGGTCGATATCTCCCCGGTGTTGTTGTAGGAGATTCGCGATATGCAAATGAAGTCAGTGGCGAAAGATGGCTGTGTGTGTGCAGCATTTTTTCTTCCTTTATTTCTATGAA
>NC_051415.1:20251711-20251853 GCF_015228065.2 Penaeus monodon
ATTTAGAGCTAAAGAAGAAGCATCCTTTCTCCATCGCCCCCCCCCCTCTACCCCCCGCCCACTGGCCCATTAACACCGCCACACAAACCGGGTCCGCCTCAGGTGCCCATCGCGACGAAGCGCCTAGCGGGTAAAAAGGACT
>NC_051415.1:20252131-20252401 GCF_015228065.2 Penaeus monodon
TGGGGTAGTCCTCACTTTCCCCTCTTGGTTGGACGAGAGGATTAACTTCATTAACCATAATCTATACTCGATCCTCTAGGGGTGAGCTGTCCTCCCCCCTTCCCCCCCTCCGTTCTTATCCCTTCTGACACGCTAACAGTGCCAGGATAAAGCTGATTATGATAATGATAAAAGGGGGGCCGGGGGGGCGGGGGACTCAGTTCATTAGTCATGTGGTTTTGGAAGCATCAAGGTCTGTCACAAGTTCACTTAAGTATGAGACTTAAGCAT
>NC_051415.1:20252548-20252647 GCF_015228065.2 Penaeus monodon
AGAAATAGTTCGCCACGATCTATGCGTCGCTCAATCATGCGTTGCAGGGTCACTCAACTCTACCTGGCGACATGCACAGGTGAAAAGTGAAGAAAATCA
>NC_051415.1:20252778-20252846 GCF_015228065.2 Penaeus monodon
GTCTGACTTATCCCAAACACTGTCTTCTAACCAAGCATTCTAACCGAGCTATCTCTTCATTGCTTCAT
>NC_051415.1:20253034-20253198 GCF_015228065.2 Penaeus monodon
ACGGTATGAATAAAAACTAAACCTGCCTTTATTACTTTCCAATCATGTATTTCTGCGCTTCGACCAGTCCCTCCCTTAAGTACATCCCACGCATCGAAGTCCATCGAGACAGCAACCCCATTCCTTCGCTTCGCAATCATTTCAAGTTCAGTCGTTTTTCTGAG
>NC_051415.1:20253563-20254050 GCF_015228065.2 Penaeus monodon
ACAATATTACCCAATAATCCATCGCATCACAGCCATCCAATAAACACGGATTTTTCTTCGACTCCGGGGAAAAGGAAGGTTAAAAAAAAGAGAACGAAAAAAACGAAAAAAGGAACTGTACCCATTCTTTGCGATGGTATGATCTTCAAAGAAAATGGAGATGTTCGAAACGGGAGACGTAGGTGTCGCGCCCTCGAGCAACAGAACCTCAGTCGCTGTTCTATATATTAAAGCGAAGTAGATGAATGCATGGAGGAGGTTAAAAAATATCATTTATTGTATTTTGTATTGACTCATGCAGGTTAGTGCATATAGGAGGTTGAGGAATATTAGTTATTTTTTGTATTCTGTATCGACTCATGCTTCAGAACCTCCACCGGACGTTCGAGCAGATTACGTAGAATTTATCACAGATTAACAGAATACACGACGTAGCCAAAATGAGTCAGCACATACGAATGGCATTCATCATAATTCACAATTTTCG
>NC_051415.1:20254093-20254345 GCF_015228065.2 Penaeus monodon
CTCAAACTTGCAATTTAGGAAAATGAAGCCGAAGTAAATCAGGATAATTGGAGATAAAACTCTAATTGAAACAGGTATGGGAACCGGTTCTGAACTGCTTACGTGCAGTTAGACACATCTCCTTGTGACGTGGTTTGTCCTGTTAAGAGGGCCGAGAAGGGTGAGGGATGAGGGAAGGGTCGATAAGAAGACATAAGAGAGACAGAAAGAAGGAATCTTCAAGTTCATGAATGGAGAGATGTGTGAAAGGAA
>NC_051415.1:20254368-20254716 GCF_015228065.2 Penaeus monodon
AACGTTTAGGGAAAGAAACTGCGAAGGATGGGACTACATGATTTTTTTTTTAGTATTGGATGTTATAACAGTTGAACATTATTGATTACTGTAAGTTCTGTTCGTTTTTATAATTATAATAATTATATAATTGTGAAGGAAGAGATAAAGAAGTTTTTGATCATCATAATCATTGTTTTTCATTATTATCATCATTCTTATTATCACAGCGCCACATTAACTTAAACACAGTTACCCTAATTAACAAATGATTCATCTTTTGCTCAATTTCCAAGTGATTTTGCCAACGCAGCGCCGTCAGCGGGAATGGCGTAGAGAGCGAGAATCCATAATCAAGAACTACCGTAC
>NC_051415.1:20255154-20255345 GCF_015228065.2 Penaeus monodon
AAGGCTGTCGGGTTGCGTCTCCTGGGTGTAAAAGCAATAGGCTGTCCAAACGACGACATCTATAGTCGTCAGGGAGGAAAACAATTGAAATAAATTGGTTGTTCAGTTGCTAAGGGGCGAGGAAGAATGTTCAGGTGCTCTGGAGATAAGAAAAAGGTGCTTTGAGAATATTTGATGATTTAGAAGGTAAA
>NC_051415.1:20255633-20255778 GCF_015228065.2 Penaeus monodon
ATTTCCTCAAATCAAATCTCACATTTGCAACGACTGACTCCTAAGCGTCGTCAAAGGCCGTGAAGATGCTACCTGTCTCGGCGGGAGGAATCTTCTGCTTACGTAACGCCATCACCTCGGGCGCCATATCTGCCCATGGGAAACC
>NC_051415.1:20256040-20256532 GCF_015228065.2 Penaeus monodon
AATTGCAAAGCAGCCTTCATTTTGTCCCTAAGTATATTTTGATAACATCAATTTGATAAATATGACTTTGCACTTATTTAATTGACATATACGTGCAAGATTTGCTGTAAAATCCTACACACATAGACGGCAACAAATCGAAAACATCCCCATAAGCTAAATCTCACAAATTTATTTTAAAACATTTAAAATCTGAGCACTGAAGTTATAATTGATTTTGAAGAAGAATATTTTGTATGAAGAATATGAGGAAGATTTGCATTCACAACGGTCTCAGCTGCGTGGCAACAGTGTAGTCACTCCAACGTCACGGAGACACAAGCAAAAAAACCGCACACAAAAACACAGCAACAACAAAAACACAAACAACAACATATATTACCTTCGGAAAGCGACGAAGAATGATAATACTATGTTAAAATAGAATACAGAAAGGGATATTTGTTGTGGTGATGAAGGCTAAATTAATTTGGGTTTATAATGGATTCTGCA
>NC_051415.1:20257119-20257596 GCF_015228065.2 Penaeus monodon
AAGAGGGAGATAGAAGGATGAACTTGGGGGTGAAGAGGACCCAAATGTTTGTGCAGCTGAGATGGCCCGACAGTGAGTGTGCGTAGGAGGTTGGGTTACCTATACGCAGAGTAACTGGTAACCTTTAAAATAAAATAAATCTTAGCTCAGGGTCATAGTGTTTTTGTTTATTTGTTGACCCTTTTTTTTATCGTCCTCCTATTAATGTGATACCTAGCGTGCCTTTCCATTTACGGGAGAGGCCAGCACAGCATTAATAAACAAATGAAGCATTAACCTACACTCGATCGGCGAAGCATGATGCACAATAACAATGAGGAATAGTGATAAAGCATGTACATATTTACAAAACGAGAAACAAAACTAGACGTAAATAATATGAAAATTAAGAACAAAAATATCCCGTAAATAAGAACAAAGTTAAGACACGAAAGCAAAAACAACAAAATCTCACCAACTTAAAGACCTACACAAACT
>NC_051415.1:20257718-20257961 GCF_015228065.2 Penaeus monodon
ACGCATGGACCCGATCACGTGACCTATTCACCTTTCTCTCCGCAGGTGGAAAAATGACGCCTCGTTCGGCCGCCGCTGGTTCATCATGTACTCCGTCTACGCCTGGGGCTTCGCGATCCTCATCACCGCCGTGGCCCTCGCTCGGGACTTCCACGACGGCCTGCAGGACTCGCCGCTCCCGAAGCCGAACTTTGGGATGGCCAAGTGCTGGTTTTCAGGTGAGTCGCCGGCGGGTGGGCTTCG
>NC_051415.1:20258084-20258155 GCF_015228065.2 Penaeus monodon
ATAGGTGGAGCGGTGGGTTACGTTAATGGTGGGCAGGTCTGTTTGGCTGTGTCGGTCTCTGGTATGCTTTC
>NC_051415.1:20258333-20258706 GCF_015228065.2 Penaeus monodon
GACCAGAATATTAATCTTTAGATTTAACTCGTAATTACCGATAAGATATATTTACCAAACTTTTATGTCAGAATTGTAATACTCGAAGGAGCGTTCTTGCAAAATTAGGCATCTTACCATTGCAATTGCAGTCTATTATGACGTTGTTTATGCATTGAGAGAATAGGTATTAACGCTTGCATATCTAAAGGAAAAGAAAAATCTAAAAACAAGTTGTATAAAAAAAAACTTGTAGTTAATATATGGTAGACATTATTTAGCCTCTGTGCTGGAAGGGATATTAATATTTAAAGATTAGTGGGGAAAAAAGTTTCTTCTTTTAGAGGTGAGGGGGGGGGAAGATAGAGGAGGTAAGTTTTATTATTTTCCTTAT
>NC_051415.1:20259175-20259898 GCF_015228065.2 Penaeus monodon
GGAAACAGTAGGAACTCCTAACTATCTGACATGAGTTATTGTGTGAGACATGTTCGGCTGCACGTCGACGCGGGGGCACCAAAAGGTATGCACCGGCCTTGGGTATGCCTCGTCTGTGTTAGTCTGTTCGCTGATGGTGCCTCCTGATGTGCAATTTGTCAGGTTGAACATCATGTTTTGAAACTTGGATTATTTTGGTTTATTAGCGATTCTTCCAAATTACATCTCAGAAGTGTGTCGATTTATTGCAGATAGCTTTAAGAGCCTCGCTCGCTGCGGACTTGCCGTCCATTCCTGCAGGTCATAAGCGAAGAAGATAACCTCGATTATCGTACTGAATGTGTTAAACTTGATAACTTTATTCACACGTATCATTTTACAATTCAAATCAGGTCTTATCATCATCCTTGCATTCATAAATCTAAAATAAACACTGTGCTGGAAGCAAGAAATTGTCATGCATGTGAGCAAGGGTCATGTGATACTTACATGCACAGCTGCTTATATCGTGGGCGAGCCGTCCTACCACTAATTAGGAGTTTAGCATACTTAATGTTAATTAGCTTTAAGGCATTGTAGACATTTTCTTAGAAGTATTTTTTTATTTTATTTTTAAGACGTTTTCAAGATTTGAAAACAAAGTTAAAAAAAAAGTTCCGTTATGTACAGAAACGTCTTTTCCATATTGTTTGATATTATGTAGTTTTAGTCCTGTTTTCTAGA
>NC_051415.1:20259922-20260211 GCF_015228065.2 Penaeus monodon
AAGTTAGCGATGCAACGATCCTTGTCACCTCGATATGATCATCACGAACGGAGAGTCTGAAATGTTTCGAAAATGCCGGGCATCTCCCCACTCGCTAGGATACCTTATACAGAGCGTGAGTTGGTTTAAGCATATATTTCTTCCGCGGATATGCAAATCATTCAAGGCCTTGCATCTACTTAGGCGAAAAGAGACCCTAGAGGAATTAAATAAATGCGAAGAAGCGGGAGTTTGTGCAATAATCACATTAGAGAATCACTAAGATGCATCTCAAAATAGCAGCGGCAAC
>NC_051415.1:20260626-20260831 GCF_015228065.2 Penaeus monodon
CAGCAACCAGTCATCTCCAACAACCAGTCATCTCCAACCCTCTGTCTCCTCCTCCTCCCTCCAGACGACGACTCCCTCATCGTGTACTTCTACGGCCCCACGTCCGTCGTCCTGGGCATCAACGTCATTCTCTTCTGCATGTCGGCCTATAAGCTGTGCACACTCAACAAGAATTCAGAGGCCCGGGTCTTCCAGTGAGTATTCG
>NC_051415.1:20261607-20262015 GCF_015228065.2 Penaeus monodon
TCCCGCATGACTTTTCTAGAACACAAAGAGCAAGCCATAAACCCATTCCCTTAACGTGGCATCGTCGCCTCAACAACACTCGACTTATGCTTTGCTGTTCCAACTTTAACCTCCTCGCGTCTCACTTCCTTTTCTTGCTACTCTGTCAAGGCGGGGAATTCAGGGTCAGCCGGCAAGGAGGCTACGAAGTCAATGTCAGGCAGTTTTTGGGAAGTTCTTCTCGCTGTCGACCCGTTATCAGGGTGATGTTTGATGTCCCTCCCCTCTACCTCGTTTCGACTTCTCTCTCCTTCGTTACTTTGGCTTCTCTCTATTTCTTCGTTATTTTGGCTTCTCTCTATTTCTTCGTTATTTTGATGGCTCGCTCTCTTGTTATTGATGTATTCTGTCCCCTTTGGTGTTTGGATG
>NC_051415.1:20262171-20262542 GCF_015228065.2 Penaeus monodon
CAACTCGTCCTTCTCCATCATTTCATGCTGCGCACCTCAGTCGCTCCTCCCTCCTTCTCTCCTCTCCCCCCTCCCTCCCATCTCTCCTCTCCTCTTCCCCCCTTCCCTCCCTCCCTCCCTTCCTCTCGCCCTATCCCCTCCCTCCGTCTCTCACTAGTCCCTCCTTCCCTCCCTCCTTCTCTCCCCTCCTTCCCATCCTCTTCCCTTCTCCCAACCCCCCTCTCCCCTTCTCCCCTCCCTTTTTCTCCCTCCCCCCTCCCTCACTCTGTACCCCCCTCCCCCCGTCCTACCTGGTTCTCTCGCGTCATGTTAAATGGAGATCTGGGAACGACATGTAATCAAGTATACAGATGGCCTTAATTTTTCCGGTG
>NC_051415.1:20263083-20263658 GCF_015228065.2 Penaeus monodon
AAAAAATAGAGCATAGAAATAAACGCACGCAGCATACGGGAGAGCAAGAAGCGCTGCGGCCGAGAGTGCATGAGAGTGAGTGAGCAGGCGGCGCTAACAGGCGTGCCTCGTAGCCTCACCTACGGCATCACACTCACCCAGCAACAGCAGTGTGCCATCCTCTCTTCCTCACCTGTATGGCCTGTCCTTGCCTTCCCTGCCCCCCCCCACCTCTCCCTTGTTCTTTTCTTCGTTTTTCGTGTATTTTTGTTTCTTTCTTTCTTTTTTGTTTTTGTTTTTTTTTCTTCGTAACCTTGTTGCTCGTAATATCTTGCATTATCTCCATCACTGTATGTTCTTTTCTTTTTTTATCCAAGTTTTTTTAAAAATGTTCCTTCTCATTTTTTTTCGTTTCCTTGCCCCCCATTTTTTTCCTTTCTTTATTCATGCTGTACGTTGTTTCTCCTTCCTTTCTTATCCTTTTTTGTCTATTCTTACCGCACCTTACCTCACGTTCCTGCTCACGTGTTGCGTCCACCCTCGCCTTTTCCTTAAGCTTTTATTTTTTTTATTTTTTAAATTTCTTCTGGTTTTCT
>NC_051415.1:20263979-20264313 GCF_015228065.2 Penaeus monodon
GTACCTTTACCAAGGCCACGGACTGCGCACCCTCCACACCCTTCTTCATAATTTTTGGCGCTGCTTTCCGTCCTTTTCGTCACTTTTCGCCGATAACTCTTTACTTTCATATGGAAATTTCTTTCTCGCGGGTGATATATTGAGGGAAAATTGACTGAAAGGAAAAAACTAAGGAATATTAGTATATTATCGTAGTTTTGTTTTGTTTAGGATGGGAGGGGGGGAGGGGTAGGCAGGGCGCTTGTTGCACATTGTAATTATACATTTTTTTCTCCCATTATGTTAACTGCAGCACGTATGTTAAAATCGGGTTTTCTTAGAAATGCAATGAATA
>NC_051415.1:20264529-20264674 GCF_015228065.2 Penaeus monodon
CCTTTGGTCGCGCATGCCTTCACTTTTTTTCTGTCAATAAAATCTTGAAGTTTGCTCTTCTGCTGACAAGGCCCTCTCCCCATCTCAACGAGTACCCTTTGGTCTCTTTTCTTTCTGCTGCTCGTTCACTTAGTGAATGGATAAT
>NC_051415.1:20265076-20265267 GCF_015228065.2 Penaeus monodon
AACGACGTGATAAAAGCACCTAAGCCACGCTCTCCTCATGCAGGTTCACCCTCTACCTGAAGCTCTTCGTCCTGATGGGAGTCACGTGGGTGTTCGAGGGCATCTCCTTCTTCGTGCAGCGCCACAACGAGGCTTCCAACACCAAGTACATCTGGTAAGGCTGGCCTGTGGGATGTTTATGTTGCAGAAGG
>NC_051415.1:20265334-20266401 GCF_015228065.2 Penaeus monodon
GGTTTTCCAATCAAGGTTTTAGTGTTAATGTCATTCAGTATAAAGTGCAACGGGGTATAGATGATAACCTAGACAAATATCCCCCTGCGGATGCGATAGACACGCTTAACTCCTGATTGCTCTCCCCCAGGCTGGTGTTCGACCTTATCAACATCATGCAGGGCGTCATCATCTTCATCGTGTTCGTGTGCCGCCGCGCCGTGTTGATGCGCGTGAACGAGGTGGTGTGTGGGAAGACCTTCGCCATGAGGAGGTTCCCGGCCTACTACGAGAACGCCGAGGAGGACCCTGGCAACCACGAGATGAAGCACACCGTCATCTGAGGGGCCCTGGCGGCGAGCAAGGCGCAGGGTGACTGAGGTGTGTTCGTTTGTGTAGCGACGCACGCACTCGACTGCCACTTAGCTTTCTTATGAGGAAGTCTATGTTCGAACACGTAGAGTTTCGACACCGTGGAAGAGGAATGGCCGGGGTCGCGGTTTCGAAAGGAAAGCCGACGTCCTCTAAGACGTGGCTGCTGAAACCGCATGCGCCGAGTTACGTCAGAAAGGCTTTACAGTCATGGACAAAAGTCTTGTCGTGAATGAAGCTTCGAAGCCCTCCTAGCTCAACCAACAAGGGTCACATCACGGATGTTCGAGACGGAATTCGAAACGTACTTGACAAGAGTTCTGGCCTTGACTGTGCCAAATGATTCACAAACTCGTTACTGAAAAGTAAACATTATTCATGGGTTTCTGTGTAAGTAATTACCTTCCTGCTCTTTCAAATGGAATAGGAGTTTGCCATGCAGACGGCTATAGGCCAACACTCATTTCCATAGCGATACCAATCAAACCTCGGGATGAATTAAGGATTTCCAATCGTAACGAAATAAAAATACAGATATTGATTATACCCCTGTGTAATGGCCTACAAATTTTGTTGTTTCCCAAATCTGATTTTCTTTCCAAAACCAAAGCATATTGGCTGTATAAGGTCACAATTTCCATTCAACAACAAGCACCACAAGATGCTGTCAACCAAAGTGATCCCAGTAACAGCTGGGCAATCTACTGCTTCTACGG
>NC_051415.1:20266531-20266696 GCF_015228065.2 Penaeus monodon
TAAATATAGTGAAGCCAGAAGAGTAGAACTGCTGTAAGGGTGCTTGTTAACCGTCCATAAACAGTGCAATTTAAACTTGCTATTTTTTTTTAATTGTATGATTTTTTAAAAAGAATTTGCTTGGATATTCACCACTTTTCATACATTATCTCTAAGACATAATAA
>NC_051415.1:20267300-20267672 GCF_015228065.2 Penaeus monodon
TCACAAACTAGTTTTTTTAAAGGATAAAGATAGAGCAGTCTAATTTTTAAATGAAGATTATCCACATAGAACTTGAAAATACAGATCTTTAAGCTGAATTAGTACGGTATTTTTAAACATTTTTGTTACCATTTTTTTTCTTTTTTGAGGACGGATTCCCCCCCCCCCCCTAACTATTTATTTAATTATAGGCATCTTTAGTATATTTGTTGTTTTATGCTTTGTTTTATATCTATGAGCCAGTATATATGTGTGTGTGTGTTTGTATATTGTGCAACAGTACATTAAAGTTGTATTAATGTGTGTATATATATTCTATTAGGAATATCTTTTCGTAAGCATATGTTTCTGTCAGAATTGATAATTACATTG
>NC_051415.1:20267876-20268330 GCF_015228065.2 Penaeus monodon
CGTCATTTCCATTATAATCATATTTTCAATGTATTTTTATTATGAATTCCACAGTTACCACAATCTTTGATAGGTATATACCTTCTAATCTGTTATCAAAGGATGTTAATGGTAATTACATCTGTTTAGTAATATAATAAATAACACCTTAATGATACATGATTTAAAGCAACTCTTTTTGTAAATATTTTGTGTCTGTTTATGCTTCTGTTACTTCTGACTGTGTAAATAAATCAGCTGAGATTAGTTTTCCTTGTACATAGGAGCAAATACAAGAGGAACGTAGGTTATTGTTTTAGTTGTAGTAAAGTTTAAGCATCTTTTAATCAAAATCTCATAATATTATTGTTGTAAGATGCACATATCTGCGCTTTGTGTATGTCTGTCAACCATAAAAGGAATATTTAATGATAATTACTATTATTCATCCTTTTATAAATAGAAGTATAATTGA
>NC_051415.1:20269143-20269430 GCF_015228065.2 Penaeus monodon
CGACAGTAATATTGCTGTGCAAAACAATATGTTTTTTTTTTAAATAGTTGTCAAAAACTATTAGATAAACAGGAGTAAAAGCTAAACTAGTCAAACAAAATAAGTAGAGAAAAATATCTAACAAAACATAAACTATACACACAAAATATCTTTTGTAAAATAGAATATAAAAACAGGTATTAGTAATTATACATCCAATAGTAAAAGTAAAACAAAACTCAAGAGTGGCAAAAGGAGAGGCAAACCTTTGAGGGGCATAATGGCTTGTTAGATTGTATGTAGGTGAA
>NC_051415.1:20270784-20271912 GCF_015228065.2 Penaeus monodon
CACACGCACATATATATTAAAGATAAAATCAACACAGAAACTGACACACAAATACTGTTATTTGATTTATATAAGTTCCCCTTACTTTTAATTTTCTTGTTCCGTTTTCTGTACAAATCACAGAGAAAGTTAGTCTATTTGGTAAACTAATGTATATGCTTATATTGAACTACAATTCGTCGATAATACATGCTGTTTACTTCATGGATTTTGGATTTTAAGATTTTTTTTCCTATGGTATAGTCTTGCAAGCTTCATGCGTGAATATCACTTATCATCTTCATTTTGCTATTTTTATGTAATTTAGCATGATTTTGACATCGATGTTTACTTACCTTTATTGTGCTCAGGGAACACAATTTATTAGTTTAACTTCCGATATATTACATGATTATATATTCATATTTCAAATACTTGTGTATATAGAGCAGGATGGAATCGAATACCAATTAAATTGATTTATCAACAAATACTGTAAAACATGTCCTGTACCCCCAAGAAACGAGAAAATTATATACTGATGCAACAGCAATGAAAAAGTGTATCACAATATACGTTTAATGCCATTTATGTACAATTGCTGTAGACACAAGTGTAAGTAGTATCGATGTTCATAAACAGTTTAGACAGGGTGACTGGCAAAGGTCTGAAATTTGCCTCAAATCTCAATGAACAGCTGCATTTGTAGCAACATATTTTTTTTTTGTTCTTTCAGTAACAATAGATTACCAACACGATTAAAAAAGTCTCACCGAGGAACCGTGTTCATAGAAAACTTGAGAACCGTTTTCTGTGAATAAGCACCGGTAACATGTATAATCGACGTGCAGATATTATTAAAATATCGATACTTGACACCTCTTAATCCTTTCACTATATTTTGCTTATCTTCTCATTATAAAGAGTAGATGTTCGATAGCGATGCTAAACAATCCTTATAAAAATGGTTGAGGCAACAGCATATGAAATGTTTCAACTGACTGCCCTGTGAGCAGTTGAGAGGTTGTTCATATCCTGCAATGAAATATGGCTTTACACATTGAAAATGAAAAAAAAAGTGAGATGAAAAAATGAAGAACTATGGTTTTGCTTGGTCCAAGGTATCTTTGCAAAGGTATAGCCACTATT
>NC_051415.1:20272083-20272728 GCF_015228065.2 Penaeus monodon
TGGCTATACCTTTGGAAAGATACCTTGGGGCGTTGTTTCTCCTCCTGCAGAGCGTCCACGAGCGAGTCCAGACCAAGACGGTCGGCGGGGTTCGCGCTCTGGCTCCTGGTGAGCGCCCCCTTTCACACTCAGGTCGGGGAACAGAAAGGCAAAGAAGAACCCGATTTTGTAGACGTCGGTGAAGCTGGTGGACTCGCCACACTCTGTGCCGCACATCTCGGGGGCGTAGTGTTTGGTCGGGTCGTCGCTCAAGCTGAGGAGGGTTCCGCTCTTGAAGGTCATCCCGAAGTCTATCGCAGTGATCTCGGGACCTTGGGAGTCGAGCGAACGCAGAGGTTCTGGACGAGACCATGCGAGTGGATCGCGCGGAAAATCTTGGCGACTTACAGAGCGATAGACATTAACTGCTGGAGAAGCACCTCAGCCCGCTGCAAGTACGTATCCAGGTTAGGGCCTCGTGCTGTCCTTCCAGTCTTTCGTGGCGGGCGGCGCCACTCGCGGAGCTTCATCGTGATGCACCATCGGCCGCTTCGGATTTGGCTAAAGGAGGTCCTCGGGGGCGCTGCGCTTCACTTCTCGAGGGGAACCCATCGTCTGCAGGTTCAGGAAAAAATCCGGAAGATTCCTGGATTTGGGGAACCAAGA
>NC_051415.1:20274087-20274409 GCF_015228065.2 Penaeus monodon
GTTCTTTTACTTTAAGCCGTTGCCATAGCAACGTCCCCCGAGGCGTCCCTCACAACGAGACGTTACGCCAGCTACGCCAACGCTCGTTAAACGCTGCCGCCAAAATGAGGATCAATCGTTCGAATGCGTAATCAGTTGGTTCGGCGACGGCGAGGGTGGAGACTGGTCGTGGAAAATAAATAAACCAATCTTTGGAATTAAAGAGGTTTTGAGATCGGTGGCGGAGAAATCGCTGGGAAACAAATCGTGAGATCGTTGATAAAGAAATCGTTAAAAAAAATATGAGGGAATTATTCGTGATATCACTATGACATAAATCATG
>NC_051415.1:20274479-20274706 GCF_015228065.2 Penaeus monodon
GGCAAACAACGAGTGCACTTGTGATACGAGAAAAAAAATCTTTAATAGTATCAGAGTGACATCTCATTATCCTGATGATATATTTTTTTCTTTACATACAAGTTAAATATCTCAGGTAATCATCTACGTTATCAAGAAACCCAAGAACGAGAGAGAGAAAGAAAAATTTACAAAATCCTCGTCTCTCAAGGCAGTTTTTCCGACATTTGCCGAGGACTCGATTTCCG
>NC_051415.1:20274753-20274893 GCF_015228065.2 Penaeus monodon
CACTCGCGCCATTTCCACCGAGAATGAGGAAGAAGATCAATAAAAACAGATCTGATCATGCATTTATTGGCAAAAAACAAACTATGGGTAGTTTTTGGTGATTAAGGTACAGTTTGGCACGTAAATTCTTGTGATTCTTG
>NC_051415.1:20275168-20276007 GCF_015228065.2 Penaeus monodon
AATTACTCAAGTGTAGACTTACTACGATCTCCCGATTGACCAAAATAGTATTTACATCAGCTGTGCCTCCATGCTAGATCTTGACCCTGTGGACGGTCCTGCATAAGAAGGATACTGACGCAGCGGTGATCTCTCCCAGGCGAGGCCGCAGCTGAGGGAGGGCGTCAAGCGCGTTCATTTCCTGTGAGGACATTTGACTTCTGACGTTACTTCCCTGACGTCTGGTAGCTGTCGGGAGAAGGTTGGACGTTACCGCCGCTCCCTCCATCATTTCCTCCATCAAAGTTCCCTCCCAGGTTCTTTCCGAAGTTCCCTCCGGAGTTCCCTCCACTGTTGCCGCCCAAGGTCGCGCCCACCTGGCCGACGAGGGCGTTGAGCGAGTAGAACTGGGCGGCCAGGGTGCAGTCCACATTGTACCACCAGTCGCATACGAAGACCTGCTGGTTGAACAGCGTGCCGACCGGACACAGGAACGAGTGTTGGCGGCCGTCCTGCTCGCAGACGTGGAACACCTGGAGGACGTCTTTAGCGTGAGACATTTTACCAGGCGAATGTGAATCCTTAAATCAAATGAAAATATTATTTTAGTCATGATAGTGAAAGCCAAACAGCGCTCTACCTGGCAACCCACTTCCGGAGCCGTGTCCGCGTAATACCCAGGGAATTGCTGGTTCCTGCAGTTGAACCCAGTGTTAAGGGCACTGCTGGTGCTGCTGAGGGCGGGGTAATCCTGACCAGGGATGCCGGGGATATTCTGGGTAAGGGAACCCCCTCCCCCGGGGGACCCAGTAGCCCCCAGTGCACCGCCGGCTCCTTGGTTGTTGGTCTGGTAGTAGTCT
>NC_051415.1:20276054-20276249 GCF_015228065.2 Penaeus monodon
CAAGTCACCGAGCTTGACGGACGATCCCGCGGCAAACATCGTGGCTGAAGGGGTGAGATGGAGGTGGATTTGCAGCAATGAGAAAATGGCTAACGTTGGTAATTTACTAATTGCAAATTGTCTTGATGCACAAAAGAAAAGTGAGTAGGTAATCAGATATGCTGGATCAAATATAAAGAAAGGTAAATGTATAAG
>NC_051415.1:20276530-20276828 GCF_015228065.2 Penaeus monodon
GGCATGTCTAGTCAAGAGTACTCTGACACAACACGAAACAACTCTCCTCGAGCTGGTCTTTGGTCCTGATTCGTCCGTCGTCTTCGCTTATCTCTGGTCTTCGGTCCGTCAAAGCCCTTCGCCTTTCTTACCCAAAACAAGGACACTGCGAACCCTAGCACGCATGCCGTCTTCCTTGGCTGATGCCCCAAGCCACGACGCAGAAGGAGGCGATGACGGAGGACCTCAGGGTTGAGACGCGTCGAAGGAAGGTTGTGAGGATTTGCGAGGAGGCGACGGGGTGTTATATACTCCTGCT
>NC_051415.1:20276863-20277527 GCF_015228065.2 Penaeus monodon
TTCGAAACGAAGGAAAGAAAAAGAAAAACGAAAGTGGTCGCGAATGGCGTGGCTTCCAGGGGCGGGAACATGTCATTAAAGGTTTTAATGATGCCGAGGCTTGAGGTTTGTGCCAGAACTAAAGCCTGCTCTGTCTTTTCTTTTGCGCGCGAAGGGAGGTATTTAGAGAATGTCGGGCTGAAGTGAAAGATGCACGACAAGACTATAATACAAGAGTACTTGCTGTAGTTTAGGTACATTCACATGCTCTGCAATGCATATCATAAGACAGTGATAATATTCTACATGGGAACACCTGGAGTAAAATAAGTGTTTTATCTACAGTTAAAACCAACGATGAAGGAAAAATGCACGTTCAATTCAAAATAAGCACCTGATTTTAGATTCTTACCATCATTGAACGTCTACCTTTGCAATATCTGCAATTCCCACCTGAAAGAGTCGTGATTGGGTCTATTGCTTTCCAATTGCTTCCATTGCCTCCAGGTGTAATTGCTTTCCGTAATGCCATTTAGACACTAAAGGTGGCATTTCAGTGTCGCAAAAAAGCGCTACTGAGTAACGTAGCTTAAACTTGTGAGAGGATTTTAAAATATCGTATGTAACTCAGTATGACTCACTGCCACAAAGACGATCAGCATTAACGTGGAAACAATCGTGTCAA
>NC_051415.1:20277569-20278045 GCF_015228065.2 Penaeus monodon
TGCACAATGGTTGCTATTTTCACTGTCGAGTTGAGGAAGATAATCTGAAAACTTCCTAATAGATACACATTCTAATGACCTTAGAGATATAACATTTGTAAATCGTATGACATACATAGTATCATTCATAACTTCCCTATAACTTTGTTAATAAAGAAACACAAGGCTTGTACCCAGTTATTGCTAACTAGACGGAAAGCCAATTATCGCAAAGAGCTTACATATCAAGAGCAAAAACTTTAAAAGGGTAGACTTTTTAACACACTTCATAATAACATCTTCCACCCACACATACAGGATATGAAGCTGAAGTCTTGCGCGTCTCGTATTACTTCTTGGGGTCGTAATAGCAAGAACCAACTGGGAAAGATGAAAATGAAAATAACTGTCTCATGGAAGAATTCGCTTGCTGACAGGACCTGACTAATAGTTTCAGTTCGTTGCAGGCTCTTAAAAACAGTGGGGAGTGGAGTTCG
>NC_051415.1:20284477-20285245 GCF_015228065.2 Penaeus monodon
ACATATCTTTCATAATATTTTGCAGATCATGCCTCATATTTTTCTTTCTCGGGCGAGATAAAGTAACTCTCTCTGAATCTGAGCCACATTAGAAGTTGCAGAAGCACCAGCAACCACTACTTAATTCTAGTGACGCAACCTTGCAATGATGCATCTACATGAAGCGAAAGGAGATGTTCGTTTGTGTTGAGTCACATCGCTCTACTTGATAAGGAAGAGTTAAAAGTCAGTCTCGTGTCCAGTGGGAAAATGCATTTCTGACTGACAGGGTGTTTACTCAGAGACAAAATAAATATAATTCACCATTAAAACAATTCCAGTGGTAGTACGCATTCATAGTAAACGCGTACATAAAAAATGATTTACTAGAATCCTCTAATTTTGAACCATGAATGAAATGGCAAAATACATCGGAAGCGAGATTTGGCGAGTGAAAAAAATCGACCAATATACAAAGAAGACACATGAATATACTAATTACAAGTGAGTTTCGATACTAGTTTGTTATTGGTATTACAGCCTACCAGATACAGAGGAAAATCTTGTAGTCCTAACCATTAGTATAGTTTCAGTCAGTTCTTCTATGAGGGCAGTTTTTCAGGAGGAAGGATATTGGGTCGTTCTCTTTCATAAACTTTATTATAATACACGCAAATAAAATGTACAAATCAGATACACAAAAACTACACACAAGACTGACGCGCAATGAGCAAAGTAACGGAGACAAAAGCCAGCAATGTCTGTTGAATGACTTGGAGGAAACGCATT
>NC_051415.1:20285726-20286273 GCF_015228065.2 Penaeus monodon
CAAGGCACACGAAGGACCTTCTCGCACCACAGCACTTATTTCCCCGCGTCGTACGAGCCTCCCTGATTAGGAACCTGGTTAGGATTCCCCGCGAAATTCCCGGCGCCGAAGCTGTTCCCGGCGCCGAAGTTGGCGTTGCCCACTCGTCCGATTTCCGCGTTGAGCTGGTAGAACTGCTGCGCGCTCGTGCAGTCGAAGTTGAACCACCAGTCGCACACGAAGTACTGCTGGTTGAAGATGGTTCCGTTCGGGCACAGGAACGAGTCCAGTCTTCCGTCGAACTGGCAGATGTGGAAGACCTGTCGGCAAGGAGAGGAAGGTAAGGGTTATGCGACTGACGGTTCCTGGGCCTCTCTAAGAGACTGATGCGGAGAGGGACGGCAACCCACCTGGCAGCGGGCCACCGGAGCCGTGTCGGCGTAGTAGCCGGGCAGCTGGCCTCCGCACGAGAACCCGGTGGGGGGCACCGCGGCCAGGTTTGGGTAGTCCTGGCCAGCGATGCCCGGGATGGGGCTCATGTCGCTGGAGCCGAAGGTGAAGCCAGTAA
>NC_051415.1:20286716-20287511 GCF_015228065.2 Penaeus monodon
TGTCGGGGTTCGGGGGCGTGAGGGAGCCACTGTCGGCGGGAGAATCTTCCCGAAGGTGGAGAGGAACTGCTTGGTCTCCTGCACCTCGAAGCTCTCGCCGCCCTCCGGCTTCTCCAGTTCGTCGGCGGCTGCGAGGCTGGCCAGGACTGCGGGCGGAGCAGAAGGAGGAACATTCGTAATCTGACGAAGCACCGAACGACGCGTTTCGATGTTACAGTTTCATTACAATTATATAATCATTCGTAATTCTGATGAAGATGCAACACACTAAAGATGAAATACTATGCACTGAAAAATTATTTTTCCCCTACCTCATCTACATTAGTCACAACGAACTCTACCCAACAAAGCGAGAATTGAACCTAAATTGGACTATATAATTTCCATTTATATGAAACCGGACACTGAGTATTACAATTGATTGGTATCTGTATGGTATCATTAAACTTTTGCATTACACAGTCGGATGGATTTTGATAATTTATCTGTCACATGGTCAGTGATAATCAATTTAAGGAAAAGAGCGCGGTGGAACATCGATTTGAATTTGCCGGGTTACTCACTCTGCCGTTTCATGGGCCCCGTGATGAGCGCGGAACAATTAAATAGCTAATTAGCAGCGTGAAACTTAATCTATAAACTAATCAGTGATTGCCAATATTGGTGAAAAATCACTCGCCTGATAACATAGCACTTGCAAATATAAATGCAATGCGAACAGTTCATGGATCAGTGCTTATCTGTTATCGTCACCGACAACATTAACTTCGCATGGTTATTGTAAGCCCAAATTCT
>NC_051415.1:20287566-20288399 GCF_015228065.2 Penaeus monodon
CTGGCAGACATTATCTTTTTTTCTTTTTTTTTCCACCCCCTTCGAAGGCTCCTTACCAAGAAGAGAGACGACTGCGCGAAATACTTTACACATCCTGGAACTCCTCGCAGACAACGGCTACACTTCCTTGGCTAAGAACTTAAGAACTGTCTGCTGCCGTCCTGTGCATGCGGAGGTGACGGCGCTTGTGATGCTTGGGAGCCACCGGCCGTGCTTTTATTCGGAATAATAGAAAGGGAGAAATTCACAGTTTCCAAGTCGTGTTATAAGTATTTCTCACAATATTGGATCTCTGTGTTGTTGTTGCATTGCATTACTGGAACTCATTAAAACTTTATTCCGGTGCTTCTGCATAAAGGAGATTAATTATGCAAATGACCGACGGAACTTTTTTTTTTCCTTCTCTCTCTCAAAGTTATTAATCTTAGCTTGGAGGTTGCTGGTACTCCACCCAAACTGTGACTCTATGGTTCCTGAGATTATAGCCCAGCGGTCTTGGGTCGTACATCTGGCAATATATGTGTCGTGAAGGAGGTAGGTAGTGCTAAAGTTACACAACACTTACCCGAGCGTGAAGAACTTCCTGAAATGTATGTGTGTAGCCCCTCCTATGGTGAAAGCTCTGTTGTTCTCTTCGCGGGAATAAAGTGTGTTTTGTATTATGCAAAGAAAGCCGGTGAGTTTCTCGAGATGATCCGACTGCATGCTGAGAAGAGCGGAATCATCCATTTTATCATCGGGGAGAATATAGGTTGGGGAAAAAAAGGGGAAAATTATGCATTTTCTACTCATAATTTGCAGATATCATTGTTTACTTGGTAGCATGTCCGGTT
>NC_051415.1:20288885-20289460 GCF_015228065.2 Penaeus monodon
CGTCCAAATGTTTACAGAGAATGAATTTCAAAGCCGACCCCCCCATCCCCTCAGGCCATGACACCTTGACCCTTCTCGTTGCAAAAGTTGAAAATGAGAATAAGTCAGAAGGAATTAACAAATCTTGTCCTACTCACAGCCACAAATAAAGAAAACATTACAACATCTACGAAAAATTGCAAGTACCCAAAACACATACACTTACATCCTTTGCGCGTCTGGGTTCATATTTCAACGCAACTCAGCAAGAGGCAATAGTCGTGTAATAACACTGCTCGTCATAGGATATGTAATATAAATAGGAAAGCGAAATAAACGCTGACAGAAAAAAACAAGACACACGTTTTTTACCCCTTGATTAGCATTATTTCCTGGGAGGAAAAAAAAAAGTTGCAAAAAAGGCGCAGTAATGATTATTAGTGCATAAGCATTTAAACTTCCAAGAGCGAAGTTTGAAGTTAAGAACTACAAAAAAAGAAAAGAGAGAAAAAAAATCCAATATCCCTTCCCTATATCCCTTTCAGTTTATTTTGGTCTTATGTAAACACTGAGAAAATGACGGTATTTGATGATCA
>NC_051415.1:20293792-20293860 GCF_015228065.2 Penaeus monodon
AAATTATTGACTCTGTCGTGCTAAGGTGAAGCATCGCCATTGGTGACTGAAGAATCCTATCTGGAATG
>NC_051415.1:20294611-20295365 GCF_015228065.2 Penaeus monodon
AGCCGTGAATCAGAATCAGTCATGTGATAAAGTTCCCTCGAGCGTGCAATGCATCTCTCGCGTCACGTCATTTCCGGGAAAGGCAAGAATGAAAATACCTCGAATCGTTTCCGTTTATTGGCGTTAACAAGGGATGTAGATGGGAAATTAACATTTATTCAAGAAACTGCATTTAACAAGTACTAAGTGCATTATTCATTGTATGCATTGTTAGCTCTGAAGAGTAAAGCAGGAGCCTTGGACGTGCATACATAGAGTCGCAAGTACAGACATATATACATCAAAATATAAACAAGCGTAACGATAGAAACGGTATAAAATTATGGCGTTTCGAGCTCATCAAGAGTCACAAACGTAATAAAAGAAACACAATGTGCCCTAATCCGTGTACATGTTTCTGTGTTTGTGTTTAACATACACTTCTAGACACTTACTCCCAATAGAGAAGTGAAAATTAAGTAAAACAGACAAACGAGCACTCAGGTAAGATCATAACAAATGAACTTGAACCAGATTTAGAGAGGAAAGGACAGCAGCGGCATCTAGTTCGATCTGGCGTTACCTTGCTGGGGGGAGGTACTGGCTGCCTGGCACGGTGGGAGGGTCGCCCCCCCCGCCGCCAGAGCCTCCGGGAAATACTACTCCTGGCGATCCACCTCCTCCCGTGCCGCCACCGCCACTACCTCCACCAGAAGAGCCTCCCCCGCCGGGAAGTCCTCCACCACCTCCACTGCCGCCGCTGCCACCGAAAGTC
>NC_051415.1:20295706-20295890 GCF_015228065.2 Penaeus monodon
AGTATTCTCCGGAACCTTCCCGATCTCGGCATTGAGGATGTAGAACTGATCGGAGGTGGAGCAGTCGAAGTCGAACCACCAGACGCACACGAAGTACTGCTGGCTGAAGATGGTTCCGTTCGGGCACAGGAACGAGTGAATCCGGTTCGGGCGTTCGCATATGTGGAAGACCTGGAACGGGGCG
>NC_051415.1:20295970-20296051 GCF_015228065.2 Penaeus monodon
ACCTTTTTTTCTGATAATGGTGAGAATCCTATGGGTTAGATAGCATATAACAGATAGGAGGATGTAAGTACAACACGACGG
>NC_051415.1:20296582-20296777 GCF_015228065.2 Penaeus monodon
ATGGAAACGCCGCCTCACAGACGAACGCACAGACGCAAGGCCCCCACCTGGCAGCGCGCGTCGGGCGAAGGGTCCCCGTAGTAGCCGGGCAGCCTGTCGACGCAGGAGAAGCCCGTGGGGGGGATGGACGCCAGGAGGGGGTAGTCCTCGCCGGGCACTCCGCCGCCGGGGATGGAGGCCGCGAACCCCATCATG
>NC_051415.1:20297286-20297421 GCF_015228065.2 Penaeus monodon
ACCCGTCGACCTCGAAGTCCCAGCCGGCGCGAGATTGAGCCTCACTCTCTTGAAAGCGTTGAGGAACTGGTTCAGGGACTGCTGCTGGGCGTCCAAGAGGCTCCCCGAAAGCATTACCAACAAGACTGTAAAAAA
>NC_051415.1:20297519-20298544 GCF_015228065.2 Penaeus monodon
GATTAATTATCTTTTAATGGTAATAGTCGAGGTTAAGGGGGATATGATGGGTCAATTATTGCTTTTCTGGTTATAATGTTCGTTAAGGGGACAGTGTCAAATATCGTCTAATGGGTGACAATATCCGTCAAGGGATCTATTATAGTTTTATGGTGATTATGTTTTTTAAGGAGATAATGGGCCAATTAGCGTTTAAATGGGATAATGCTCGATACATAAGAAATGATAGATTATTCATCTTGAGAAAATTATCATAACGACAAAGCTATTAGAGTCGATAACAGCCACTGCAGAGGAAATCACTAATTACTATTATCATTTTTTAAAAGCTGATCGTTGTTCAAGAGAGAAAAAGGTAATAATTTTCACTGTTTTTGAGACAAAGATGGTAATGACTCACAGAAGGGAATAAATCAATTATCAAGTGAAAGTAATGACATTAGTTGCTATTGCAAGAATGGATTGATAATCTTAATTTCCCAGATTCCCCCCTTAGATAATTAGTTTATGGTGGTATTTGATGTACAAGAGAATGAATGAAATACGAGATAATCATGTTAACAGTAATTGAATACAGGTGATAGTAATAATCACCGTAAAATGAATGGCTTAATTAACTTTTGAGATAATGTTTAGATATGTTTAAGGGTAAGGGAAGGCTAGATACGACAATTGTTATAGAGAGCAGATTAATTTGGGAAAAAAGTAATGATCATAATTAGTGGGGAGAGAATAAATCAATCACTTTCCTAGAAGTAGTTAATTAGAGTTTCTGTTGAGAAATTGTAGTTGGAACAATATTAGAAATATTAGAAATAAATATTAGAATATAACCTAGTTTATTTTCAAGACAGAGCGGTATATGGAAGCCAGTCCTTTGGTATCCTGATATCACTGGTATCTTATGTTCAGTATTTGGACGTATAAACAGGAAGGGAAGGATAAAGGGCAGAATAAAGGTAGAAAAAAGAATTGTAAACAAACAACAACAACAAAATAAAGGCAAATGATTTTACTGATTTTTG
>NC_051415.1:20298569-20298703 GCF_015228065.2 Penaeus monodon
CATAATGAATCGTGCATTTTTAACTGCATGTCATTCCACGCGATCAGACATCAAACGTCCATGTCACAGATTTCAATGAAATATTGCATATTATCATGAAATCTAATTATCATAGATTCAGAAACGGTAGCGAT
>NC_051415.1:20299516-20300305 GCF_015228065.2 Penaeus monodon
CACATCCAGCCTTCCTGAGCTCGGCGCATCACACTGACCCAACAATCCGACACGTGTCATTTTTAATTAATGGCTGTTTGACAGCTTATTTTTGTCTCTTTCTTTTTGGATATTTGCTCATGATATTCGAGCCGTTCTCGAAAAAGCTTCCCGCTCGATTCGGACGATGACGAAGTGAGCATGTTCTGCTAAAGATAGCAATTCGAGTAGCGTTTAGCAAGTCTGAGAGAAAGACGATCGAAAACCTGTATAGAAAGAAGTTATATAGAGAGCAAGCAGCTGGTTGGTTTCAACGGCGTTTCTGAATTAATTTACGTATTTCTAAATCAGTCGGGAGCTGTAACAAGCAAGACATATTACATTTGAATTCGTGAATCGTATTTAACATCCATTCTCTCAGGAAAGTTACCAAGGAGCAAAATAAGGAAAATACAAATAATCAAAAATAAACCCAGCAATTGCTCTGTGAATAACGTAAGTATGTTAAACTTACACTAAGAAACCTTATTCCAATGCACGGTTATAATTGTACCGATAAAATCACTTTTCCTCGTCTTGTCGCCATGCAGCATCGAGAGTAAAAAGTTAAAGTGCATGAGATGAGGGGAATCATGTCATCTGGTGGTCATGAAAGACTGAATGATTCATGACTTCATGATTTACGCGTGAAGGGCATGCATTAGATAGTAAGCCATATCAGCAGTCTTTTAAAAGAAATCTGACTTTTTTCTTTTATTTTGACTTTCTAGTGTGAGTTACATACTATACATTTCTGTGCTGTGTAGGGAT
>NC_051415.1:20300593-20301398 GCF_015228065.2 Penaeus monodon
ATACGAGACCAGGATATACCGTACCATCATTCTCATTTTTTCCTTCTTTCCTTTCACACCAAATTCATCGATATTCAAACCTGATCACACATGCAAAACAATTCCTGAAACACTCACACAAATTGCATAATTCCATTATCATTATCACTCTGTATTTTGCTTACCAACCACAGTATTCCGGCAAGTAGCAATGGTCATGGTCCTTAGGTATCCTCAAATGCACTGCCACTACATAAAGGATGTATTCAACACGCCGGATTACACGCTTCTGAAATGTCAGTCAGTTTCCTAGTTATTTTATAATCTATGGCATCGAGTTACCGATTATCGCTTTGCATTATTGCATTATGAAGCGATATTCACCTGTCTATCTCTACTTTGGTATCAGTTGGTTGTAGCGGTTTTCCTCAGGATTAAATTCTGGATAAATAAATAGTGATTTTTTTTGGAAGCCTATCGGTAAATAATTCGTTTACATGCACAAAAAAATGTATTGGCACCTCACGTCGTGCAATGAGTAACAAGCCTAGCATGATTATCTTGCAGGTTACGCAACCTGATTATCATTTTAACAAGAAGCGTCTGTGAACTGTGGCATGTGACGGCTGTGCTGTGTAATTAACTGAAAGTCGAATCGCTTTTCCTGTAATGTGTGTAGCTCAGTTATGTGACGTAAGAGGGAGCTCATGCAACGTACTCTCACTTTTAGTTTGCTTTTCATATCGCGAATATTTTCAAGCGAGCATGTTTTACAATTTTGTAAAATTGTAACCGTATTTTCGCAAAAACAAGTTTCACAAACTTT
>NC_051415.1:20301608-20302968 GCF_015228065.2 Penaeus monodon
TCGCTTTAATATAAATTATATAACTATGAACGAATTCTAAAAAAATGGTATCTCCACAAAATATCACAGCAGCCTCTAATTTCATGCACTCCTTGCATGATAATAACGCGATAGTAGCGCCTCACGCAAGCGTTCATGGCAGTCGGAGAGGGAAAAAGAGCGCGAGTCACCGGGCATGACGGGGTGACGGGAGTAGCGTCGCTCGTGTCGGAAAGCATTTATTTCTGTTATTGGCTCGTTTTCGGATTTTATTTTTCTCGGAGTTTTGCTCAAAATGCTAAGAAACTTAAAATGCAGGGCACCCGTAAACTTCGAAATTTGTCTTCGAAAGAAAAAATTCTTTGACCGAGTTTTTGTCTATGACTTCCTTGCGAAGATGTCCTTAGCGCTCGATTTTTACCTGTGACTCGGCTGATGTTAAAGACAGGTCGGGGGTGTCCTGAGGCGCCGACAACTATGCGATGCTACAGTCGTTGAAGACAATTCCGCATCAGTGATGATATGGAAATCCTTCATGCCACTTTTTTATTTATTGTCAAACGTTAACCGAGCCGTTTCCTCCGTGAATTGCTGCGGTTTCCTCGTAAATAAATGCAAATGCCGCCCCGCGCCTTCTCAGCTGATACAATGACAGCAAATGTACAGTGTGCCACGTAAACGAAGAAAAAAAAATTAAATAGGTAATATTTTAGTCATTATATACTTAAGATTCACTGCAATAGTAATTTGAATTTATTACTACTTGAAATTATTATTAAAGGCTCTTTTTATATGTAAATATTTAACTCTAAATTGTGGCAACGGTGTGAGTCAAAGCGAAATCGCTAAGGGCAGGCTTTAAAACGATCCAGGGAATTTCCACGACTGTTTCTAGGTGAGTTCTTAAACTTGTCAAAGACCTTTCGCGAATGCCGCTCACGGTAATCTATTGTCCAGGAACAACATTGAAAGAATTTAACCTCCGTAAAAGAAAAGAAAAGAAAAAGAAAAATCTTTTGGAAGCTGCTATGGTACATGAAGAAGTCATTGGGGATCGATGTAGTAAAGTAGGAAATCTCGCGACTGGAAACCACGAGGGTCTCCAAACGAGCAGCTCCGAATCCTACCCTTGGCCCGAGCTCGGCTGTAGCATCACCTCGCGGGCAGCGGTCACAACCTTACACGAAATGAGTCTCTCGAAAAGGGCGCTGTTCGTTTAACCGATTCATCAGAAATATTTATCTTGCGTTGAAGAACTATAGCTAATTATAGCTAGTGATCTGAGCCATGTAAGATGCCGCTGCCAATTCCTTTCTTGCTTTCAGTAATTATACATTTAAAGGCCACCGGGTATTCAAGATGGATTTCAAAAATCGAGTCT
>NC_051415.1:20303373-20303604 GCF_015228065.2 Penaeus monodon
CGGACTGATTGAGTCATAGACAGATGATATATATAATGGATCAGAGGGCAAAACATTGGCGAGGGGGCGCAGGCACGGACCGCCTGGCGACATGGAACGCCCACTCGAGTGGTCGATAGTTATTGCCCCCCCCCCCTCACCCATCCAGTTTACCATACCCAAACTGTTCACCTCTCGGGGGAGGCTAGCGGCTGGAAATAACTGTAGTCTTATTGCATAGGGAGGCTTGTA
>NC_051415.1:20305656-20305899 GCF_015228065.2 Penaeus monodon
CACAGCCTTTTCACCCCCGACGAGGCAGCCATCAAGCACTGGCGTCGTTGCCTCTGCTTGTGTCGCACGATTGCAATGGATGGCGGGCTATAGCTGGTGCTTCCATTTGGTTCCGGTTAATTTGGGAGACTGATTGGCCAATCTTTGTTCCGTGACGTAATGTGGAGTTATTTCGTATTTGCGTTTTGGTGGGCATTTTTTGGGGGTATGGTATTTGCTTGTCCGTATAGAGGTTTAATTGGG
>NC_051415.1:20306097-20306181 GCF_015228065.2 Penaeus monodon
ATATTTTGCATGCCATTTAGATCACCCTCCCGTCCTTTCCCAAATGAATTCAGTCGAGGTAGAAGGAAAGTGACTGCAATTCAC
>NC_051415.1:20306823-20306927 GCF_015228065.2 Penaeus monodon
TATATCTCTCTACAATTTTATCACACTTTTCCACTCTTCCTAGCTGATGCACACGGCACGAATACTGTGGGGGATGTGGCATTCAAGAGCGTTTTAGATATGCT
>NC_051415.1:20306996-20307498 GCF_015228065.2 Penaeus monodon
CTTACACTAGGAGAAGGAGAGAAATGTGGGGGGGTGGCAAGCGCATGTGGCAATAAGAGTTAGATGGCAGAGAGAAACGACAGGGAAGGAGAGTAAAGAAGTTAGGTACTCTAGGGAATGATGAGCAGGAAGTTACGATAGAGTGGAATTTGTGATCTCGAGACAGTTAATGTCGAATGAGGAAAGTTAGAGGAAAGAAAGAATGATGGCAAATGATAAGAAGCAAAGTAGTCTCAAGACTGTTCTTGAACCTATCGCATTGACCATGTCACGTTTCTTACTGTGTATCTCGTACTCTACCTATCTTGAATCATTTTAATGCTTGAAACGTTACGCGCGAAAAAGCCAGATTATGATACGATATTTGGATAGATTCACATACATACTAATATAACAAGAGTAGGTATCGAATACTACTGAAGCGAAAGTGATTATCTAATCTAATCTTCATATCTTGATATCATACTGCCTCTTATCTCGCTATAAATCAAAATTATGGTAG
>NC_051415.1:20307711-20308234 GCF_015228065.2 Penaeus monodon
GTATGTGTATATGTATATACTTTCGATAGATGATTATTAATCCGTCTGCCTCCGTGCAGCTGGTGCACTTTAGCCTCTCCCGTGGAATATTGCATGCTTTTGCATTCCGTCGGCTTCAGAGTGGACTGGGGGGGCGGAGGGCAGACATGAAGGGGTGGACAGATTACATTTTTAAAGTACTGGCAATCAGGCTGAGGCAATCAACAGGAGATACCTCCTTATCTACTACTAGATGAATTAATCTGCACTGATTACGTATTTGCACATAATGATTGAATAACTATATATGTTTCAAAATTGAAGCTGCGCTACTCACGCTGCTCTCAATACTGGCACGTGGCGAACTGGTAACTGTTCTGTCCTGCTATAATGACAACACTACACTGCACTGGAAACTGTATTCCTTTTTTATTCATTTTCCGAAGAGTATGAAAGCGGCTCCAAACCTCCCAAGGGTGCTTGAAACAGCTGAGATTAATAGAAAAACTGGCAGCACAGCTGGCGTTGCAAAAGGTCTCGATAC
>NC_051415.1:20310546-20310627 GCF_015228065.2 Penaeus monodon
CTGCGTATCTCTCAGTTTATCCATGTCTGTATGTGAGTAAATAAGATAAAGGAAGGATGGATGGATTTTTCTTATGCATCA
>NC_051415.1:20310666-20310765 GCF_015228065.2 Penaeus monodon
CGTGTCCTCCGTTCCCTTCCGAACCCCATGTGTGACAGCGTGACTATTCTTCTTCTAATCACACGTTGTCCCGCCTGATGCTGCTTTAACTTACGTCAC
>NC_051415.1:20311146-20311298 GCF_015228065.2 Penaeus monodon
AGGCAGCTCTGCAATTTCGCGCAACGTGTGAAGTGTGTGGGTGGAGGGTGAGGGAGAAGGAGGCAGAGGCAAGCGAGGGTGGGGGGGATTTAGAAAGTGTATTCTCATTAGAAAAGTGTATTCTCACGCGAACTGTAAATGCTTTGGGTGTT
>NC_051415.1:20311820-20311965 GCF_015228065.2 Penaeus monodon
GGGGGGGGAAAAGGGGGGGGAAGGGGAAAATGGAAAAACCCCAAGGGGGGGAAAATCCCCCCACCTAAAACCGTACGTGTTACCTATACGACTAAACACTGCTACCCATAGTGTAACGCCCCCCCTTCCCCCCCTCCCTCGCTCA
>NC_051415.1:20312049-20312271 GCF_015228065.2 Penaeus monodon
AATGGGCGTAGAGGAAGTGCCTTTGCATAGAATACCAAGCACGAGAGAAGAAGGACTGCTCCGTCTCTTGAGAATGGATGCGTGTAACGGTGGGCGCTTCTCTCTCTCTCTGTGGGGTTGTGCCGACGATGCTTGAACTTATGGACACGCAGTCTGGCGTAATGTGTATACTTACACACTTATATAAGCCGTATATGCATGTTATCATAATGGGATACACTC
>NC_051415.1:20315684-20316496 GCF_015228065.2 Penaeus monodon
TGCTAACAATAATCAGGGTATAAGAACAGTTTAACTCCTAGTTGTAAATGTCGGCGCCAGGCTAATAGTGTTCTCACCCCACTAAAGGCAGTATTACTTCCAATTTGGCCGCAGTCATTATTGACACCCATATTCGCTGTGTCATAAAGCAGTCATGCCCAATTCTTACTGTAATTTAAGTCAAGCATGCATTGGTATTTTACCTACGATATAAGTTTGCAATGTTGATGAGAATTGGCATCTGTCATAAACATTTCTCATAATTGCTTCCAAATATAAATACAAGATCATTCCTAGTTATTTCTTTTTCGTCATCGTATTATCAAACTAGTTCATACTCGAATTACGCATACAGCCCACCAAACAAACAGTCTTGAAGACCCCCCCCCCTCCCCAGGAGCGACTCTTATGGGTAGGTACTTGTTAGCGCATCGAAATCACTAGGTTGGTATTGCTAGATTTCCAATTATTGCAATTCGTAGTAACCGATAACCATTGTGTATTGTGAATGTTGCTCTCATCCATTTCATCATCGGTGTCGTAGCGATTATTATCCATCAGTGCAATTATTATCGTTACTGATATTATTCATCAGTATTATCTTTCAATTCAATCAAGCATTATCCCTTTCAGTATCTTAACCTTAAGTAGTGTTAACATGATTTGCATTAATATTAACGTTACCATTTACCATAAATACTGTTGAAATTAAAGTTATCCTTATTTTTTTTTACATCACTCTCATCACAATATAATGATCAGTCGTACCCCCACTATTGTAATCATAACAGCAAAGAAAACAATAATAACTG
>NC_051415.1:20316516-20316639 GCF_015228065.2 Penaeus monodon
AAAATGAATCGTTACCATTAATCCTCATCCATTCCTCTGCCCTCTGTAGCTCTTATCATCACCGTCACTATCAATGTGAACGTTATCGCTATCTCCGTCACCAGCATTCACCAGGAGAAGACA
>NC_051415.1:20316672-20316808 GCF_015228065.2 Penaeus monodon
TTTTACTTTCCTCTTGGCCCGTGCGTGTCGGGAGAGCTCAGGCATAGGCGCTTGCACGGCGAATGAGAGGAATCAAGACTTTCATTCGTGGACAATTATGAGTCGGTTTGCTTCTTCATTGAAGTGTGACAGCTTC
>NC_051415.1:20317602-20318226 GCF_015228065.2 Penaeus monodon
GGGAAACCAAGTTGTTCATACACTGATCTAATTCCGTATAAAATCAGCAATCATAAGTAATCTTATAATAGACGATTCAGAAATTAGAGCAAACCTTTTCACTTCTGGAACAGCAAAAAAATGTATTAGTGTGCATATCTCCTATTAAGTACAATGTTACCCATTTATTTAGCGGAATAGTGGCTGCCGACGCTGACAAGGTGTTGCTGGCGAGGCGATTCTACAACAACGGAGCAATTATCTCTCGCTGCGACTCGAACATTTGATTTCCCGAACTAAAGACTCATTCGAACGCGAGCGGAGTCCATCTTCAGCGAGTCTTCTACACAAAGCATGACTCGTTGATCTTCACAGTGCTATGGCCAAGAGGCGAACATAATCCTTGACCATGATATATTACATTTGCCATCTGAGACGAAGGCGTTGTTGAAAAATACACTGATGGAAGAATGACTCTGTGAATTCCCAGTCCTGTGTGACACATTCGCGTTGGATTTATCGCAACATAAAGTCTGGTCCAGTATATCATGGCACACCCATCTTTTGTTTGGGAAATATCCGTTCAGTACAAGTCGTTCGTTCCTATGCCTGGTCGCCCCGATTTATCAGCTTAATAATCTTTAC
>NC_051415.1:20318256-20318617 GCF_015228065.2 Penaeus monodon
CATGTCATCTTGTTATATGAGTGAAAAACAAATACTATAGGACTGATAAGGCAAGTAACATAGATACCACATAGGAATCGCTTTCAGTCCCTCAGTTTCTATTAAATATATTTGAGAAATCATTTAACCGAGTGGTACTGTGTGAATAAGATCAACTTCTTGGATCTTATTTCCTAAAGATCATAAAGATAAATATGGATGACATTTTAGGAAAGAAAGTGAATTGAATGGTCGACACACACACAGCACACGCACATATATATGTATGCTATATCACGTAGTTTCAAATCCTCTAAGATAATGCCTCTTGCTTGCATTTCTATTGTCTGAGGTTGGCTGTTCATACGCGCGCGCATACATT
>NC_051415.1:20318763-20320032 GCF_015228065.2 Penaeus monodon
GTGAACTCTCTATAAATCAGAAATAAAGCCTAAATAAAATATCTTCGCCAGCCACAGCATGATAGTGACAACAAATTTACACATCAGTTTACTTGAACAACAATGACGAACAAAGCCAAACCACTTTCCCTGTACAATAGATTTTCTTATACTAGAAATCACACATTCTGTCTCAAAAACAGATGACATCTTAAGCATAAATAAAACTCGAAGAAACTCCTTGTGAATACCGAAAAAAAAAATCCAAAAATACATCATGGTAGGATGACAAGGGACGAAGAGAACGTTGCCATTTTCGAAATACAGAGACAATATATAGCATTTGCTCGGTTATACAATGAACATACGGAGTCATGGCGGGAAGAAAACTTGACTTGAAAACTAGAGCGTATCCAGACTGCATGGTGGATCGGATTACTACGGCTGTGGAGCAAAATTTTAGTGTTTATGTATCTAATTATATCTTAGAAATATCTGAACTCTCTCCCTTCCCCCGTTGTGCATGATAAGATTTCTGTTAATGCTTGCATACTAATGTGGAATATGAAACCAGAATTTTGAATGAAGTGTGGAACCTTGAATGAAAAAGAGGCTTTAAAAAGTTAAAGAATAATGATAAACTTTACACAACTGAATCGCAATGCTGTACATATATAGAACTATGGCTAAAGAGATTTCTGTCCAGTGGCACCTAGAGGATTTATGACTGAAGGATAACTGTACTTAATATTAATAGATTGAAACGTAAATATTAACAGACGTCCGTAGGTTTATGCACCACAGAATATATAGCAAGCGCATTCAAATATCTGCATGGAATGTAGAGCTAAGTAGATTCAAAGCATTGCTTCAGTACATGAATAATGGTTTGATTCAGGAAACCTATATATTAAAATTCCAAAATAAGCAAGTAATTAATTAAACAACTTTATATACAGACAAACTGGTAAGGAAACAAATAAAAAACGATACAATATGAACTTCAAAGTCAAACGATGTGCACTCATGATTCCATGGCCTTCACCTTCATATGAACAAATAGTGTCTTTAAGTGACGCAGCAATCTAACATACATCGGCCAGTGCAGTGTCTCCATACTAACAAAATCTGTATGTGCTAGACCACGGAATTCTGAATTTCAGTGTTTACAAGAGGGGATTCGGAACCTGCTTGGCATGATTTTCATGGTACTAATGAACCAATGTGACTTTGTTTTCCATTTTTAGAATGCTATTACTGTACAGCATTGTAGCTGGAACTGTTTATACC
>NC_051415.1:20325472-20325808 GCF_015228065.2 Penaeus monodon
TCAGTAACCACTTTCGAAAACAGAAGCATTCATCTTCGGTTATACAATGAATTTACGGAGTCATGGCTGGAAGAAACCTTGCCTTGTAAACTAGAGCGTATCCAGACTACACGGTGGATCTGATTACTAACGGCTGTGAAGTAAAGTTTGAATGTTTATGTATCCAATTATATTTTAGAAATATCTTGACTCTCCCCCTTTCCCGTCGCTTATTTAAAAAAAGCATTATTATCTGCATGTAAACTTCAACATGAAAAAGAAATTTACAAAAAAAATCCAAACTTGATTTAGCAAATAAATCATAACTACATACAGACAGTCAACTCAAAACAATGA
>NC_051415.1:20326030-20326245 GCF_015228065.2 Penaeus monodon
AAACAATACATGTATATACTGTATACCGTCCATTTCCAGTTGCACCCTCAAGAAATCTAACTGAACTGACACTATCCTTGAAATTAACACAGAAAATTATGCCAAACCATGACTTCATTATGCATTCAGATTAGATTGCATTGCCTCAGTCCGTTTAGAGACGGGAATATGATAATGTGTATGTCCATGAAACCAAGAGAGCAACTCATGAGTAG
>NC_051415.1:20326565-20326943 GCF_015228065.2 Penaeus monodon
TTGTGAAGTTGTAAATACAAAGTCAGATGATGGGAACTCCTGACACCATCCGGCCTTTGCCTTCGGATGGACACATATTTTTTTTCAGTGACGCAGTAATCGAACAGATATCATCACATGATATATTATATTCACTGCAGCGCCTCCAGACTAGTAATATATCTATATGGCAGACCCCGTATGGACGTGTAAATCTATCTACAAGCGTATAAAATAAGATATAATGAATGACTCTGCCTAGCACATGTTTATAACGAGAAAATCTGATTCAGAAGATACAATTCTGTCTTATAATTCTTAGGGCATTAACGCACGCTGTATTGTACTACTGGAATATGTGTACAGTAGACTTGTTATCCAGTCGATTACTGATAGTAA
>NC_051415.1:20327006-20327730 GCF_015228065.2 Penaeus monodon
GGCACGTCACCCAGTATGTTTCGCATGAATATTTGCTGAGAGAAAAAAATCTGAATGCCAATAAATAACTTCCCAATGTATGAAATGTAATTCCTCCATTCGCATTTTTTTTTTATTTGAAAAAAAAAAGTAACTGGTGACGATTCTTGCCGAACTGCGGGGGCGATGGCGAGGACGCGCTCTGTGCCTGCCGATTATATATACTTGTTTCTACATTTGTCACCACGAACTAATTAAGGGATCCACACATATATTAAAGGAGTAATTGTGATGAACATCGAGATATTGTTGTAAACGCAAAAAAAAAGTCTCAAAATGAATAGAAACTGTACCAAAATGATGTTCAATAATGATATGCAAAAGGAGACATTATGCTTGCTCATATTTCCCTTGACAATTTCATTACATAATTAATTGAGTGCTATCAGGTGGCATTAAATATACAGGTGGCATTAAAGATACAGATTCGAACGATTTGGGTGGCCGGGAAACGTTTCAGCCAACGGAATATCAATAAAATGCCTCTTTGCTTCAAACGAAATATCAGGCATCATTGCTAGTTTCCGCCATCATTCCACTAAGGGAACATAAAAGATCAACATAGATAAGGGGTCAGGAAAGGGTTTAAGACCATAGGCAAGTCATAAAGGGAAGTGGAAATGGGCATTGCTTGACGGAATATCATATATTGGCAAGAACGCTAAGCAGGTTGGACACCCACAGA
>NC_051415.1:20332677-20332745 GCF_015228065.2 Penaeus monodon
CATTTCATGCCGTAAATGCTTCGTCTGCCAAGGCATCAGTGCAGTCGCGCATAGATAAGACTGTAAAT
>NC_051415.1:20333159-20333653 GCF_015228065.2 Penaeus monodon
TCATACAAAACAAGACGGGAGGAAGCGGAGGAAGCCAAGAAGGCGACGGCGCTGAACTGCCCTCCTACTGTAGACCTTACTCTTTGGTTGGATTTTCCATTCATTTTCTATAGTGTATCATGATCACTTAGTCTCCCTTTAAAAAGCCATCTCTATGCAAAACGGGGGCAAATATGGCAAGGCAGGAAAGTGTAATGTAAAAATTCGTATTCCGTGTTTAAGTGGTTACGGGAATGACAAAGAAAAGGGGAAAAAAATCGAATTATTGATCTTTCCTGAAACGCTGAGTAGACAACATAATATTACCTAGGACAGCACTTCCATCATAAACAAAGAATTAAAAATGACAACAATTTTGGTTATCCGCCAATTACATTAGTATTGTCAGTCATTGCTCCGACGCGTGTCATTATTATTATTTTTATCGGTAAAATTATATCCTCAATTTCAAACAAGTAATCACTGCAGGCCTTTATTGCATTTCCTTCGGTGCA
>NC_051415.1:20335187-20335476 GCF_015228065.2 Penaeus monodon
CATATATTGGGAGCACTGAAATATAAGTGTATTCGTCAGCAAACTTCAGATCCTTTACTGCATCGAGACTCGACGGAATATATGGAACGGGAGAGACTGCTGACCATATTCGGAGCAACATATTCTTTTTTTTGTTTGTTTGTTTCCACCACCTCATTTTCGGGAAATTACAAAATGCAAATGATTCTCCGCGGAACTCAAGCTTCACTAATTCCAACTTCGTCTAATTAAGTTGGGTGATGTATTTCTTTTGATGCTCAATGTTACTCGGATTCTCTCGTGGTACTGC
>NC_051415.1:20335800-20335942 GCF_015228065.2 Penaeus monodon
ATTTTATGAAATTAAAATATTTACGCCCCATGTTACAACATAATAATACATAATCCTTTACTGCAAATATTTCCTTTATGAAGACAAACTCCTCGTCTCGCAGTGCGTAGAAGGACAGCTTACTCCAAGCATGGAAATGTGT
>NC_051415.1:20335985-20336232 GCF_015228065.2 Penaeus monodon
CGAAGTTACAGCCAAGCAGGGAAATGTGATTTGCCTAAACATGCCTCCGTTGCATGGGGGCAGACAAGCACTAACTAATTGGCTTGCATTAGAAGAGTCAAATTCTATTAAGTTCCGAATCCTCGGGCGAGAGCTTACTCCGCCGAGACGCCGGACTCGAACTTTTACGAATAAGTAAGAATAACAAGAGGAAAAGGAAAGGCTCTTCTTGCGGCTTTCTATCTCTAAGGTACAATGTCAGGGTAGT
>NC_051415.1:20338517-20339150 GCF_015228065.2 Penaeus monodon
CAGCGGCCGGCCTGCTGAATCGTACAGCCATAAGCCGAACAGCAGGCTATTGTGTCCAAGCTCCTCCGGCCGAATGGGGGTCGGTCAGCGCCGCTTTCTCGGAGGGTCAGTCACGGCGGCTCACGGCTGGCTCCTGGAGGCTGTGTGGGAGACGCTAACGATCGCTTGTGAGGGTTGCCTGGACTGCTAGCGGGAGGGGCAGTTCGTGAGGGCGGGCGTGAGGTGACGCGCGTGAGGGCTTTCCTTAGGTATTCATGAGGTTGCGAGGGCCCGTGTGGAGAGGGTGTGATGTGTAGGGTGTGAGGGTTTTGGGTCATGGGCTGCAGAGGCTGGCGGGTATGTTATTATTATTTTTTGGGAGTATCGCGGAGTGGGAATCTGTCGTATGCGAAGGAATAATAGTTTATTAGAGCTAATGGTGATATATCAGTTTCATGAGGCTGTTATATGCACTTCTGACAAGCTCCATACTAGGCCGGTCCTAAAGCAGTGCATGCTACATCCAGAACCACCGAGGCATGCTACATTTGTCAATACAGAGGGCCGTCGACGTCTCACTCTCGCCGCTCGCAATTCATTATTTTTTCTCTTCTTCTTTACGGCGACATCAGCGTCTCCCTTCCTTTATGCCCC
>NC_051415.1:20341009-20341309 GCF_015228065.2 Penaeus monodon
CATGTTCCATTATATTCCTTTCCTTCAAAACCCATAGAGCAATCTCAATCACCAACCTCTCGTCTTCTTTTTTTTCTTATTCCTTCGCCTCCCTTCTCTGCCACGTCCCACGTCTCATCTCTCCGTCTTTTTCCCATTCCTCTCCCTCTCCCCCTTGCCCTTCCTCTTTCCCACTTTGCCAAGGCGGCATCTCGTACTCCACCAAGGACCACAGCGTATAACGACCCGATGTTATGGCCTCCAGGACTAATGCAGAAGAGAGCATAATTGCTGTTTTTCTCTCGTTGCTTCTCCTCCACT
>NC_051415.1:20341336-20342634 GCF_015228065.2 Penaeus monodon
CCTCTTCCATGTTTGGCCAAAGATAGTGGTCATGTGGTCGCCTGGCGTTTATGCTGGATTGTATGCCACATCGTTTATCTTATTACCTTTTAGTACAACACTTTATCGCACTTTTTAATAGTTTAAATCCCCGAGAGTAGGATTTGTCACCAACGGACAGTGTAGCATATGTCGACTAAACTATGTTATCCGAGAGTTCCTCAAGATTTTAAGGAAAGCCTTCCTTCGGAGGGAATCTCAAAAAGAAGTGGCAAAGGGGAGAAAGGAGGCCGGAGGATTTATGAGAGAGGGAGATGAAATAGAAGAAGAGAGGGGAAGAATGGGGAGTTAATGAAGAAGGAATTCCTATCTGGATTTTATCTTTTTTCTTATGTGAAATAAGAGCTAATTAAGACTGGGGTGTAGTCTGGGATAGTAGGCTCAGACAGACATGCAGTACGTGCTGTGAACTAGAGTTTTAGATGCTGGCGAGAAAACAGCCAGGAATGGAATGTTGAGAATGAACGTCTCCTTAGTGTTTCAAACCAGCAAGTGGGAGCTCGAGACAGTAAAACGAAGCAAGTGGAGCATAGGGAAGTGCAGGAAGGGAGAGGAAGGCAGTCGAGAGCCGCCTACTAATAGATTGGCCTTCCCACGATTTTTTGCGGCGTGGCGACAGACTGACCCGTGACGAAAGCATCCCCATCGCCCAATGAATGCGTGTGCTTGTGGCGCGCATGTACTCGTGGTGCTTTTGGACTTAGCGTTTCAATAATGGCGAAGCGATAGAGCCCAGGATCTGATTAAGTTGTCCTGGGCGAATGACTTGAACTGCTTCGAGGAAGACGTGAGGAAGTGTGTCTGGGCCCAGGACGATGACCTCAGATGCCGGAGGGGCCAGACGCCGTCGTGACCTCGAATCGGAACCAGGGCGTGACCTCGTGCCGATGCCAGTCCCCTTCAGCTTAGTACATGGTGGATATCGACCGCGACCTTGTCTCGGTGACCCGATGATGATGAAATGGTGATTTTGACGATAGTGATAGTATAAAGAGTGAAATAGAAAGTAGACTGTCAGATGCTACTCCGTCTCCCACATTCTAAAACATGTAGATATAGATATGCAGCCAATTTCTTTTGTACATTAGCGAATGAAGTCATTGAACAGTCGAAAGTTTCAAGGGGCAAAGTCAGTCATTAACTTAAGGTAACGAGGATTTTTTTTTATCTGGACTAATAATTTGGGACAACGTTATTCTACTTTAGAAATAACCTTTCATTATAAGATCATATACTTGTGAGAGATAAGGCGAACGACC
>NC_051415.1:20343265-20343845 GCF_015228065.2 Penaeus monodon
TGCTTTAGCAGCAGCTAAGGATGGTGCCCTGTGCTCGGGAGAGGCGGCCAGTGGGTGCCCAAGTAGGAGCAGAAAGCGAGGGCCGATGCTCGCGGCAGCGGTTGTCCTCCAGCAGGGAGTAGCAGAAGGGCGGGCGCGGTGAGGAGGGAGGTGGGCGTGGGCGGGCTCATCACGGCCTAAGGGTTCCCCTAAGGGCTCCACGGCGCCGGGCCAACTCTAGGGGCTCGGCGCCTGGCTCCAGCCGGCGTTGCCATTGAAGGCGGTGCAGGGCGGGTGATCGTATTGATCCTGGGGCGACGTGGCAGCGCCGCGACCACAGCTGGACCACGAGTGGCGCGCCCCGGCATTCCTCCAGTGGGCCTCCGGCAGTGCACCGGCGGGGACGCCGCGGCCATAGCGAGGCCATGTGGGCCGCACGTGGCACGCCCGCGCCGCCCACAGCAGTGGACGGCTTGGCCAGCCACGGCGCGGGTGTCGTGACGCGATGTGACGCGGGAGTGTATACACCGCCACCGCCGTCAGTGTCGCCGTCGTGACAGCAGGATCTTCTCGGTGAGTCACACCACGTGCACCACCAGCT
>NC_051415.1:20343903-20344226 GCF_015228065.2 Penaeus monodon
TAAGGCAGCATTACGCCCCCGTCCAAGAGGGCCGGGACAAGAATGCAAGAATAGCGGGCCCCGAAAGGACCTGGGCGGAGGCGCTTTGCAAGGCGCCCACGCCCGCAGGCAAGTCTCGCGGCCGCCCAGGCAACAAGGGGCGCGACGGCCGCTCGCTCTGTGGCCCTCCAAGTGAACGGCAATAGACAGGCCTGTGACGCAACGCTTAAAACAAGCGTGAAGTGGGCGGGACCGGGCTGGGAAAAGGGTGTGGGCGTGAATGGGCGGACGAACGCCTTCGGGCGCGAGGAAAAAGGGAGATTTCAGATAATAAGTTATCTATC
>NC_051415.1:20344259-20344331 GCF_015228065.2 Penaeus monodon
TCACTGATTTACCGAGTGAAGTGACCCGCCGCAAACAAACTCGCGAATCAAACATTTTGTATAGACATGTAA
>NC_051415.1:20344371-20344758 GCF_015228065.2 Penaeus monodon
GATCCTGAAAAAAAAAATCTACGACCAACCCAAAGCTCAGTGTCATGTAAAAGCAAACGTCAGTGTGATCTGTCAAGCATAAACATACGCGATCAGTGCTTCTAGGATGGGAATCTCCTCCGGAAGGTTTGCGAACAGCCTAGTGAGCACACGACCCAAGGCGCGAGAGATTTGGCTGACGTGAGTCGAAGTGATTGCCTTGTAAAGACATGTCGAATACAAACATGCATTCGTTCACATAACAGACACACGCAGCTCATCGCGAGTCATTGATATGCAGATAAAAAAAGTATACGTTAAAATCATATACAAAGGCCTTTTTACACACAATGACTGTTCCTAGTATTATTTGTATGATGATTTTGTTCTCCTCGTTTTTCTTCTTCT
>NC_051415.1:20346214-20346451 GCF_015228065.2 Penaeus monodon
CTCCTGTACATCAACATAATGTGTATGTGTGTGAGTAGTTACGAAAAAAGCACCTTTCACCCTTCCGCCTCTTCCTCCGCACTTCCTGGAGTTGTACCTTGGTCTGCCGCAGTGATGTGCTCTGAAGGTCGAGTCTGAAGGCTGGTGTGTACTTCAGCCCAGGGTTTTAGGAAGTATTTATCCTTTGTGGAGAATATCATTTATCTGTATGTATAAGTATATGTCCCTGGTTATTCC
>NC_051415.1:20347526-20347780 GCF_015228065.2 Penaeus monodon
AAGAAATCGCAGCGGGAGAGAAACAGAGCCACATTTACGTCACATAAACTCCTTACGAGTTCTGTGTTCTTCCCTCCGGCCCGCTGCCCACATGGGCTATTAAGCAAAACTGCCATACATTTCATACAAGACGAGTCAAGGGCCGGGGACAAGAGCTGGAAGGGCGACAACTTTCTGCTTTATCAGTGTGACAGCGAGCTTTATTTATTTCGTTCCGTCTGGCGCTTTATCTCTTTATATACATACAAACATAC
>NC_051415.1:20348094-20348435 GCF_015228065.2 Penaeus monodon
GTATTTACACACAAACTCCATTATGAAAATAATAAGAAAAGGCCCGTAAAGAGAAAAGGCCAAACAACTAAAACAGGATCACACTACTGACTGTTGCCGTGCAGAGTCAAGTGGGTAATTTGAATATTAACATACAAGCGCCTTTATGTTGCAAGCCCTGGAGCGGCCGTTGCATTCTCTATTTGCAACATTTCGAACGTAAGCAATATCACACGAGCGGCTGAATGGCACTGGAAATCCCTACAGCTCAGTCCTCAGAAAATGGTAAACAATATGTACCAGGGCGGACCCTAGAACTGATGTTATATTAAAGAGTTGGCTTAACATCTCAAAGGGATCTG
>NC_051415.1:20349420-20349690 GCF_015228065.2 Penaeus monodon
TTCATTCCCACCTCCAGGCCGCTTGCCTCCGCGCATGAAACAATGAAACAATCAACAAAATAACGAATCATGAAGTAACAGAATAACCTCGGTGCAGGGGGGGTTAGGAATAGCTAGAGGGGGGGGGGGTAGGAACAGTTAGAAGGGGGGGGGTAGGAACAGTTAAAAGGGGGGGTAGGAACAATGAGAGGGGGTCTTAGGAACAGTTAGGGGGGTGGTTAGGAACAGTTAGAGGGGGAGGGATTAAGAACAATTAGAGGGGCGGAAACC
>NC_051415.1:20349910-20350226 GCF_015228065.2 Penaeus monodon
TGTATTTACACACAAACTCATTATGAAAATAATAAGAAAAGGCCCGTAAAGAGAAAAGGCCAAACAACTAAAACAGGATCACACTACTGACTGTTGCCGTGCAGAGTCAAGTGGGTAATTTGAATATTAACATACAAGCGCCTTTATGTTGCAAGCCCTGGAGCGGCCGTTGCATTCTCTATTTGCAAACATTTCGAACGTAAGCAATATCACACGGGGCGGCTGAATGGCACTGGAAATCCCTACAGCTCAGTCCTCAGAAAATGGTAAACAATATGTACCAGGGCGGACCCTAGAACTGATGTTATATTAAAGA
>NC_051415.1:20351244-20351846 GCF_015228065.2 Penaeus monodon
TTCATTCCCACCTCCAGGCCGCTTGCCTCCGCGCATGAAACAATGAAACAATCAACAAAATAACGAATCATGAAGTAACAGAATAACCTCGGAGCAGGGGGGGGTTAGGAATAGCTAGAGGGGGGGGGTAGGAACAGTTAGAAGGGGGGGGGGTAGGAACAGTTAAAAGGGGGGGAGGGAAGGAACAGTTAGAGGGGGAGGGATTAGGAGCAGTTGGAGGGGGTGTTAGGAACAGTTAGAGGGGGGGGGGGTTAGGAACAATGAGAGGGGGTGTTAGGAACAATTAGAGGGGTGGGATTAAGAACAATTAGAGGGGGGGGGGGGTTAAATCCAAAGGAACAGCCGCTTGCGAACACTCGATCTCCCTCGGGTTTCGTGTGAATTTCCATCGGCCATCGTTGACGCTGGGAGTGTACCCTGACAGAAGGTTGTTTCCCTGTGTGATGGTTGCAGCGCCGAGATTGTGCATGTGATCAACAAGTAGTTCAATCGAGAGCCAATCAGGATATTGCAAAGACAATGTACTCGAGACTCGAGTATTGACAGACACGGAGGAGATGATGGGGCCTTAAGGGGCAAGGGATAGGGGCAAGGGTAGGGAT
>NC_051415.1:20351883-20352151 GCF_015228065.2 Penaeus monodon
GTGAGTACATCGTCATGTCAGGGGAGAAAAAGAAGGCTTGTCGGCTAATGTCTCGGTGTGTAGGGGAGAATTCGGAGGTGTGTGTAGGGGAAAATGGCGCGGGGTAGCATGGTAGGAAAATGGATCTGAGGCCCAATGGGGGTCCGTTTGATCAAGCTGATGGGGTGGAGAGAGGTATGGAAGGGGTCTATCCACGGCTGGGGAAATGGCACTAGTCCCAGAAAACATTTAGAGACATAAAAAGGAAGCTGGATACGTGCGATTAATG
>NC_051415.1:20352477-20353686 GCF_015228065.2 Penaeus monodon
TCATCCATATCTTTTATTATCAATTCCTATAAAAATACAGCGTGGATGTGGTTGTTTGTGTGTTACACGAGCGCACTTTCATGAGAAGAGAACCATTTGTCGCCTTCACAGCCCTCGGGATTCCGCGATACTGACGTCCCTCCTTGGACATGATGGGGGGGGGGCGAGGGAGGGCGAGGGGAGGGGGGCGAGGGAGGGCTAGGGGAGGGGGGCGAGGGAGGGCGAGGGGAGGGGGCGAGGGAGGGCGAGGGGGAGGGGGAGGGGCCGCGGAAAGGAGGGGGCGGAGGGGGACCACATTTCCGCCTAAGGAATGGGAAATTCATGAGTGGATATTCCAAAGGAGAAGGAGAAATGGAAGGGAATGGGTGAGGGTTGGAGGGAAGGGGAGGGGAAGGGAGGGGAGGGGAGGGGAAGGGAGGGAAGGGGACGGGAGGGGACGGGAGGGGAGGGGAGGGGAAGGGGAGGGATATTTCTGTAAGCACGGTGGTATAAGGGATGAGGGGAAGGAGGAGGGAGGGGAGGAGGGGGAGGAGGAGGGGAAGGAGGAGGGAAAAAGGAGGGGAAGGAAGCAGGGAAGATGGAAGGGGAAATCTGCAGCCATGGAGGAGGGGGGAAGGGGAGTGAGAGGGTGGGGGGGGGGTTAACGGGGAATCGTTGTTCTAGGAGCGAGGACGGAACGGCAGGGAACGTAACGAGGCAGATTCTTGATCTCTGCTTGGGCGCGCGAGGTGGGCAAGGGGAGGAGGTGGGTCGGGGAGGAGGTGGGTCGGGGAGGAGGTGGGTCGGGGAGGAGGTGGGTCGGGGAGGAGGTGGGTCGGGGAGGAGGTGGGTCGGGGAGGAGGTGGGTCGGGGAGGAGGTGGGTCGGGGAGGAGGTGGGTCGGGGAGGAGGTGGGTTAGGCGGGAGGATCTAAAAAAGGTGGGCGGAAGAACGGAAGGGGAATAAGGACCAGGGACAAGGAGGGAGAAGAGTGAAACAGGGGAAGGAGGGAAGGAGGGGGGGGGGCAAGGGGAAGGAGGGGGGGCAGGGGGAAGGGGGGGGGCCGCTAAGGCCCAGGCGAGACGGCAAATACTTACATTTGCTCTTCAGTAAAGAAGGACAGACACATGCCGAGGGTTATTGGAAACACTTCATGGGCTGAGGCTGCTAACAAACAAACACGGAGGAGGACGTGGATTAATCATTCTTCTTCTTTTCTTAAATCGTATTC
>NC_051415.1:20354527-20355028 GCF_015228065.2 Penaeus monodon
TGTATATGTTGTGTATTAAGTGCATTACGTGCAGTATGTTGGTAGATTGCGACTGAATATGTGGTCATGCACATGCAAAGTATGATTATATGAATGTGTAAATTTCCCAGTGCCATATCAAAACAGAATTTAACAGGATGAATTCTTATTTTCTATATCATTATTCCTTCTCATGGAAAAGTCTACGGAGAAATACGACATTTTCACTTCCAAGGTGTAATTTTTTTTTAACGGGCTTTAATGCATAAAGATCCTCTTACTCCTAAAGCAGAAAACTTCTCGCCGAAATATCGTGGACCGCATTAAATAATTTCCAGGGTAAGAGAGCAAGACTGCATGACTTTATTAGGAAGGCGAATATGCTTACTTGTAGCATAGGAAGAAGATGTCATGCAACTTTATATTCCTTGCACTAGACCAGCTACAGCACACTGCATAACAGGAACACTGTGGAGAGCAATAACATGTTAGAAAATTACAGCCTCTACCGATTCTGAAATC
>NC_051415.1:20355073-20355185 GCF_015228065.2 Penaeus monodon
TTTGAAAAAAAATCATAATCCATTACAATAAACAAAGGCATTATCAACACCCATCATATAAAACGGCAAATCAATAACAACAATGGACTGATAATCGAATAACAGCAATCAA
>NC_051415.1:20355718-20356015 GCF_015228065.2 Penaeus monodon
TGTGAGCTGGGGAAATATGACTAACGGCCAGCATTTCTCTAGGATATTTTATAGATCGGTGAAAGGTGACGGCCATTTTGGAGCAGGAAGGGAGGACGCTGTGTTAAGCCATATAAGGGTGAAGTATGGAAGGCTGGAAGAGAGAAGGGTAAAGGGTGGCAGGATGAAGGGTGGAAAGGTGGTAGGGTGGAGGGTGGAAGGGTGAAAGATAGAAGGATGGAGGATGGGATAGTGGGAGGCTGTATCGTGGAGGGTAAAGGATTTATGAAGAAATAGACAAAGGAGAACAGATTTATG
>NC_051415.1:20356039-20356718 GCF_015228065.2 Penaeus monodon
CAAAAAGTTACTAATTTTGTAGAAACAGACAAAGCACAGTAGACCTCCATGTAGAAAAGGGCAAAAGACAGAGAAATAGTTGCAAAACCAGAAGAAATTTCGCGGGGAAAGGGGAATAAAATGGCAACTGTGCTGGATGTGTAAATGTTAGTTTGTGTTTTGGAAATAGCGAGGGAATGTCTGTCACGCTGTCACCTGCGGTCTCGTGTAATTAATTTCTCATGATTTTTCTTGTGAAAAAGGAGAAAAAGGGTTGACTATCACTCGATGGGGGGACTTCTATGGCAATGAAACATGTTATTGCTGTTATTTGGTGTAGCAATTCTTCATGTTTGTTGCTCAGATGATACTGAAGAATTGCGTTATTGATTTCCTGTTTTCGACTCTCGAAAAGGAGAAAGGAATAGGAAGAAACAAGGAAAACAAAGGATAAACAAAAAACGGAATAATAATCCTTAATTAACTGCAATCAGAATTTAAAAAAAATTAAAGAACAGCTCATTTACGTCGGTGCAGTTAAGGGGTTGTCGGAATTAATGTAATGGATATTTTGATGCCGTGAATGTAATAATCTGCTCAAAAATCCCGTGAATAGAAGAGAGTTTGAAAAGACTGAATCCTAAGTGTCATTTTAAATTTACATTTTTTGACGCGCATGGTATGACGAAAACAAACAAGC
>NC_051415.1:20357106-20357207 GCF_015228065.2 Penaeus monodon
CCCCACCACCATCCCTCCACCTACCCTCCACCCTTTTTCACCCCCTCACAGCCGCCCCCTTACCCGTATACGCCCTTACCCAACTTACCCCCCTCCCCCCC
>NC_051415.1:20357237-20357548 GCF_015228065.2 Penaeus monodon
CAGGCCAGTTCAAGCCCAGGATCTAATTAAGAGTCCGAAACCAGGCAAGAGTCCGGAGATGGTTGGATCCCGCGGGAGTAATTAAGAGCCAACGGGGCTAACTGGCGCAATGAGACAAATCAAGGCCGAAGGGATCATTATAGGTCGTGATCCTGAGAGTGGGAGGAGAGGGAGAGAGAGGGGGAGTGGGAGGAGAGGGAGAGAGTGGGAGTGAGAGGAGAGGGAGAGAGTGGGGGAGTGGGAGGAGAGGGAGAGAGAGTGAGAGTGGGAGGAGAGGGAGAGAGTGGAGAGTGGGAGGAGAGGAGAGAGGG
>NC_051415.1:20357648-20358208 GCF_015228065.2 Penaeus monodon
GAAGCGGATAGTACATGGAAGCTCATTTAAAACTTTATCCGGTGCTTCTGCATAAAGGAGATTAATTATGCAAATGACCGACGGAACTTTTTTTTTTCCTTCTCTCTCTCAAAGTTATTAATCTAGCTTGGAGGTTGCTGGTACTCCACCAAACTGTGACTCTATGGTTCCTGAGGATTCTAGCCCAGCGGTCTTGGGTCGTACATCTGGCAATATATGTGTCGTGAAGGAGGTAGGTAGTGCTAAAGTTACACAACACTTACCCGAGCGTGAAGAACTTCCTGAAATGTATGTGTGTAGCCCCTCCTATGGTGAAAGCTCTGTTGTTCTCTTCGCGGGAATAAAGTGTGTTTTGTATTATGCAAAGAAAGCCGGTGAGTTTCTCGAGATGATCCGACTGCATGCTGAGAAGAGCGGAATCATCCATTTTATCATCTGGGGAAGAATATAGGTTGGGGAAAAAAAGGGGAAAATTATGCATTTTCTACTCATAATTTGCAGATATCATTGTTTACTTGGTAGCATGTCCGGTTCGACATCTTAACAAGTACTGGCGAGCT
>NC_051415.1:20358681-20359255 GCF_015228065.2 Penaeus monodon
CGTCCAAATGTTTACAGAGAATGAATTTCAAAGCCGACCCCCCCACCCCCTCAGGCCATGACACCTTGACCCTTCTCGTTGCAAAAGTTGAAAATGAGAATAAGTCAGAAGGAATTAAAAAATCTTGTCCTACTCACAGCCACAAATAAAGAAAACATTACAACATCTACGAAAAATTGCAAGTACCCAAAACACATACACTTACATCCTTTGCGCGTCTGGGTTCATATTTCAACGCAACTCAGCAAGAGGCAATAATCGTGTAATAACACTGCTCGTCATAGGATATGTAATATAAAATAGGAAGCGAAATAACGCTGACAGAAAAAAACAAGACAACGTTTTTTACCCCTTGATTAGCATTATTTCCTGGGAGGAAAAAAAAAAAAGTTGCAAAAAAGGCGCAGTAATGATTATTAGTGCATAAGCATTTAAACTTCCATGAGCGAAGTTTGAAGTTAAGAACTACAAAAAAAGAAAAGAGAGAAAAAAATCCAATATCCCTTCCCTATATCCCTTTCAGTTTATTTTGGTCTTATGTAAACACTGAGAAAATGACGGTATTTGATGATCA
>NC_051415.1:20364760-20364836 GCF_015228065.2 Penaeus monodon
GTGAATGTCGATTTAAAAATTTTTGACTCTGTGGCTAAGGTGAAGCATCCCATTGGACTGAAGAATCCTAGGGCTG
>NC_051415.1:20365062-20365190 GCF_015228065.2 Penaeus monodon
ACTTAATCGTATAGATATGATTTCACTTCAATTTACAATTTGCACATATTGCTCATTTGAATCTGTTTGATTAAAAGCATATTAAATGGGGAAGTCTAAGTATAGAAGTAAATGAAATTTCCCATCGC
>NC_051415.1:20366028-20366141 GCF_015228065.2 Penaeus monodon
ACGCGAAAATAATAAGCAGCCGCACGCCCTTTATGGAAATCAGAGCGGTCACGATTGTCTAAGCTCAGGGCGGGGCTTGATGATGTATTCAAAAAGAAGTTTGTGCGTGTGGT
>NC_051415.1:20366562-20366864 GCF_015228065.2 Penaeus monodon
TAAAAAGAGGAAGAGAGAGAATAAAGGGGTAAAGAAAAAGAGAGAAAGAAGAAGAGCTTATTCCATATAAAAACAACGAATTAGAACAAAAAAAAAAAAAAAATGCATGGAAAACGGAAGTAAGAAATAAAGAAAGATAAGTCAAAAGACAAAAGGAAAAAGGAGACGAAAACGAATTATCAAGAAAAATGAAAAAAAAAAGTCAAGGAAAAGTTATTTTTTCGCAAATCATTTCATTGTAAAGAAAAAGTATTATAAAGAAAGATCTATTGTGTAAAGGAACAGTTTGAAAGAAATACATT
>NC_051415.1:20367114-20367330 GCF_015228065.2 Penaeus monodon
ATCGTCTGGCACGAGTCCACGCCCATCTGCCCCTAGAGAGCTTAAGTAGAAGCAAGCCCTCTGACAATAGATCTTAGAAGATGGTTATAAAATGAGGCTATAACTTCTCGTAATGGTTAAGCAGGAGCGGCGAGGTCTGATGACGAGAGGGGCATAAGTCTGCGGTGTCCACAACCCAAATTTGGAGGAGGAGACTCCGAGATAGTTTGGTTGTCT
>NC_051415.1:20367500-20367715 GCF_015228065.2 Penaeus monodon
ATTACTTTCCTTTTTTGACGCTCCGGGTCATAGAATAATAGTTTTAAAGTATAAGCTATGGAATTAGTTTCCAGTTATAGCTACCATTTCATTTTAAATGAATGCTATCAAATATATACTATACATATTATCTCTTTTGATATATGCCAATGATTAATTGAAAAGGGAAACGCTAAAGATAAGAGAAATCATAAAAATGAAAAATGAGCCACATA
>NC_051415.1:20367804-20369577 GCF_015228065.2 Penaeus monodon
AAAAAAAAAAATATTGGAATCCTCCTAAACTGGCTAGACAGTCTGATACTGTTTCAGTCCCTTAATCTGCATATAGTTACATCAAATATTCTGCATGCAGTACTGTAAACAACACATCTACATTGCAAATATGTATCATTACGAATAAACATTTTCCACGTTATACTCCTTCTATTCGGCATCGTTGAACTGTGCATGCTTATCAGGCCTGGCTTCCATTGTGCTTTTTCCATTAATGCTAGGCTTACCTCTTTTGCCATAGGTTATGCCTAGTATCCTTGGTCTTCATTCTAATATGCTCCTCATATCTTGTTCCACCTGACCCTTCTGTTCTGTGTGTAAATCCCCTTCTCTGTCAAAGTCGTAGGTCCTGATCAAGCCACTATCATTTTTTGAAATGTGTTATTCTAATACTACCGACAGCAAACTTATTTATTGTATTGCTTTCAGTCAATAAAGCCTGTAATATTTCCATACCAAACTTTTCCGTAGTCGAATTTTGATGTAAAGTACAGAGTACGTTAACTCCACTCAGGTATGAGTTGTAGCGAGGTCCTGCAATAGCCTTATAAATTTATGTGGTAAATCATACATGCCTTTGACCCGTTATCTTGATTTCCTCTAAACAAGCACTTTAGCATGGCCTCTTTACGGCACCTTCCCTCCCCTCACTACAGACTCTTTCCTTAATCAAATGTTTTCTTTGAGATTTCACTCGTATACGTTAGAAGTTTTTCTTGGTTTTCAGTATAATTATTGATGTTTCCAGAATCGTAATCTTGACCCTTGTGTCTGATGGTGGCGTTGTCATTCTCTCATGGACGGAAATTCACATGCCCGACTCTAAGAAATTTCCTTTTCTGATGTACCTTGCCTAGGCTGTCTATGTACCAAGTTCTTTCAATCCCTTACAGAGCTGTAAATTTTAACAGCTGTTCCTTGTTGCCTAATTAACTTCTTCTACATATGCTCCCCCCACCCTTTATAAAAATAACTTTCATTTCATCCTTTTCAGCTAATACTTCTCTCAGTAATCTCAATGCATCTAATCCTATACCCATCTCTGCGTACAACCATGCATCTTATAGGGCTGCCTCTGTATAATCTACAGAGTATTTTGCTCTTCAAAGGCAAATATATCATCTAGTCTTAATGGGACTCTTTGCTGTGATTTCACTTTTTCCCCCAACTGCACCGTACCTCCTTTTTTCCCTTCTTTTCTCGTCTCAAAGATGACCGATCCGATCCTGATCCACTACTTAAACCTCTCCCTTGGCGAAGTTACTAAAACTTTTCTAAACTTCGGGTTATTCAGACACGTTGAGCGTAATGCCCTTCGCTCAGGCCATCAATCAAGATCTGGTGAACTTTCCCAGATCTCTCTCACAGGCAGTTCCTCAGAGTCATATTATGCAGCCTGTTGGGGTTCATCACAAATATGTTAATACTTTGGCAAACATATGATATCCTTTCAGATCTAATGGGATCTAACATACCTGTAATACAGCTAACTATACATATAAATACTTTTGTTAACAGGTAAAATGCTTCAATATGTAAATCACTTTATCATGCATGCAAAATACCAATATCATGTGGAAACTAACAGTCAACGACCTAATTTCGCAAGTGATTGTTTCATCCCTTTTGCTTTTATAATGTTCGGTCGTGCCTCGGCGTCCCTTAAGCGCTAAGCTTCCGTCTGCCAAGATGCAGGTCAATACTCCCCTGAAAGGTTAATATTTTTCTCATGTATTCTACTTTTTTTGTTCT
>NC_051415.1:20370081-20370375 GCF_015228065.2 Penaeus monodon
TTTTGGTAATTTGAAAACACCAATCCGTAATCCGCTGTCAGGCCTTGTTTTTTCTTTTTCCTTTAATCTGCAGTAAAGCTGAGTTTCCAACGCTCCCACCGTCTTTAGGGACAAGCTGAGGCGCCCTAAACATCTCCTCTATGGGTTACGTAATTTCCTCGGTTCCAGGACACCAGATGTGGGCTTTTTTTTCTCTATTTTCCCCCCTTTTTTGCGTAAACACATAGAAGGCCGCCCGTGATGCTGGGAGGAGATAAGAGATCAGATACGGATTATTAATGCATCAAGGCGGGT
>NC_051415.1:20370673-20370870 GCF_015228065.2 Penaeus monodon
TTATTAATATTGAAATGATCGCTCTCAGTGATTTTGATTAAGACCATGGCTGTTATCATCACTTTTTTGCTGTCAGCTTAACCCTCACGTTGCTATCATCATAACTATTGTCGCTGTTATCATCAACATATTGATATCTTAGTCCTCGACACTATCACCATTTCACCTCCATTGATTACGTCCCTTCCACCAAACCT
>NC_051415.1:20370892-20371469 GCF_015228065.2 Penaeus monodon
TACAGGTATTCGAGATATTATTCCAGTGACAAACAATTTAACTTTGTTCTATAAAACGACCCCTAGCGGATGATTCCGAGATTACAAAGACCACAGAGTGTTGGCATAAATTAGCAAGATCTGACCTAAAAACCGCCCTCAGAGTAGAGGTTGCGGGACAAAAAGTCGAAAATCCCGTACCATTTGTGAGGAGAACTCAACCATAGAGGCATTACACCGTGTCATAATAATACTACGACAACATAAAAGAGTATTTTTATCCAGATTGAAAGGATTAACATTAATAACACACTGTTATCACCGACGGCAGGTATAGAATACATCTACGTATGTTCATAAATATTTTTTTAAAAATATATAACAGATTGGAGGGTAGGAAAAAGGGATTATAACCCATAAAGGAAAACACTCTCCTGTCTTGATCTTCACTTGAAAAGGAAAATGGGAAAATAAACTAAACAGCGCGGAGAGCGTGCTGGGGATTATATGAAATTATTGGAAAAGTTTTCAGTAATTTCCGGGCAGTGTTGTGTGCCATGTTGAGAATGATCGCTTTGCAACAGTAGGTTAGGTAAGG
>NC_051415.1:20371821-20372116 GCF_015228065.2 Penaeus monodon
CCAAGGGAATGAGAAAGCTGGATATAACAAAAGAAAAATGAAAAATACACACCTTTATGTTTCGATATCATATTTCCCAACAGCAGTTTTGTGTGTTTACGAAAAAGTCCCCCGTCAGGCTCTCGAGAGACAGGCAGGTGTAGGAAATGTACAGATACAAATTTCATATGATTTGGTGTATCGTTCATATCAGCTTTTCTTTACTTGTTTTTCCGTGTGCGATCGGTCCGGTGTTCCAGATCGTACGAAGGAAGGAATTCTTGGCCTGTTTTGGATCACAGATGGTATATGTCTC
>NC_051415.1:20372143-20372895 GCF_015228065.2 Penaeus monodon
GCAGAGGAAATGTGTGTATTTACGTTGGGATGGGATGTGGGAGCCATAATTTGAGATCAATAATTTTTGCCTTTTTGAGCACAAGCTACACTGAAGAGGTGGTAAAACTGCCAAGGGCGCCATTCATTTTTAAGGAATTGGTTCTTTTTTATTCATTCAATTTTTAGAGGAATAGGAAAAAGATTGAGTTAATGTTAGTAACAGGCTTCATGGAGAAAACACTTAATGACAGATGGCACAATACAATTTAGAAAAGAAAAAACAATAGTAGAGTAGAAACATGTTATACTGTTTTCATATTAAATTATCATTGTTTTCGTTCTTCTTGGCCTCCCATGAAAAAAGAAAACTTTACAGTACTTCTCAATGTTTTTTTTTACCTCCTCCTAATTTTCTGGGAAACCTTAAGGCCCTTATGTGCTTACTTGTTGGAAAATGCTGTTTTTGGTGACCAACAACAACAAAAACGATATATCCATTGATAAAAAAAATAAGTAAGAGACCAGAGAGATTAAGCGTCAGTAAGAGGCTGACGATCGGATACAATGGTTCATTGTTTTTCTTTTCCCAATTATTTTCTGCGAGCATCAAATGTCAGAGAAATCTTTTAAAGTCCTCCCTTGAACATTAAAAGAAAACGGAAAAATAAAAACCAAGGGTGACACACCCATGCTTCACACGCCCCGTTTTCTGTAGTGTTCATTGATAGCGTGGGAATCAGGAATCTCACTTTTCATCTATAATAGCGTCAT
>NC_051415.1:20373506-20373647 GCF_015228065.2 Penaeus monodon
CGAAACCGAAGAGACTCCAACAGCAATAGATCAGAGTTGACATTGTGAACAGACGTCCCCTTGGCATGACCATAAATCCCAAGGATAATATATGAACATACAATGGCTGAGTCAAGAAAGAGAACAGCAGGGATAAGGATC
>NC_051415.1:20373839-20373917 GCF_015228065.2 Penaeus monodon
AAGGGAGGCTATCTATCGTCCTTCGATTGGTACTGAGGAGAATGGCGTTTTTGGGCAATAGAAGAGTAATGATGTTCG
>NC_051415.1:20374286-20374647 GCF_015228065.2 Penaeus monodon
CCTTTACTTTGCAAGAACTCATGTAAGAAAACCACTTACAGACGTGGGTTAATGATCACCACGGCCAGTATATCATCATTTTCATTATCGCCACGGTATTTTTACCTTCATTGTCTTATCACAACACACGACGTTGTACATCAGACGGAACACATAAAGTAGGAATACATGATTACGACTTTGATGTATATACCGTCAACACAGAATATAATGAACTCATCATTTGTTACATTACGGGGAGGATTAAGACTCTCGTTTGTAAGGAGTAAAAAGTTCAATATCAAATGGGAGATAATCTTTGAACATCTATAGAGAAACGTTGTTCATAGCTAAGATAACTAGGGATGTGAGTCTTGTTCAC
>NC_051415.1:20375241-20375393 GCF_015228065.2 Penaeus monodon
CCGGAATACTGGGAATCAGAAATAATGACCAACGTCAATAATATCGACAATCGGAATAAAATCTGCACAAGCGATAATTGAATTAGTTGCTGCTGGAATTCTCACAATTAGAAAACGGGACGATAACTTGGATTTAGTGCATAATTAGGAGA
>NC_051415.1:20375418-20375525 GCF_015228065.2 Penaeus monodon
GAGATAACTGCGATAGAGGAATCACAATAATGCTTGAAAATGATTAATGAGCATGAGGATAATAAGGATGATTAGGAGCAATAATAATTACATTGTTTTCGACACTG
>NC_051415.1:20375584-20375670 GCF_015228065.2 Penaeus monodon
TCCTAATATCGACAGTTACGATGATTAGCCAGTGAAAATAATGGGTTTATTTATCGTTATTTAGTGTTGATATTTGTGTTACAGGC
>NC_051415.1:20376950-20377144 GCF_015228065.2 Penaeus monodon
CGAAAAGTAATCCGTTTTGGAATTTTTGAAGTATTTACGAGCCGCAAAATTCAGCTTTCCATTTCTTGAAGGCCGGTGATATATCTCAGCTCTTACCTTACTCCTGTTTTCTCTTCCCCGGGTCTGCTTTTGTATCTATTTCATCGGGTGTGAACGGGGATGCTTTATAGCCAAACGTGGGAATGTATACTCAG
>NC_051415.1:20377337-20377558 GCF_015228065.2 Penaeus monodon
TTCTTGATATTTAGAATCCCAAGAAGAAAATACGATGTGCCGTCACGCTCACATATAAAAAAGCGATTATCATGTCTCGTACATTACCATCTCCTGCAAAACAGATCAACCTATATCTATTTACCACCCAAAACAACGACCTTGTTGTGATGAGAGCCTCCTTGATTGCATTTTCATCAGGGATACAAAACTGTTTTCCACTGTTGCTGAGACCGAATAGC
>NC_051415.1:20377577-20377710 GCF_015228065.2 Penaeus monodon
CTATGTGGCATAAAAAAGGCGAAAAGAAATTCTCTTTTATGAATGTTTACTGTCGTGAGATAAAGGGATTTTTGTTTTTCTCTCTCAGAACTGGGATGCGAAAGTTATACTGTCGATATTTTAGATCTGAAAC
>NC_051415.1:20378360-20378747 GCF_015228065.2 Penaeus monodon
GCCAGCGAAAGCTCTCTTGCATATGACTTAGCTAGCTTCTCTCGTTCCCGGCGGTCGTCTTAGCGAGGTTCCGTTATAAAGGAGGGAGAGAGGGCATGGAAACTGGAGGTCCTTCTTACCTGCTGTTGAGTTTGACCTCCTTCAGAAGGCGTGACCTTGCCTAAGGAATGTTTCATTTTTGATTGATTTTTGGGTCAAATTTCGTCGGATTTGTTCCTTGAACACACACATGTACGCATCTGTCTGTCTATATCTATTAGTAGCTAGATTTATGTTTCGGTGTCTATCAGTCAGTCAGTTAATCTACATAATTGTCAATCTATGAATTTATTGAAGGTTCCATGGCAGATCTATTTGTATCCACGTTACTACATGCACAGTCCAGTC
>NC_051415.1:20379022-20379424 GCF_015228065.2 Penaeus monodon
ATAGTCCGTCAATCACTGAGTAGGATGTTCGGCAACGGAAACTAACATTGAGGAGGGAGGAGGGCGGGCGAGGCCGAGGGGCGAGGGCGGGGAGGGGGAGGGCCGAGGAGGGCGAGGGGGCGAGGGCGGGGCGAGGGAGGCCGAGCGAGCCGAGCGAGGGGGGCGGGAGGGCGAGGCAGGGAGGAGGGGCGAGGCCGAGGGAGGGCGGGCGGGAGGAGGGTAGGGGGCGAGCGGGCGAGGGCGGGCGAGGGAGGAGGCCGAGCGAGGGCGAGGGGCGAGGGCGGGCCAGGGAGGCCGCAGAAGGGTTATGGGCGAGGCCAGCCCGACGTGCAGATGAAATGGCCCGACACCCCCACCGTAAACCGTTGATGGCCTGCATCATACGGCATGTCCCCTCTGCTC
>NC_051415.1:20379478-20379950 GCF_015228065.2 Penaeus monodon
GCTGTCCAATCTTTTGATGTTTAAGTTAATTTCTGTTTAGGTGTTTCATCTTCGTTTTCTGTTCTTTGTTTTCATTCTCTTGCATTCTCTCATGCCTCTCGTCTTGCAAAGGGAAGGGAAGAGGTGAAGAAACTAAAGGCTGGTGACCTCTCAGATCGAAGCCGGAGCCAAACGGGGTCATGGCGAGAGTCTATGGAGAAAGAAAGGGCAGAAGGTCAAGCAAGAAAGTGCAACGGGGTCAAATAGGGTTATCGAGAGATTAAACCTAGGTCTGTGGGAGGTTTTAAGGTCAAAATGAGGGTCGTCGAGAGTTCAGATGGTCAAAAAAGGTCACAAAATGGGTCAAAGCGAAATTTGAGTTGTTTGGCGAACGGGAAAAGGTTAAAAGATAAATAATCGGCGGTACTCAAGGTTTACTGTACATCAACAGAATGGTTCTCTTGGATGAAAGAAAACAAGAAGGTGGCAGAGA
>NC_051415.1:20380310-20380451 GCF_015228065.2 Penaeus monodon
CTGGAAAGTAGCGTTGGTGCTGAATCGGCCTCGAGATACTGCACAGGATCAATAAAAAAGCTAATCACGCTAATTGTCTCCTGGTCTCCCGGTCAGCTAACGGCTAGATAAATATATATAGAGGTGATGCGTCCATGCTTC
>NC_051415.1:20381543-20381685 GCF_015228065.2 Penaeus monodon
GCTTCAATAACCAATAAAGCGGAGCATAAGAGGGTGAACAGAGAATAATCCAGAAGCCTAATGAAGCGTGGGCGGCAGGACTCGAGTCTGATCGTGGGAAATTAGCATCGTTGGGTCTTTTTAATTTTTTCCCTCCCGGGGT
>NC_051415.1:20381738-20381825 GCF_015228065.2 Penaeus monodon
CTCTGTGGGGGTAGGGAGTGTGGGGTGGAGGGGGTAAGGAAACGTTTGTAAAAGCTTGGATTAGATTTCGACTTTGCAGCAGAGGAT
>NC_051415.1:20382410-20382496 GCF_015228065.2 Penaeus monodon
GATAACAAAAACTTAAAACAGAAAAAAATATAATTGCTTTACTTTCTCCGTGAAGAAAAGAACAGAGAAGCAGATCGTTTGCATTC
>NC_051415.1:20382531-20382599 GCF_015228065.2 Penaeus monodon
GACAATGCAATTAGTGACATAAAAGTGAAGAATCTTCAGAAACTAGTTTGTTACTTTTCTCGTTATCG
>NC_051415.1:20382631-20382703 GCF_015228065.2 Penaeus monodon
GACAAAGGGGAGAAGAGTCTGTTTGTTTTAAAGGTGAGTGAATACGTGTTTAGTCATGGATATCCCTTCAAC
>NC_051415.1:20383073-20383154 GCF_015228065.2 Penaeus monodon
ACCGCTGATTGGATTTATGACCTTCTTGCCCGCCTTCGCTTTCCGTCTGAAGATGTTCCTGTTACTGGAATTCCACCGCAA
>NC_051415.1:20383509-20383640 GCF_015228065.2 Penaeus monodon
ATTCCGTAGTTGTAAATCCTCATCACTCCCGACTTCAATTTGCAATAACTTCTTTCGGCAGCGGAGGTGACACGTGCTTAGCATCGGCCTTTTAGTTATTTTTCCTTTCGTTCTCTTCTCTGCGTTTTTCG
>NC_051415.1:20385005-20385073 GCF_015228065.2 Penaeus monodon
CAGACTTTTTTTCGGACCAATCTTCATTCAACTCGCCGTCCGCCGATCGTTTTACCAAGACTAAAATA
>NC_051415.1:20385152-20385585 GCF_015228065.2 Penaeus monodon
CCAATTCCCGCCCGCGACGCCCATTTCATTCCCTCGCCCTTGTTTACGGCCGGCGGAATATTTTTGCCTTAACTTGCGTCTCTGTGATTACACTTACTTTCCCCGGCCGCGTCTCTGACCGCCCTCGCACCTCGCCCTTTCTTTTGCGTTTGCCTCCTCTCTCCTCTGCTCCTTCTTTTGCTGTTTTGTTTAATGATTATATATTTTTTTCTTCTTTTTCCTTCTTGTGCCTTGTTTTTTTCTTCTTCGCTTCATCAACATTATATATATCTATTTTCTTTATGATCATTATTATCATTGTATTTTTTCATCTCCTGGTCAACGTTATCATTATTTTCTTTTTTTGTCTTTATCTTCATTATAATTATCCTTCATCATCATACCTTTTCGTATCATCTTCATCATCATCTCATCTTTTGTTCACCCCATCGTC
>NC_051415.1:20385671-20385936 GCF_015228065.2 Penaeus monodon
GTGTGTTCCTCATTTCCTGATTTATTTTTCTTCCATTTTCTTCTTGTCTCCTTCCTCTATATTTTCTTTTGTTTTGGACTAAGATAATTCTCTTGCATTTATTTTTTTCTTGTTTCTTGTTTGTGTGCCTTTGCTTTTCGTCTATTATTCACACATCAGCTTTTTATTTATTTATCATATTGCTATCTATTAGTATCTATTGACTAATCACTTATATAACTTTTCAGATGTTTTCTTTAAAGTGCACCGAAAAATTCTTAAGAAA
>NC_051415.1:20386006-20386135 GCF_015228065.2 Penaeus monodon
ACTTCTACTCCCTTGTTTATCGACATTTTGTTCCAGCTCCCGTATTTATCTATTTTTCTTATATACGATACTCCGCTCACACTTACCCCTCCTATTCCTCTTCCAAGATAGCTTATCGGCCGCAAGATA
>NC_051415.1:20387487-20387650 GCF_015228065.2 Penaeus monodon
ACCACATGAAACAGACCATCCATAAATGGTTATGTATAGTGATGGTATACGATAAGGATGATGTAATTTGTAAAGGCCATTTAGGGAAGCACGTAAATCTTGAGATATCTACTGGGATTTTATGTAATCTCAGTTTAGGAAAATTTACTCCTCTCTCTCTCCG
>NC_051415.1:20389828-20389970 GCF_015228065.2 Penaeus monodon
ATCTATGTGTCCATTTCTTCCACTAATCGAAACAAACTTTACGACGCAAGCACTTACAAAAAGCGAAAAGAATAGAAAGCTGATTAACCTTGACAACAATGGCTTGATTAATCGATAGCTGGGAGCTCGTTTGAGGTATAAT
>NC_051415.1:20390544-20390659 GCF_015228065.2 Penaeus monodon
TGGTGCCTACCTCTGTCGCAAGGGATGAGCCTGGGCCGAGGACCACGTCGCCTAATGGGTCATCATGGGTCACGGAACACGAGGTCGCGGCCACTCAGCTCGAAGACCAAGAGGC
>NC_051415.1:20392429-20393227 GCF_015228065.2 Penaeus monodon
TCATCTTATTCGAGTCCGCGCCCCTGGCGATGAAGACAAGGGAACCTGCATGTGTATGAATGAGAATCCCCGACGACGCCAAGGCAAACATTCCCGAAAGAGTTTAACGTGTCTCGTCTAAGGCTTAATTGTGTGTGCGTAACTAATCTTACCCTTCTTGCAGCTCGGCCATTTTCGCCGCATTTTTTCCGTCTATTCAAACTTTGGTGATTACAGAGATCTGATGGGAAAGAATAGGAAAGGGAAGGATGATGGAAGAATGAGAGATAAAACGACAAAAAAAGAAAAAAAATGTGTATGTGTGGGGGGGGGGAGGGAAGTGATTAAAAGAAGGTAGTAAATGAAAGAAAACGGGAAATGAGAGAGGTAATATGAATATAATAGAGGTGGCTATTCAAAGAAAACGGGGAAATGACACAGTAGAGGGAAATGAAAAAAAGTAAATAAACAAAGGAAACAGAAAACAGAGAAAAAAAAAACAAGAAAAGACGGTAAGAAAACGAAAAAAACGGAAAAGACATTGTTCACCCCTTGGCATTATCTCGAGGCAGATCAGCCACCATATCAGGCCCAGTCATCACAGAGTTTTACTGCAGTAATCAGCTATTCATGACTTTTCAGTCCGGATGCCATGAGAGGAGGGGGGGAGGGGGTCGAGAGTAATAGGATGGGGGTAGATGAGTGGTTGGGTGGCGGGGGGGGGGGAGGCCTCAAACAAACACACTGGAAGAGACAAAAAAAAAAGGAAAAAAATGTGAGTGTGTTTGTAAAATGGAATATGTATAACGCCATCTAGTA
>NC_051415.1:20393454-20393656 GCF_015228065.2 Penaeus monodon
GACAAACAGACAGACAAAGAGAGAGACAAAGACAGATAGGACTGAAAGAGAGAGAAAAAAAGTCAGTGAAAGTGGAATTCCATAGATCGATAGACGGATAGATACCAGTAGACAATCCAACCAAACAGACAGACAGACATAAAGAAAACAACGACCAACGACCAACGACGAACCCAATAAAGAAATCAAGATAGACAAATCA
>NC_051415.1:20393699-20393958 GCF_015228065.2 Penaeus monodon
GGGGAGAGAAACACGTATAGCGAAGCACCCTTTTAAGCGGGCAAAATTAACCGTTCAGCAGTTGTTGGAACAATTCGGCAAAACGAGCGAAGGATAAAGTAAAATTCCACGTTAGGTTAAAGAGTAAAGCAGGAGAGAGAGAGAGAAAAAAAAAATGGGAGTGCCGTCGAGAGGTAAAGAAAACAGGATAAAATTGGGGATAATTACAACGGAGAAGACGGGAAAGAAGATTAGGAGAAGGGAGTGAAAACATTTAAGC
>NC_051415.1:20393987-20394300 GCF_015228065.2 Penaeus monodon
GGTTCTTAAAAGGTTCTTCAGGATCTTAGAAAAAAAAAATCTTAAAAAAGAATCAGCTAAAATTTAAAATTGTCCCCCTAAAATGCCTTATATATACATGAAAAAAAAATCTGGCAACCGAATATCTTGTAAGGATGTCATGCAATTATGACATTCAATCTTAAGTTGAAATTCTTAATCTTTTCTTTCCAGACGCTTCTCGAAAGGACTCGGCCCTGTGATTGGATCAAGCGAACCGTAAGTATTACTGGAATAATGACACTGTTTGCTTGCTTCATCGATGCGGTTTAGGTGGGTGTTTGGGTGTTTGCTC
>NC_051415.1:20394837-20395235 GCF_015228065.2 Penaeus monodon
CCGGGAAGGAAGGCCAGCAAAAGGCATATCAAGAGCATGAGTCTCCCAGGGAATCTCTCTTGATCTCTTTTGAAAAATGACTCCAAACAACCCCTTTCTTCCTCGTTTCTTGTCTTCCTTTGCTTACGCTATCTTGTTTTCTTTTGTTTTCCGAGATAAACAGAGACGGCGAAGAAGAGAGAGACAGGCGTGTTGTTGGCGATGCTTCCCTCTTGACGTCGCGGGAAAGGCTGTTTTAGTATTCTTGGGCAAATTAAAAGACCCCAGATAGCATAAACTAAATTGCCGGGGCTATTTAACGAAGCGATAAATTCTAGATAACGTTGCATGCAGCTTGCATGTGGCAAATTGCTTTCATATGTTAGGACTTTAGACTATCTTTATTTACATTCGGTTTT
>NC_051415.1:20395775-20395967 GCF_015228065.2 Penaeus monodon
GAATGAAATGCAAGTAACCTTCGTTGATGTTTAATTCTGGTCCGGCTGTGCCCCCCCCCCCCCAACACACACACACCAGACCCGCCCCACACGACGTTCGAGTCTCTGTTCGGATCCTGAAGCTGCTTTGAGCCAAGGTTCCCTGACGTTGTAGCACCTTTGTCTTCGCTGTAGGATATGGGCCTTTTCTTA
>NC_051415.1:20396194-20396268 GCF_015228065.2 Penaeus monodon
ATATATATATTTGTCTCTCATCTTTCTTGGTTATTTTTCACGGATAGTAATCGTTTTTTTTTAAGCATCGACAT
>NC_051415.1:20396495-20396618 GCF_015228065.2 Penaeus monodon
CACCCACACACATTTTACGCACATATTTCGCACACACATAAATACAGACATTAATGTCTGTTTTGGGCCGTCAGAACTTTCTAATTTCCCATCTGTTTATGTAGATCAGCTGCCTCCTTTAGA
>NC_051415.1:20396812-20397442 GCF_015228065.2 Penaeus monodon
CTCCACGCCACCCCGCTACTCGCCGGAAACGCCCCGGAAATCAGCCTGCAGCCGTAACCAGCAATAAGGCAAAAGAATCGACCACTCTTCTATAGTCTAGGTGTCGCTGCCGCCCGGGGGCATTTCTGGCTTAAGCCGACGGCGGTGTCAGCTCTTCGGGGTTGCCAAATGGGTGCATCAATCATCCGGCGAGGAGCACGCCCTTCTCGACTCTATGAGGGAGGTTCCTAAGGTCGATTTTTGGGGCTCCCGGCGTGCGGGTGGCTTCGCCGCTCTCGCCGGTGAGGGACAGATGTGATTCTTCCCTTCAGAGTCAATCAGGTTGAAAGTTGTCCAGTCAAGGAAAATACGCAGGAGTTTGTAAAATATTGGGGGCGGATATCAGCGTCGAGGGGAGCCAGGTCAGCCTCTGGGGAGTGGTGGGGGGGGGGCGCCGAAACGCAGCCAAGGGAGGGTAAATGAGGGGCCTTTTCCCTGCAGCAAGAATAATCATATCGTTTGGATCTCATGTACTCGGAAAGAATCGCGTCGCGGCATTATCCAAGATCATTTAATTCAATCTTCCCTTAAAAAAAAGTCCTTCGAAAAAAGGCAGATCGGTTTCACGCAAGGAGCCAAGAACAGTCTGCC
>NC_051415.1:20397470-20397702 GCF_015228065.2 Penaeus monodon
TGGTTCAGAAATGTGAATGTTGAAAAATTCGTTTATAAAAGCATTCGTCTCCTCGGGCTTCTGTGAGGGCCATGTGCCGCCGCGTCGAAGGTGCCACGCCATTGATGCAGAAAGACAAAGAAAGAGGAATGGGAGATAAAGGAGAGAAAGGGAGGGAAGAAGCCCAGAGAGGGAAGATAAAAGAGATAAAGACGGAGAGACGAGAAACACTAAGGAAGGCGATAAGCCTAAA
>NC_051415.1:20400506-20400698 GCF_015228065.2 Penaeus monodon
AAAAAAAGAACCAAACCACAAAGCTCAAAAGAAATAATCAAACAAGCAAATAAGATATAACAATGGCAGTCACAAACCGAGAGAAAATGGAACAGCGAAGAAACAACACAACATTCGGAATTCCTTTCCCACGTCGCGAGTTATCATAACCCATCACAAAAATGACCTTCCTCGCTCGCTCCTTCATTCCTT
>NC_051415.1:20401448-20401580 GCF_015228065.2 Penaeus monodon
CTGACTCTCCTAAACACAGAGACTCAATTGGCTGTGTTTTCGAGCAGAGAAAACTGTGCTTTTGTCCTTAACGCAGCATAGATGGTTAAAGTTGGGAGAAGTTGAGTCAAGTTGGACCTTGGGAAGTTGAAT
>NC_051415.1:20401956-20402098 GCF_015228065.2 Penaeus monodon
AAACACGAGAACAAAACCGGAGCTTCGAAGTTGGTGGCCTGAAGTTGGGAGAGAAATTTAGGTTATGAAGTTGGGAGGAGAGTTGGCTCACCTCTGGCCTCCATTTTGGCAAGAAATCAAGCAGGTTAGGATAGCGATGGTT
>NC_051415.1:20403246-20404093 GCF_015228065.2 Penaeus monodon
CTCTCAGACTCCAAGAAGACCCACAAATCTTACTGACAAAAGACCAGCGACGGAAGACAATATACAACGAAGGGGATTAAAGGCCAGAATAAGGAACAGGGCAACCCTGTCGCTGAGAGGATTCCGTAATCCGGCCTTGTGGTGTAATGCGGTCTTTTCGTTTTATCCGGTTCTACTAGTATAATCCGAATCTTCTGAAGCAATCCGGATTTCTGGTGCAATCGGGTCTTCATGAATTAATTTGGGTTTCTAGAATATTCCGGATTTCTGGTGTAATCTGGTCTTCGTAAGTAATCCAGGTTTTTGAGGTAATCCGGTATTTTGAAGTAATCCGGTGTCCGGGTATAATCCGGTATTTTCGTTTAATCCGGTTTGCTAGTAAAGTTAATCCGGTCTTCGGGTATATAATCCAGTATTTTTGTGTAATCCGGCCTTCTGAAGTAATCCGGGCTTCTGGTGTAATGGGGTCTTCTAGTGAAATCCAGTCCTCTAATTCAGTTCGATATTTTGAGGACGAAAGAGAAAAGGATGATGAGAAAAGGGATTTAATTTATTTGTTAAAAAGTAATATCAAAAACGCTAAAATGAAACGCAGAAAGATGGGAAGAAAGATAAAGAATGAGAATGACGAAGCTTGAGATTTTTGTTTCATCTCGATCATAGTCTCACGTCTCATAGAGATCATTCATTTATCAAATCATCGATTTTTAAAGTTCCCTTACAGTTCGTGTTTCACCCAATTAACGTAATCATCAGGGGTATTTTTTCTAAATTTATCTGGAAGAGAGATGTCGAAGACAGCACACTGTTACCTATGTTAACACATATTCGTGACAGTACAAATTAG
>NC_051415.1:20404423-20404501 GCF_015228065.2 Penaeus monodon
TGACTTTTCTTTCATACCCCAGAGATGAAATAAATCAAATTACTCTACATCACTTTCTCGCCTGTTTCCTTAGCACAA
>NC_051415.1:20404623-20404819 GCF_015228065.2 Penaeus monodon
ATCCCGTTCAGCCTAGGAATTCTCGATATCTGCTGGTCTTACGTTGTTTATCTTTCAGTATTTTGTTTTATGGCTTGTTTTGTTTGTGTCAGGATCACACGTTTTCTTCCCGTCTCTTTTTCTATTCTATTTCGTCTTCTCCTGTGTTGTTGTCTGTTTATTTCTATCTGTCTCTGTCTTTTTTTTCTCTTTTTCA
>NC_051415.1:20405086-20405275 GCF_015228065.2 Penaeus monodon
ACCATCCTCTCTCTTTCTTTCCCCTCTCTCTCCCTTCACCATCCCCTCTATCCCTTCCTCCCCCTCCCTCCCTCAGCAACTCCCTCCTCCCTCATTCTCGAAGTGTCCTGTAAATTCCTCTCGGTCGAGTGAGAAATGGCGGAGGTGGGTCAGTAGTTCATTTTCCTCAGGTGTTATTTCTTTTTGCCA
>NC_051415.1:20405812-20406490 GCF_015228065.2 Penaeus monodon
CAGCGGATAGGCCATCGCCCCTCTTCTCTATTTCTAGAATCGTAATCTTTGTCATATATGATTTCTAATATATATTTCCCCCCTCGTCTCATTCTTTGTAAATATTTTTGACATCGGATAACGAATAATAAAAAGGAGAAACACTTGAAGAAGGGAAAGAAATCCCACAAGAAAAAAATATATTTTCTCTCTCTATATATATTTCCCTTTCCTTTCCTCCTAAAAAAAAATATATTTTCTATATATATATATTTCCCTCTTCTTCTTTCCTCCTATTTTTTTTCTATGTATATATTTCCCTGTCCTTCCTTCCTCCTAAAAAAAACTATTTTCCATATATATATATATATTTCCAATCTCCGCTTCGCTTTCCTCCCTACTCTTCTCCAACTGTATTCCCTCTTTTTATTCCTAAATCCTATGTTTGTCTTTTTTCCCACAAAATCCTCTCTATCTACAAAAACAGCAACATAAAGAACCTCATACACAGACTCTATCTTCCGAAACTTCTGAACTCTTATCCCTCGAAATTATTATGCAGAATAAAATACTGAAACTGATTCATACCTGAGTACCGTTTTCCAAACGTTCCTGTCTTATATGAATTGAACGTTACAGCCCGTGACTTGATATTCTTTGTGTTATTCTGAGGCTTTTCTTTGCTGTGTGTGTGTAAGG
>NC_051415.1:20407181-20407460 GCF_015228065.2 Penaeus monodon
ATTAAGTGTTATCTCTGACCTTGTTCCTGGAATATGGATCCTCACGGTCATTTCTCCATATTTCATCCGAGAATGGATGATTTCTTTTGAGGTTCCAACGCACCTAATTTCATGGTGGGGTTTGCCTCTCTCTCCCCCCCCCCTTCCTCCCTGAATCTGAATGATTTTTAAAAAATCTGTTCATTAGTTTATCTACTTACCTGATTATTCATCCATCCATTTATTCACTTAATCTATTCGCTTAAACTATTCCTTTCGTCTTGCTGCAACTAATGAACT
>NC_051415.1:20407532-20407745 GCF_015228065.2 Penaeus monodon
AACTTTTACGAATGACAGTAAGATGATGACGGCAATATTGCTGAGGATAATCGAAGGCGTCATCAGCATTAAGATGACTTAAAACACAAGAAATATGTAAATTCCTTAGATGCTAATAATTACGTTGATAACCATAAAGTTGATTGAGTCGATAATTATGCAAAAGCAATAGGCTACATAATGCGCTTTCTCAGTGAAGTCTTTGTCTTTTGA
>NC_051415.1:20408051-20409028 GCF_015228065.2 Penaeus monodon
TGCATAAAACTGAAACTAAAAAAGGCAAATGGTGCACACGATAATAAACTGACCCATTTACGCGAGCAGAGTCATGCACACAAAGACATCCAAGAAAAAAAAAAGGGGGAAAAGGAAAAGAAAAGGAAGAAGAAGAAGAAAAAAAGAGAGTAAGAATAAGAAAGAAATCGAGAAGGAAAAGGAAGACAGGAGGAATAGGAGAGAATGATGATGATGAAGATCGAGAGTAAAGAGAAAAAGCAAAAGAGGAAGAGAAAGATTATGAAGCAGCAACTTGGAAGGGAAAGTGAAAGAATAGGAGATGGAGGAGAATCAGAGATAACGCAAACGACTAAAAGAGAAACACCAAACAATAGGCCAGAGAGAAAACTGAAAAAAATAAAAATGGATGAAAAAGGTGAACAAGGGAGAGGGAGAAGAAGATAATGGAAGGAGAATGAAAAAGTGGAGGATAATAAGAGAGAAAAGGAGAAGAAGAAAGAGGAGGAAAATTTATAATGTTGAAATATATACTCCCCCCGTTACTCCTTCTTAAGTGCGTGTGGAATAAAAGGAGCGAGAGAAGGAAGAAAAAAGGGGTGAGAAAAAATTAAGTGTCAAGGGAGGGGGACAGGGGAAGGAATGAGAGAAAAAGGAGAATGAAAAAGACGAAAAGAAGTAGGAGAAAATAGAAGAACAAGAATACGAAGACAAAGCACGAGAATGGAGGGAACGCGAAGAAGGAGAAGAGGGAAGGGGAAGAAGACCCAAGGGAAGTAATAGCAAAAAGGGAACAAGAGAAAGAGAAGGAGGAGAACGAGAAAAAAGAAAAAGAAGAGTAGAAAAAGAAGAAGAAGAAGAAGAAGAATGAAAGTAGAAAAGAGAGAATAAGTAAGAGAAAAAGAACAAGAGAAAGATGATGAAGACGCGAGCCGAGGAATTACGACAAAGCATTTTCCTCTCTTCGTATTTTTTTTCTCTCTCTTTTTTATGCTTTC
>NC_051415.1:20409160-20409525 GCF_015228065.2 Penaeus monodon
TTTACGTGGGAGGGTGAGGAGAGAAGGCAGGAAGGGAGGAAGAGGAAGGAAAGGAGGAAGGGAGGGATAAAGGAGGGAAAGATAAGGGAGAGAGGGATGATAAGAGGGAATGGGGAAGGAAGGAGGGAGAAGAAGGAGGGGAAGAGGGGAGGGGAAAGGGATGTAAAGAGGGAATAAGAAAGATGAGAAGACTTGAGGGGAAGAAGAACGAAGAGAGGAAGAGAAAGGGAGAAGAGAGAAAGAAGGATGAAAGAAGAGGTGGCACACAGAAAGAGAGAGAAAAGGCAATAAGGAAGGATTGGGAGAGAAGGTGAGTGAGAGAGAAGGAGGAGGAAGAGAGATAGACAGAGGGCCCCCCCCCTCCG
>NC_051415.1:20409565-20409792 GCF_015228065.2 Penaeus monodon
AACAGACAGGCAGGCGCACGTACGCATACAAACACACAATTCATTTTTATTTAAGCTGAATGTAAAACCTTTTGCCTTTGGTGTGGAGAGCACGAGGAAAGCAAGGGAAATGTGTATGACAAATGGCTACACTTTTTAAACCATTCTTTCCTGTAATCTATATTTCTTTTCGAGCAGATGCCGTGAACGTATGGAAATGTTTGAATCTACATCTTTATCTATATGCA
>NC_051415.1:20410871-20410978 GCF_015228065.2 Penaeus monodon
ATGGGTGTGTATTGATATGGACTGTCTTGTTGATATCGAGAACATTAGAGTATCGCTATATAGATCTACTCTCCTACGCGATGAGTCTCGACGCTCCGCTCTACTTA
>NC_051415.1:20411199-20411594 GCF_015228065.2 Penaeus monodon
TGCACACAGATTCACAATATCAATCATCACGATGAGCATCCTCCCTCCCTTCCCTCCCATACACACAAACGCACATTCCCAGCAAACAGCAGCTTCCAAAAAGGTGTTTACTTATCTAAATCAATACCAGCATACACGGCCATAGTCAGGACGAATTCTTGCGTGGAAAGGGGGGAAAAAGGGAGCATAAAGTTTTCTATTCATCCCTTCCATTTCCCGTTATTTGCTCTCCATCAGCTGTCGTCATCGTTCGAACCCGGGTCTCTGGGTCGCCTGCCCTTCGCTTCTCAGGGGCGGCGTCGAACATCGCATTGCATGTTCATGAGGGAAAGAGGAAGTAGATTGTTCAAATACACATGGCCGTACATATACAAGCAGCACAATATGAACTAATT
>NC_051415.1:20414024-20414166 GCF_015228065.2 Penaeus monodon
AAAAGATATGAAAACCGTGCGTATTGTATCGCCGTTTTTGAAAAACATATATATTTGCTTCTCTGAATTTGTAATGACTATTAAATTAGAAAGGGACGTGATTTACGATAAGAATAAAAGAAGCGAAAACAGTCACGAAAGT
>NC_051415.1:20414207-20414429 GCF_015228065.2 Penaeus monodon
TGCCAATGAGTTACCTAATTAGCACATGCAAGAGGAGGTGGTTAGTGTTCGCACCTGGAAATTAGGTTTCTCAACTTGGGCGTGAAGTTCATGGTTCGATGTAATGACTGTGTGAAGATCCAGCTGCTTCTTCATAGAGTGGAAATCTAATTAAAACCCCCCCCCCTCCCCCTTTCCCTACCTCTCTATATATCGTCTTCCTTTCCTTCCTGGCCCACTACC
>NC_051415.1:20414867-20415137 GCF_015228065.2 Penaeus monodon
CATATTTACACTTAACCCAAACAAAATCTCCATCAGAACGTAAAAACGAAAGATATCTTTCTTTACATATAAATCACACCAAAGAAACCCAATTGTATAAAGCGAAAAAAAAATGAGAAGAAATTCAGCTGCTACTCCTGCCGGTGTTTTCCCTTCTTCGAGACGCCGGACTTTATCGTCGTCCGGGCATTTCTCGCCGAGGACGTAAATTCATCCGGTGTCATCGTAAGTTCGTTGTTGCATTAATTTGGCCGGACAGAAGAGAGAGAA
>NC_051415.1:20415180-20415303 GCF_015228065.2 Penaeus monodon
TTTCCTTTTTTAAAAATTTAATTTTTAAAAAAAGGGAAAAATTTAGGAAAAAAATTTTTTTTTTTAAAAAAATTTTTTTTATTTTAAATTTTTCTTTTCCCCCCAAAAAAAATTTATAAAAAA
>NC_051415.1:20415576-20415938 GCF_015228065.2 Penaeus monodon
TATCGTAAAATATAATAAATTACTTTCTGCTTAAAGAAATATATTTTAAAAATATGTTAATTAGAATTAGTAAATTTAGAAAAGTAGAAGAAATATGATAGTATTAATTTTAAAGATTTAATAATATATTTATATATTATAATATATATAATATTATTATAATAATATATTAAATATAGAATAATTTTATTATTTGAATAATATTTATATGTTATATAATAATAGATATATAATATATATAAATATAATAAAATATAATATAAATAACAATAAATAATAATACATATGCAAAAAAAAAATCAGACAAACTGAAACAAAAAGCCCACACTTTTGTATTTTTAAGGGTACCTATTATCCGCGTG
>NC_051415.1:20416035-20416268 GCF_015228065.2 Penaeus monodon
AATTTTGGGTAAATAAGAGAAATTTGGGAGATTTTAACATATAGAAGAGAAAAAGGGAAAACAAACTACAGAAACGTAAAAACGAAAGATAAAGTGCTTTTTACATAAAGCACACAAAGAACCAATGGGTATAAAGCGAAAAAGGGAGAATTCAGCTGATGACGGGTTACTTTTGAGAAGCCGGACTTAGTCGTCGGACTCGCCGAGGACGAATTGAATCCGGGGGTATCGTA
>NC_051415.1:20416764-20417610 GCF_015228065.2 Penaeus monodon
GGTAGAGAACATCCCCTTCATCAAGCCAAGGCAGGAGAAGACGAGACGCAGGGCAGGAGGCGAGGCCGAGGAAGGGCGTCTCAGAATACGCCCCGCACGCCCTCGGGAGGAGGACCTTAACAGATAATAGAGTTGCGAGGGGGGGGACCTGTCTGAGGGGAGGGGGGGGGGGAAGGGGAGTGGGAAGATTGGGAAGGGGGGGGGGAAACGGGGTGGGAGGGGGGTCGATCCTCACCCTAAAGTCGCTATCAACCACAACTTCGCTAAGCTATCCTCCCCAAATAGCCGAACTTGAAAATTGACGGTTACTTATGTGTTCTGCTTCAGCGCGCTGTTCTCCCTTCCCCTCTCCCTCTCAGACTCCCTCCTCTTTTCCTTCTTCTCCCTCTCTTCTTTCTTTTCCCCTCTACGTCTCTCTCTCTCCCGCTCTCTCTTCCTCCCTCCCTCTTCCTCTCCCATCCTCCTCTTTCCTCGTCACCTTTCATCTTCCTCGTCTCTCCTTCCTGCCACACCTTATCAACTTCCTTATCTCTTCCTCCCCCACTTTTCTTCCCTTACTTTTCCCCTTACCTCAGCCCTTTTCTTCCTGACCTTCCTTTCTCTGACCTGAAGATGAAATCTATAGGCCTACTATTTTTTTTTTCTTTATCTAGGCGGAGAGTTGATTACAATGATTAATTAACGACTGACAAGCTGGTGATGTCATTTGATTGATAAATGAGAGCGTGATGATAATCATTTGGAACGTAACGAAATATGACTTGACTTCAGCCGATGATGGCTAATCTTAAAACTTTAATTAATCAATGTTTTATTTTACTGATATCTACTCAGCTTTTATCCTCC
>NC_051415.1:20417702-20418338 GCF_015228065.2 Penaeus monodon
ACTTTCATTTTTTCCTTCTCTTTCATGTTCTGTTTCCCCCTCTTTACTTCCTCCATTCTTCTCTTCGTACTCTTTTACCTTCCTCCCCCAACCTCTTTGAGGCGTATCCTCTTCTATTTTCTTTCTCTACCTTCCTTCTTCCCTCCCTCCATTCTTGGCTCTACCGTCTTCCTTCCCTATTCCCCTTCAATTCTATTCCTCCATTTTCCTTTCTTCTTTGTTGCCTCCTCAGTTCTTTTTCTTTCTTTCCGTTCCTCCCTCCGTTCCTACTTTCTCCTTTTCTATCTCTATCTTAATTTTCCTCTTTTTCTACATATCTCTCCTCCTCCTCTACCTTCTTTCCTATCACTTCCTCCATACCCCAACTTTCTTTCTCTCTTCCTTTCTCTTTTACCCACTTTCACACGTCTATCTTCTCTCTCTCTTCTTCCACCTTCTCCTCCTCTTTCTCTCTCCTTATCCCACTTTATCTTCCTTCTACCCCCTCTCACACATCCACCTTCCTTCCCTTCCCTTTCTCCTTCCGCTTTCTCCTCCTCTACTGTCTTCCCTCCCCCTAAGCCACTCTTCACTACCTCCCCTTTGTTCTCCGGGATACTGCTTGTGCATTGTTTTGGGGGAGACTTTACTGGGTTC
>NC_051415.1:20418499-20418745 GCF_015228065.2 Penaeus monodon
AGTATATAAGCCAAAGTATATATATGAGTGTCTTGGGTATATGCACATGCTGAGAGTGTATCCATACATAATCATCCTCATAGAATGCAAGAAAGAAACAAAACCAAAGAAGACGAAAAATAAGAATAACGATTATAAAATGGAAGAAGCGGAACTAGATAACGACAGAAAGATATCAAGGAATATAACGCGTTTATAATCGTCATGCTAACAGCATCAAACGATGTTAAGCAATGTGCCCATATT
>NC_051415.1:20419186-20419374 GCF_015228065.2 Penaeus monodon
AAGAAACCCACTTTTAGGAGTTGGCGATAACAGTCATTATCCCGCCGATAATTGGTCAATGATCTTTGTAAATAAGAAGTTTTCCCCGAGATCTTGGAAGCTGCCAGACATCCCGGGATGATATTCTTCTGAATTATCTGGCTGGACGATCGTTTTCACTGCCGAGATGCTCCCTTAGCGAGCCTTGC
>NC_051415.1:20419661-20420449 GCF_015228065.2 Penaeus monodon
CGCATGATCTACACATCACAATAACGAAATCCACGTACTAGCTCTCTAATGAGCATAACATAGTCACTGCTATATTTGACCGATACAGCGTCTAACAGCATTTTGGAAAAGAATCCAGAAACACAGCAGATGTGTAACAAGTCTTTATCCAGCCTATTCCAAGCCTCTCCCTCGATCCCCACCCCCCTCCAACCACCCTCCCTCCCCCATCCATAGGCCTCTTCCCCACCCTCTCCCCCCCTCTCTCCCTCTCCCACCCTCTCTCTCCCTCTCCCACCCTCTCTCTCCATCTCCCACCCTCTCTCTCCTTCTCCCACCCTTTCCCATTCTCTTCCGCCTCCCCCCTCTCCCTCCCTTCCACCTTCCCCCCCTCTCCTCTCTCTCCTCCCTCGCCCCCCCTCTCCCCCAACCCCTGTAACCAAACGTTCGATATTTAATCATCACTCACGCCCATCTCTGTATGGGGACTCTCTATCTGATGGGAAATTTTGCAGATATATATTTCCAGGTTGTGAAGTGGAGTAATGCAACTATCGCGTTTTATAGAGATTTATTGTATCTGCGGCATTGCAAGGGTGTGTATGCCTGGGTGGGGGAAGGAGGTAGGGGAGTCTGAGGAGGGGAGGGTTTTTTATTTGTAAGAGGGAAAGGGGGGGGAGGGTTGAAGGGGTTGGGGTTGTAGAAGGGGTTTGGTTTGAAGGGGGTGGAGTTAAAGGGGGGGTGCAGAAAAAGGAGGGAGGGAAGAGGTGGGGAGTAGGAGGGGTTATTCTTTTCTAATTGGGTAAGAT
>NC_051415.1:20420630-20420961 GCF_015228065.2 Penaeus monodon
AATGCCACGATATTTCGCGGCCTGTGGGAGCTGAGAGACCGGCACGGCGTGGGCAGGAGCCGAGAGCTGGAATGGAAACCTCGGTGTAGTGGTTGATAAGGGCGTTACGATGTGGCATAAATGCGGACATTATTGCGTAGTAAATGTCGGATTGACGCGGTTAGGACGCATATAAAGGCTGTGTGTATATACGGGTGGAATTTGGGGTTCGCTATAGCTGTGGTGTTTATGGTGCTCTCGCCTCTTGGGTCAGAATGGGGGAAAGCAAACATGGGGAGAAAGAAGGTAGGGCGATGAAGATAAGTCTACCTCTGCAGGCAATTTACATAGA
>NC_051415.1:20421459-20421545 GCF_015228065.2 Penaeus monodon
TAACCCAGATATAGCGGCCACCCCCAGTTGCAAGGGAGACAACACGAGCGCCTTGCAGATGCAGCAAAGACCCCCATAGACATTAC
>NC_051415.1:20421582-20422063 GCF_015228065.2 Penaeus monodon
GCAAGAGGAAGTGCAGCGGGAAGTTTAGCCTTTCCAATCCGTTAAAACGACCGAAGTTCAATAACCTTTAAAAAAAGAAACGACAGCGAGTAACAGCGGAAAGAAAGGACCTTGAAATGGCAATGCTCTCGAGAATACGAACGTCTCGCGGTGGGAAAAAGATGGGCGGGGGATGGGCGGGTGAGGGTGGAGATGGGCGGGGGATGGGCGGGTGAGGGGAAAGATGGGCGGGGGATGGGCGGGTGAGGGGAAAGATGGGCGGGGATGGGCGGGTGAGGGAAAAGATGGGCGGGGGATGGGCGGGTGAGGGTGGAGATGGGCGGGAGATGGGCGGGTGAGGGGAGGGGGGATTGTGGGGGGAGATGGCGGGGGATGGGCGGGTGAGGGGGGGTGGGGAAGATGGGCGGGGATGGGGGGTGAGGGGGGAGATGGGGCGGGGGATGGGCGGGGGAGGAGGAAATGATGGGCGGGGGATGGGCGG
>NC_051415.1:20422163-20422259 GCF_015228065.2 Penaeus monodon
GACAGCATCCTTGTCTTCATGTTGACGTTGCAGCTTAATTCTGTGAGCGAAGCCGTCTTGACGTTCGTCTCGTGGCCATTCAGACATTTTTTAACA
>NC_051415.1:20422383-20422767 GCF_015228065.2 Penaeus monodon
ACTTGTATCATACACATTTCTCCAGACATTTTGACTTGAGATGATTACGGATGCTATATAAAAAAAAAACAATATAATGCTTGGCAAACTGTGTGGCTGAGATCAGATGGAATGAAACATTAATTATTGTCAAAGAACTTTGTTTTTGGCAAAGGCACGGATCTCAGGCTAAAACGAAGGATAGTTTCCGATGTAGACAAGCTATAAGAACGTTTATCATTACATCCAGTGGCGTCTCGGGAAAGAGGTTTTATAGAAAATGTGAAAGGGTAACTTCGAGAGATCGCTACATTTATCTCGGATTCATTGTTATATTGTCACATGAATTAGCTTTAATCTCCCTTTTTAGATGATTCATGTAGACCATAGTTGAGCACACCCAAG
>NC_051415.1:20422863-20423753 GCF_015228065.2 Penaeus monodon
TTCTTATATACACGTCACGGCAAGAATATTTATTGCGTCCACCTTTCCAGAAAACAGATTCGACGAAGAAAACCTAAGCTTTAAATCATCAAGGGAGAATCTCGAAGACGGTAACATATATCCTCAGTGAGAGATGTGCTTCTTCGGTAGAGGAAAACAATTTTTTTTCTTCTTTTTTTGGGCCGTAATGTATTAATCTTTCGGCAAGCAGACACGCTGGGTGATACGTTACGGGCGTGAGAATGGGCGTGCGTGGAGACGGATTTGGCACATGTATGGAGGCGGAGGAGAATGTGGGCGGCGCATTGTGTTCTGAAAGATTTCCCGGTCTGTATCGGTGGTAAAACTTCTGACGAAAATTTCCTCCCAGTTAAAAATAGTCTAGACGAAGAAGATATAAAACTGAATGAATACTACTAGTGATATATTCAGCAGTGTTCAGCAGAAGAGCAGTAGTAACCGATAACTTCTGCCTGAACTGCTACCCTACAAGAATTTGTATACAGTCATTGCTGTTTTAGCCACAAGAATTAAAACAAATTCCCGAAAACATCTTATGAAAATCAGTATATGCCGCAAAACCTTACATGAAGTAACCACAATTCTGTTAAACTTAAACAGTGTTCCCGGCAGCTTGCAACATCAAGAGGTGGAGATCTGGCAACAATGGCGGGCCTTGCAGAAGGTATAGTAATCCTGCAAAGTCAAGCCAGCCAAGTAATTACAGACCATTAACGAGAAAATTATTAGCATTTAAACTCTGGAGTAACGACAATGCTGAATAACGAGGGGAGAAAGGAGGGACAAAGAAGAGGAAAAGGGAGATGATAAATTTAATTATATATATGTGAATTGACAGATATGCGGATAGGATAATAGACAGATGTATG
>NC_051415.1:20423939-20424406 GCF_015228065.2 Penaeus monodon
ACGAAGAAAATCTTCATCAGCTCTCCCTCAAACCCACATGCAGTATCATATTATCATCGTCTTCCACCTTCTCCATCTCCGATCATTACTCCCATTTTCTCATTATCTTTCCATCCACCGGAGTGAAACTGTGCTGATTCTAATTCTTGTGGAAAAGGAGGAGCAGGAAACCAGAGAAGGGATATTCTTTATGTAATTTTATCGTGCCCTTTCTTGCTGCGCGTGTGCGTGTATAATTAATATTAATAAGGGGATGACATGCTATATTGGCCCAGGCGGTGCATGTGTTTGTAATGTGGAAGTTTGAAAAATTTTGAGTTTGCCATACTATTTTCACCGATTGCCCATTTTCTTTGAATACACCTAAGTCGAGACTATGATGTATAGAAGGTACCCCACTAAGTATGTGTATTAGGACATTGTTTCATGTATGTGTTTGTAAGGCTGCATATATACTGCGCGCGCCC
>NC_051415.1:20424519-20424809 GCF_015228065.2 Penaeus monodon
TTTATATACATACACACATACGAAAACACACAGATATGTAGGGAAGTCCATATACATATACTCAATGTGTACACTGTATGTATCATAGTTTCGGCTTAAGTATATTCAAAGAAAATGGGCAATCGGTGAAAATAGCATGGTAAACTCAAACATTTCAAACATCCACACTACAAACATAGGAACCGCCTGGGACAACATGGCATGTCATCCGCTTATTAGTACGAATTAAACCATTGTAATGATATCTAGCTCATTTGTGTTTGTAATGAGACTGATGACGTCATTGATAA
>NC_051415.1:20424838-20425079 GCF_015228065.2 Penaeus monodon
GTCTGGCACTTGACCGGCTGACCTTATGACAAATTGCCTTCATTAATTTTTCATTAGTCGAGAGCCCGCTGTTCATGATCGATACTATGTCAATATGACTTTTTTTTTTTGAAAAGCAAATATTCCCGACTAAAAATCTTTCGTAATTACCGAAATATACACGTGTACGTATTGCGGGCATGTGGAAATGTTCTGTTTCAGAAAATGTACTGGGGTTTCGCTTACCCCATCCGCCATACTC
>NC_051415.1:20425183-20425280 GCF_015228065.2 Penaeus monodon
TTATCGAGGCGAAGATGCACTTAGCAGGTGGTGATTGATGTCATGACGGCAGGTGGGTCATGGTACTTGAAATACGATAAAAAAAGAAAATAATTTC
>NC_051415.1:20425444-20425936 GCF_015228065.2 Penaeus monodon
CTCCAATTGTGTCATATGAAGAGTTGACAAGAGGAAACACGGGAAAGGGAAGATGAGCAGAGGGAAGCGTACGTAGCGGGGGGAGAGGTGGAGTGGGGAGGGAGAAGGGGAAGGGGAAGAGGGAACGAAGAGGAGAGAGAGTAGAGGAGAAAGAGGACGAGATGAGGTTGAGAGAGGAAAGGGAGAAGGGAGAGAGAAGGGGTAGGAGAGGGCGATAAGAGAGAAAGAAGGAGAGGGGAAGAAGGAGGGGAGGAGAAGGGAGAAAGGAGTTGCAGTGTTAAGCAGCCTTCTTATTGCAAAGGGCGATTCGCCTCCGCTTCATTCCGGATATTGCTGGCAACTCCATAAGAACTCAAAATTCATCTTGGCAGAATATATTCGGGCCATTTACTTTTAGGATCGATAAAGGAATTCAAAGTAACCCTCATTCTTTTTATATTAGCTTGCGAACTTTCGTTTCTGTCTGCCTGCCTGTCTGCCTGTCTGTCTATG
>NC_051415.1:20426089-20426437 GCF_015228065.2 Penaeus monodon
TTTCCACCTGTCTCTCTCTTTCTCCGACTGCCATGAGTTAAATTTTCCTTGTTTATCTCCTTCACTTCTCTCCCTCTCTGTAATTCCGGATTTCTGTTATCTCTCTGTCTCTTTGTTTAATGCTCTCCGTATCTCTCATATTGCCCGTTTGATCACCAGTTGTTAACTGCTTCTCTCTCTATCTGTCTGTCTGTCTGTACGTCTTTATTGTCTTCTTTATGCCCGTGTTCATCCGGAATCGTCGGCTCTTGAAATGACTGTCTGTCTGCTTGACTGGCTTCGCTGCTGTCTCTCTTCTCAGTCAGATCGTTGGCCCGGTTTCCGACTCTTTGCGTTATCCTCTTTGTT
>NC_051415.1:20426788-20427481 GCF_015228065.2 Penaeus monodon
GAGTGTGGGGGTTTTAAAAAAATAAACATACACATACACTCACCACTCCATTTTGGGTAATCTATCTATCTAACTTATTTTTAACGATGTTTGTGAGTTCGTCTTCCCGGCTTAAAAAATTCTCCCATATCTTTCTAACTTGTCGCCCTCATTTCCTATTCTTCTCTTTTACACAATTTTCTTTCCCCCCCCCTTTTCCCTCTTCCCCGCCTCCCTCCTTCCCTTTTCCCTCTTCCCGCCTCCCTCCCCACTTTTCCCCCCCCCCTCCCTCCCTCCCCCCTTCCCCCCCCCCCGTCTTTCCCCCCCTTTTCCCTTTTCCCCCCCCCCGCCTCTCCCCCTTTCCCCATTTTCCTTTTCCCCCCCTTCTCCCCCTTTCCCCTTTTCCCCCGCTTCTCCCCTTCCCCTCTTCCCCCACCCCCCTTCCCTCTTCCCGCTTGCTCCCTCCCTCTTCCCCGCCTCCCCTCCTCCCTCCCCCCTTCCCTCCCCATTGCCTCACTTCTACCCGATTGTTTTTAAACTCCTGATCGTTACGGCGAAGAAAACCCTTTATCCCAGGACGCTCAATTACTAAAGCAAGGGTTCAAGTCCTTTGTTTTGCAGGAAGTTAAAAATTTCCCTGGATATGCAAATTAAATTGCTCGCGAACTGAGGATACCACGCGATGGGTAACCCTCCGTTGCGTTGGAGCTCAAA
>NC_051415.1:20427564-20427727 GCF_015228065.2 Penaeus monodon
AAATCTTTTATCCCCCGCAGGAGAGATTAGTCCGTGTATTTTTTTTTTCATTTCCACGCCCGGTAGTTTTAAAAACTGTGTCCGGGGGAGCTTAAGAAAATGAAGAGTTTTTTTATAGCAAAGTAAAAAATAATACAGAAACACACCACCAAAAACCAAAACC
>NC_051415.1:20429903-20429967 GCF_015228065.2 Penaeus monodon
GGGGAAAAAGGGGGGGGAAGGAGGGGGAAAAAAGGGAGGAGGACGAAGGAAGGGAAAAATTTTT
>NC_051415.1:20430049-20430143 GCF_015228065.2 Penaeus monodon
GGGACAGGGGGGGGAAAAAAAAAGAGGAAGGAGAGGGGGGGAGGAAAAGGGGAAAGAGGAAAAAGGGGGGAGAAAAGGGGACGGGAAAAAAAAA
>NC_051415.1:20431017-20431119 GCF_015228065.2 Penaeus monodon
TAAATGAATAGACGGATTAAAAGAGAGCTAAAAGGGACGCAATGAGAGAGCGCTTGACGGCAGCCATTGTTCCTGTTCTGTTTGTTTTTGCTTTAGTCGTGA
>NC_051415.1:20431787-20432121 GCF_015228065.2 Penaeus monodon
GTTATTCATGTGATATCTATGTTTTCCATTTTTATCGTCACTTTCCGTCACTTTCCTCTCCTTTATCTTATCAGTTCTGTGGATCTTTGGGTCCTCATTATTTTTGTCCTGAGTGAAGACAGAAACTTCATTACATTATTCGTGCATTTCAGTTGGATTTGTTTAACATTCTTTATCAGTTCTTATCAGTTTCGTATTCCTTTTGTCATCCTTTTTCCTGTTTTGCAATCTATATTTCTGAATCTTAAACGATAGGCACATTCATCTTACTGGGTTTTCCTCCCCCCCTCCCTAGCTTCCATCCATCTCCATCGTTTATAACACACGCTCCCTG
>NC_051415.1:20433274-20433445 GCF_015228065.2 Penaeus monodon
GTCATTTTTCTTCACCTTTTTGCTTTTTTTTGTCTCTTGTTTTTGTTCCCTTTTGTCCTTCTATTCATATCACATTCCTCTCATCTATTTTTGTTTTCATTTTCACCCCTTTTCTGCTCTCGTTTTGGGTGTCTCGCATCTTTCCCCCCCCCCCCTCTCTCTTTCTTTCCC
>NC_051415.1:20433653-20433881 GCF_015228065.2 Penaeus monodon
TTTTTTCCTCTCTCTTTTTTCCCCTTTTCCTCTCTTCATGTATTGGCCATTTCCCCCCTTCCCTGTTTTGATTAAAACCAAATTTAAATTTCCCCGTCGCTCTACTCCCAAAAAAATTGTTTCTCATTCCCCTCTCCGTTTTGTCAAGTTTCCTATTTATTGCTGAATTCTTAATTCTGCCTTTATTATCTTGTGTTGCTCACTTGTTTTGTTTTCTTATTGTGTGTC
>NC_051415.1:20434055-20434350 GCF_015228065.2 Penaeus monodon
ACTTTAGGCTAGGCCTCTTTTCTGCCCATTCTTTATCTGGTTTCTTTGTCTGTCGTCTGTTTTTTTTCCCCTTTTGGGCCGCCTTGGCCCTCACTCCTTTCCCTCCGGGTTGCCCTTTTCCCCAACGGACTGAGGGCTATTCAAACTCTTCGGCCCCTATGTCAGAGATGAAAAAGGGGCAAAATTCCAAAAAAAAATATGGTCTTGGGCCCTCCCAGTGAGAAATTTATCGATTGTTTACTCTGGTATTGATATCTAAAAGGTTTTTAAAAATTTATTTTTTGATTTCCTTGCT
>NC_051415.1:20434516-20434792 GCF_015228065.2 Penaeus monodon
GGGAAGGGGGGGGTACTGAGAATAAAATATATAGGGGCTAAATAAAAACAAGGGACAGGGCTACAGTAGTTTTTAAGGGAAAAAGGGGAGGTAGAAGGATAGACCCAAGGTAGTTTAATTTATTATACAATGCAAATATAAAAATAAATTTGATTAAAACAATCAAATATATTATTAGATAGATAGATAGGCACACACTAGATTTAAAAAGAGACGATAAAAAAATGAAAAGACAAATATTTTAGACGGGACCCCGGGAGAAATGGGAAAACATTT
>NC_051415.1:20435728-20435910 GCF_015228065.2 Penaeus monodon
TGATAAAATAGGGGGGAACGAGAAGTTATAAAAAAGATGGCTCTTTAAGCAAGAGAGCAGCTCTTTAAAAATTTTCCTATAGGCCCTTTTCCCCGCCGTGGAAAAAGAATTCCGTCCAAGAGTTGGGGCGCATTAAAAATTTTAAAAATTTCCCCACGGCGAAGGGGAAAAAAACAAAGCGG
>NC_051415.1:20435996-20436267 GCF_015228065.2 Penaeus monodon
GGTTTTGAAAAAAGGGAATTTAACCCACCAAGTCATATTTCTCCAAGAGAATAATACAAACGAGTGTTTTTATTTAGAAGTTGAAAGTGTCGAGGGTGTTAAAAAAGAGCAAAGGAAAAGGCGGGCCCGGGGAAGGCGAAAGGGGCGGGACAAAATTTCTGGTTTGGGTACGCGGAGGCTGGCGTCCCGGGAAGGGGCGTGGGAGGCCCCCCAAGAGGGGGGGGGGGGGGGCGTGAAATTTTCTTTTTTACGAAAAGTTTTTACACAGGAA
>NC_051415.1:20436769-20436904 GCF_015228065.2 Penaeus monodon
TCAACCCTCCTTCCTATAATATCTCGGCGAGGCATGTTGAGACATACAACTCTTGATTTTATTGCCGGATTCGAAACTCTGGTTCGGGCAGAGGCCGGATCCAGCCGCATCCGCTGCTTATATATATGTCTGTGG
>NC_051415.1:20437778-20437862 GCF_015228065.2 Penaeus monodon
CTCTTTCTATCCCTTTATCTACTTACTTATATATCTAACTATAAGATGAATGCCTGCATCTCTCTTCCCAAAATTCTACACCCG
>NC_051415.1:20437892-20438267 GCF_015228065.2 Penaeus monodon
ACCGTCATCCCTTCTTTAACCCTCCCCTCACTCTTTCCTCTTTCTGTAAGTCGCCTCCATATCTACGGTTACCCTTGGCCGAGCCACGAAGACGCCTTGGAAATAGTTTTATTTTTCGACATTATTTGGGAGAAAGGAAAAAAGACCCGAAATCCTAGAAGATCTCCCGTGCTTTAGGAGAAACATTAAAGGCGGTTCCCTTCGACGATGCAGGGGGATGACATCGCTGAGGGAGAGTTATTTCCATATTATGCAAACAGCTTTTGAAGGTCGCCATAATTGATTTAGGAGCTCCTACCCTTATGGGATGAGGATCAGCCATTTGGCAAAACAAATAACAGCTTAAACCAACAGTCGTTCCAATATTTCTTTCAT
>NC_051415.1:20439210-20439657 GCF_015228065.2 Penaeus monodon
GTATGGCTGAAAGCCCTTTTGCTGCGAATTACAGCAGCCAAACGGGTCCAGAATGTTGGAAATAAACTCGGCCAGACATGACCACATTTCCCCGCTCTCTCCGGCCGCCTAGAAGCGCCACATAAAGCTTCTCGCCAAAATCATTCATCATCCATATCTCCAGCAGATGCCACACTACGTCTACTGATCTCGATTCGGTCATCAGTAATATTTGTTTCCTTCTTTTGCTGCAAAAGATAGATACGTAGTCTTTGTTATTTATTTATTTTTTATATCCACTGATCTTAACTATTTTCCCTCTCGTATCTCATCCCTTCACTCTCGTTCGTGTTATCCACAAAATTCAACCATAAAAATCCACGTTCCATTAAAACTCATCCACCAACTCGCACCACATAAGCCAGAAACAGAGGACTGCATTCTGGACTTGAAGTTTAGCAAAGTTTC
>NC_051415.1:20439779-20440044 GCF_015228065.2 Penaeus monodon
TCTCGTCTCTTGGTAGCATTAGAACAAAACTTGAAAGTGGGAGTTCGGGGCCGTAGACTCGAGACGGGAGAACCAGAAACGATTTCTTTTTTTCTTCCGTTGTCCCATATTCTTTCCTTTATCCGTAAATAGTGACAGCGGAACAGCAGCGTCTGGAAGTGGGGGGTTGGGGGGGATAGCTGTGGGGAGGGAACTTTTTTCCCAACCGAAGTTATTACTCTTTTATCTCCCTCCCCCTCCCCCTTCCCCCATCTGTCTCTCTCGA
>NC_051415.1:20440285-20440832 GCF_015228065.2 Penaeus monodon
CCATGGCCCCACTGACACACAATCCTCAGAGCCTCTTATTAGTGAGAAATTTCCCCTCACTCTCTCTCCCTTCTCTCTCCAGATCTTATTTTCCTGCTCCTAACCTCCATTCCCCTCTCTTTCCCTCTCCGCTCTCCCCTCCTTCTTAGCCTCCCCCCCCCCCTCCTTTCATCTTTTTCCTCAACCCTCACTTTCCCTCTTACTCTTCTCCAACCCCCCAACCCCCTTACCATTCCCCTCCTCCAACCTTTCCTCTCCTCACCCCAACCCCTCCCTTCCTACTTAACCCCCTCCTCTCCAACACACCCCTCTCGACCTACCCCCATCCACCCCACCTCCTACTCCTCCCCCCCCCGACCTTTATCCCCCCCCTCTCCCGCCCCCCACCTTTTCATCTCGCACGGAGCTAACTTGCGGTGGGAGTAAAGTTGTCTTCAACGGGCGTGGGTATCGGCGTGCCTCAACTTATGCTTTAAGGCCGCTCCCCCTTTTGTTGGCTGGAGGTAAATTAGATGATGTTCGCGTTAGAAAGCGGATCCTGCGGGGA
>NC_051415.1:20440999-20441115 GCF_015228065.2 Penaeus monodon
AACTGGTGGTCGGGGGAAGGAGGGGGAAGAGAGGGAGGACGGTGAGGGAGAGTGGATGTTGCTGGAGGTAGAGATGGCGGGCAGAGTGGTGGGGAGGGGAAGGCTGGGTAGGGGTT
>NC_051415.1:20441938-20442388 GCF_015228065.2 Penaeus monodon
AAATGGAACTGGCATAACATGATTCACCACACGTGCAAAAAAAGACATGTAAGGAAAAAGTCTCCCAAAGATGATCCTTCCCTTTCCCCGTCATCCATATCTGTCCTCTCCTCCCATTGGCCGAAGTTTATATTCCATTGACCAATAATGTCATGCTTCCGCCCCCCCTCCCTCCCCCCCGTACCCCCGTGCCCCTGACCCTCACCCCCGCGCACCCCTCGACCCTCCCCGCTCTCTCCCCCACCCTGATTTCCTTCCCCCTACCCCTGCCTCCCCCATCCCTCTCCTTTTCTGGACCAAAAGTTCATCCCTTTCGTTTGCAGTTTATCCATGCGACTGAACTTTTAACCCGAAGATTTCGTTGGAATTTTCCAGTTCTTTATCATTTCTGAAATTTGCTTGGGCATTTTTTTTTGGGGGGGGGTTGATCGGGTCTAACTTACGAACTTC
>NC_051415.1:20443376-20443699 GCF_015228065.2 Penaeus monodon
CCCCATCTTCACCCCTCTTCGTAGAACGACCACCCCCTCCTAAGCCCAAGCGATCTCACGTGAGGTCCCGCGGCGCACGAACACTCCAGAAGGCGCGGCAGGAGAGTAGTAGGTTTTAGTCATCCCGCCGTCAGCGCCTCTCCCGAAAAGTCTGGCTCGCTATAAAGTTAATCTGGCGACCACTTTATGGCTGCTGTGCGTCCGCAATTTATTCAGCTGGTCGAGGTTTATCCCAGCCGGAAGGATAATGCTTTCGGCGATCAGCATTTACAGCCGTGTGGGTCCAGGGTATTATCCAGCGGAACCCTGGTCTTGTCCTTTTT
>NC_051415.1:20443911-20443994 GCF_015228065.2 Penaeus monodon
ATATTTGGAGGGAAGGAAGATGTGGTGGTGGCAGTAGGAGGGAAGCTGAGAAGGAAGTATGTGGAAAAAGGTGGAAGGAGGGG
>NC_051415.1:20444608-20444953 GCF_015228065.2 Penaeus monodon
GCAAGGCCACGCATCCCAGCTTAATCTTAACTTGAGACAAGAGAAAAGAAAGTATGATATCTCAGCGAAGATAACACAGAGCATCCAGGCCATTGTCCCAGCCGTGATGGATAATCTAGGGAAGTTCCAAGGAGAGTAAAGAGAGATTTTTAAGTCAGTGTCCATAAACGCCTCAAGGACTGTCGAAGAAGTTTGATGACGATGGCCTCGCTGTCGGCCGCCAACGCGTTAACGAGGCTCCGCCGGGGACATTATGCATGGACACATTCATGTAGACAAGCATACATAAATGCATCCATATTATTTTTGAATGTATACATGCGTATATACTAACTTGTGTGTGTG
>NC_051415.1:20445024-20445310 GCF_015228065.2 Penaeus monodon
CAGAAAAAAAACAAGTTATATATATATGAAAAAAGAAATTTGCTTTTGGCAATAGACCAATTTCCTATGAGTGATAACTGTGATGAAATATTATTTGATTTCGTCTTGAAATTGCGAGTTGATCCAAACTACAACCAAAATCGAATTGTGCACACACACTTGCATACATGTACACAGGGTCTACTGAAAATAGCTCCTATGTCAAGCTCTGAAATTACACCTATTTATTATTATTTTTTTTTCATTAAATAAATTTACCATAATATCGACTCAAAAATACAAAAAA
>NC_051415.1:20445428-20445517 GCF_015228065.2 Penaeus monodon
ATTTGTAATATACGTCTGTTTGCATGTGCGAGTGGGGGGTTGGTGCTGTTTGTTTGCTTTTATCTTAAGAACCTATTGATGAACAGGAA
>NC_051415.1:20445651-20446144 GCF_015228065.2 Penaeus monodon
CATGATTCTTCACTGACTATATTTTCGTATGAATCATCTTCCATCCCATGCCATTTCAGCAAATCAAAAGCCGTGCAAATGTCACTTTCCTAATTTCGTAAAGGATGACTTTGACTCCCTAGCTAAACGCCCCGACTGATTAGTTGATCGCGATTCAATTTTGCAACGTTATGACTGATTAATGCCAGTGATCTTAGATTCGCCTCGCTTCTGTGGGGCCTCTGAGATTGGTGTGAGAGCCTAGGACTGTGATTAACTGTCACTTTTGATACAGAAATGACATTGATTTTGGAGACTGTTGTGCGGGATGCTGAGGCCAAAATAAGAGAAGTGGTTAAATGCAGTTTCTGTGATAATTTTTCTTTTGTTTCTTCTTTTTTTCGATGAAAACTGTTTGCTTAATTTTGTACGCTCTGCATATTTACTCATAAATACATTCGAATGCACTGGGTAAATGGTCATCTTATTGACCATTTACTGTTAAGCATTAAGG
>NC_051415.1:20446238-20447361 GCF_015228065.2 Penaeus monodon
CCATCCAGCAGCTTAGCACATGTTCCCCCTGCGGACCTATCCCTGCGCCTATTTAAATAATGAAACAACTTTGCTTTTTGTTATTAAGGGTATGACCATATTTTCTCTTCTCCGCAGAAGAATCCCCCTTTTTTAAATATGATCTAGTAATACCATATAGTGTCACCAATCTACGAGTAAATATAGGCAACAGATAAAGACAATAAAATATGATACTAAGATAACAAGTAAGATCATATTAATCATTCTGGACTGTTTATCTAATGCCTTTAAATTGCTTGTATCATGTTTTTACGCTAGTCGTCAACAAATGTTATACATCCATTCAGACTTTTATTTAATTCATGTGTTGTATATATAGAAAATTCGTGGTCTTTGTGTGACTTCCAGAATGCAGATTATGGGTTCATTGAGAATCCCTACGTGTAAAATGCATGGCCACTTGCTGTTCCATATTAAGTATTTGGAAATGAACAGAAGGGGCGAAGCAACAGAACTCAAGAGGTTTTACGTGTAAATGATTATTGCATTAGACGACATGATAATTTTAAGCTAAAGAACAGCGTAAAAATTCTCTGCGTAATGGGCTAAGCAACCTGTTGCCAACCTGGGCTAAAATTTATTAGCAATTAACGTCAGTTGTGTGCCTTTCTTAAGTCTACTAAACTACCTTTATTATTCCGCTGCTCCTCACTTTGATCCTCACATTACCCCCCCCCCCCCATTCATAAGCCTTATTTTTTATACGAAAAATAAATATATGCATTTTGCACAATAGATTAAACCTGGTCTACTTGACAGTCACTCCTGCGCCATCTTGGAGTACGAAACGCGGAGACCCGGATGCCTTTAGCTTTATGAAGTGTGAAATGCCTTTAGCTTTTCTGCTCTTGGATTTCCCCTTTCTGCGGGTTCTTTGACTCTTGGAGTTTACTTTCTAAAACTTAAAGGCTACTGAAGTGTTGACTTAGGCATTTATTTATTTATGTATCTCTAAGTTCATTTCTTCATCTGATCTATACTGTTCTCCATTCGTTCATTCCCGAGGTTTATTGTATTTGCTTGTATTTTGCGTTGTTTCTGTTTTTAAACGATTATCTGGTAACTTGTAGATGAGGGCTTC
>NC_051415.1:20447589-20448170 GCF_015228065.2 Penaeus monodon
TCCACACATAAACCATCACAGTCACGATCCCTCGTTAGGGCGATGACCACGTCAAAAAAGCACGACGTTACGAAAACACGAACGTATCTTGCAACAAATGTAGATAACAACTTTACTGCCATCACACACACAGGAATGGATTCAGCAGTTAGTGAAAACACAGCTGTCACATCCGCTCGCTTGCCCTCTGTCCCAGCCACTGACTAAAGAATCGGCTTGAGGGATTTTTAGTTGTCCTATGGAAGTGGCGGAGAGCTAGAGTGCTGCCTGCATTTGAACGCGCGTCTCCATGTTATTTGGTTGTCTGTTTTCTTCGTTGTTTTCGCTTTGTATGATCTCCGTTGTATTTGTTTTCTGTTTGCTGCGTTGTATTTATTTTGTTTTGCGTTTTATTTTTTCTTTTGTTTTCTTTGTATATTTTTACTTTTGACTCGTCTTTTTGTTTTGTTTTGTTTTCGTTGTATTTTTGTATTTTGCATTTGACTTCTCATTTTCTTAAATATGTTTTTTTTTTTATGTTTCTTTGTAATTATTTTATTCTATCTTCTCTTTATTCTATATTGTCTCCTCACTCCCTTTAA
>NC_051415.1:20448192-20448257 GCF_015228065.2 Penaeus monodon
TTTTTTTTTTTGCAAATATCCGGTGAACATCTCTGAAATTGTTTGATTGGACGACAGGCTGTACC
>NC_051415.1:20448608-20448993 GCF_015228065.2 Penaeus monodon
CTGGGAGGCCATAGACCTACGTCTAGAATTTCTTCGACACTCACTCTACACCAATCGCTTTGTGGCGTCGCAGCAAGGAGGTGCGGAAGACCAGCAAGTCCCCCCCTCCACACCACAGACGTGATTCACGGGCAAGGAAGGGCAAGAGTCCATGCAATTGGTACCAATGCTGGAAGCTGAAGTCAGCCATGACGAGCTGCCGTAAGGACTTGGCTTTCCTTAGGGTTTACTCCCTCTGGTGTTTAGGTAGTACACATGACAACTAAAGAGCAACGCCCTGGGCGCTTGGCCTTCCCTCGGATGGCGTCGGTGGTGGGGGGAGGGGGACCCGCTGCTTGTCTCGCTTGCGACCCGGAGAGGATTTTTTGGCGCCGCTGCACAGTGG
>NC_051415.1:20449310-20449581 GCF_015228065.2 Penaeus monodon
GACTATTCAGTACCAGCGTTAGGATCAACATCATCGTCTGACGAAGATAGTCTATCATCATAAACGTCAGAGGCCGCCATCGCTGAGCAGCAAAAATACATTTATGCCCAACATGCATCACTTGAAGCCTGGGGTGACTGATCATTTCTTCAGCTTCGACGTTGCAGCTTAATGTCTAGGTGAAGCGAAGCCGTCTTGACGTTCGTCTCGTGGCCATTCAGACATTTTTTAACAATCTATCTATATTTATTTATCGATCAATCCATATCCA
>NC_051415.1:20449688-20450060 GCF_015228065.2 Penaeus monodon
TTCTCCAGACCATTTTGACTTGAGATGATTTACGGATGCTATATAAAAAACAAAACAATATAATGCTTGGCAACTGTGTGGCTGGAGATCAAGATGGAATGAAACATTAATTATTTGTCAAAGAACTTTGTTTTTGGCAAAGGCACGGATCTCAGGCTAAAACGAAGGATAGTTTCCGATGAGACAAGCTAAGAACGTTTATCATTACATCCAGTGGCGTCTCGGCGAAAGAGGTTTTATAGAAAACGTGAAAGGGTAACTTCGAGAGATCGCTACATTTATCTCGGATTCATTTGTTCTATTTGTCACATGAATTAGCTTTAATCTCCCTTTTTAGATGATTCATGTAGACCATAGTTGAGCACACCCAAG
>NC_051415.1:20450154-20451027 GCF_015228065.2 Penaeus monodon
TTCTTATATACACGTCACGGCAAGAATATTTATTGCGTCCACCTTTCCAGAAACAGATTCGACGAAGAAACCTAAGCTTTAAATCATCAAGGGAGAATCTCGAAGACGGTAACATATATCCTCAGTGAGAGATGTGCTTCTTCGGTAGAGGAAAACAATTTTTTTTCTTCTTTTTTTGGGCCGTAATGTATTAATCTTTCGGCAAGCAGACACGCTGGGTGATACGTTACGGGCGTGAGAATGGGCGTGCGTGGAGACGGATTTGGCACATGTATGGAGGCGGAGGAGAATGTGGGCGGCGCATTGTGTTCTGAAAGATTTCCCGGTCTGTATCGGTGGTAAAACTTCTGACGAAAATTTCCTCCCAGTTAAAAATAGTCTAGACGAAGAAGATATAAAACTGAATGAATACTACCAGTGATGTATTCAGCAGTGTTCAGCAGAAGAGCAGTAGTAACCGATAACTTCTGCCTGAACTGCTACCCTGCAAGAATTTGTATACAGTCATTGCTGTTTTAGCCACAAGAATTAAAACAAATTCCCGAAAACATCTTATGAAAATCAGTATATGCCGCAAAACCTTACATGAAGTAACCACAATTCTGTTAAACTTAAACAGTGTTCCCGGCAGCTTGCAACATCAAGAGGTGGAGATCTGGCAACAATGGCGGGCCTTGCAGAAGGTATAGTAATCCTGCAAAGTCAAGCCAGCCAAGTAATTACAGACCATTAACGAGAAAATTATTAGCATTTAAACTCTGGAGTAACGACAATGCTGAATAACGAGGGGAGAAAGGAGGGACAAAGAAGAGGAAAAGGGAGATGATAAATTTAATTATATATATGTGAATTGACAGATATGCGGATAGGGAT
>NC_051415.1:20451155-20451621 GCF_015228065.2 Penaeus monodon
AACGAAGAAAATCTTCATCAGCTCTCCCTCAAACCCACATGCAGTATCATATTATCATCGTCTTCCACCTTCTCCATCTCCGATCATTACTCCCATTTTCTCATTATCTTTCCATCCACCGGAGTGAAACTGTGCTGATTCTAATTCTTGTGGAAAAGGAGGAGCAGGAAACCAGAGAAGGGATATTCTTTATGTAATTTTATCGTGCCCTTTCTTGCTGCGCGTGTGCGTGTATAATTAATATTAATAAGGGGATGACATGCTATATTGGCCCAGGCGGTTCATGTGTTTGTAATGTGGAAGTTTGAAAAATTTTGAGTTTGCCATACTATTTTCACCGATTGCCCATTTTCTTTGAATACACCTAAGTCGAGACTATGATGTATAGAAGGTACACACTAAGTATGTGTATTAGGACATTGTTTCATGTATGTGTTTGTAAGGCTGCATATATACTGCGCGCGCG
>NC_051415.1:20451768-20452058 GCF_015228065.2 Penaeus monodon
TTTATATACATACACACATACGAAAACACACAGATATGTAGGGAAGTCCTTATACATATACTCAATGTGTACACTGTATGTATCATAGTTTCGGCTTAAGTATATTCAAAGAAAATGGGCAATCGGTGAAAATAGCATGGTAAACTCAAACATTTCAAACATCCACACTACAAACATAGGAACCGCCTGGGACAACATGGCATGTCATCCGCTTATTAGTACGAATTAAACCATTGTAATGATATCTAGCTCATTTGTGTTTGTAATGAGACTGATGACGTCATTGATAA
>NC_051415.1:20452087-20452328 GCF_015228065.2 Penaeus monodon
GTCTGGCACTTGACCGGCTGACCTTATGACAAATTGCCTTCATTAATTTTTCATTAGTCGAGAGCCCGCTGTTCATGATCGATACTATGTCAATATGACTTTTTTTTTTTGAAAAGCAAATATTCCCGACTAAAATTCTTTCGTAATTACCGAAATATACACGTGTACGTATTGCGGGCATGTGGAAATGTTCTGTTTCAGAAAATGTACTGGGGTTTCGCTTACCCCATCCGCCATACTC
>NC_051415.1:20452432-20452528 GCF_015228065.2 Penaeus monodon
TTATCGAGGCGAAGATGCACTTAGCAAGTGGTGATTGATGTCATGACGGCAGGTGGGTCATGGTACTTGAAATACGATAAAAAAGAAAATAATTTC
>NC_051415.1:20452680-20453139 GCF_015228065.2 Penaeus monodon
CTCAAATTGTGTCATATGAAGAGTTGACAAGAGGAAACACGGGAAAGGGAAGATGAGCAGAGGGAAGCGTACGTAGCGGGGGGAGAGGTGGAGTGGGGAGGGAGAAGGGGAAGGGGAAGAGGGAACGAAGAGGAGAGAGAGTAGAGGAGAAAGAGGACGAGATGAGGTTGAGAGAGGAAAGGGAGAAGGGAGAGAGAAGGGGTAGGAGAGGGCGATAAGAGAGAAAGAAGGAGAGGGGAAGAAGGAGGGGAGGAGAAGGGAGAAAGGAGTTGCAGTGTTAAGCAGCCTTCTTATTGCAAAGGGCAATTCGCTTCCGTTTCATTCCGGATATTGCTGGCAACTCCATAAGAACTCAAAATTCATCTTGGCAGAATATATTCGGGCCATTTACTTTTAGGATCGATAAAGGAATTCAAAGTAACCCTCATTCTTTTTATATTAGCTTGCGAACTTTCGTTT
>NC_051415.1:20453280-20453610 GCF_015228065.2 Penaeus monodon
AGTAAATTTCTTTTTATCTCCTCTTCTCTCCTCTCTGTATCCGTTCTGTATCTCTCTGTCTCTTTGTTATGCTCTCGTATCTCTCTATTGCCCGTTTGATCACTTGTTACTCTTCTCTCTCTTCTGTCTTCTCGTACTCTTTATTTTCTTTAGCCCGTTTCATCGAATCGTGAGTTTAAATTGTCTGCTCTACTTGTTTTCTCTCTTCTCATTCAATCTTCCCGTTCCGATCTGGTAATATCCTTGTTTACTATTATGTTATTCATCTGTTATATCTGTCTCTTTGTTTAATTGCATCATCGTATCTTCATATATGGTATTTATTCACCA
>NC_051415.1:20453673-20453792 GCF_015228065.2 Penaeus monodon
AGCCGTTTCATCGATATCGTGTTTGAAATGACTGTCTGTCTGCTTGAATTGCTTAACATTTTATCTATTCTCAGTCAGATGTATGGCCCATTTACACACCTACATCACGTATCCTCTTG
>NC_051415.1:20454111-20454633 GCF_015228065.2 Penaeus monodon
TTACTTATTATTCATACGATGTTTGTGAGTCTCGTCTTTCCGGCGTTCAAAATTCTCCCCAATATCTTTCTAACTTGTCGCTCCTCATTTTCTATCATCTCTTTCTCTCTTACACAACTTTCTTTCCCCCTCCCTTTTCCCTCTTCCCCGCCTCCCTCCTTCCCTCTTCCCTCTTCCCCGCCTCCCTCCCTCACTCTTCCCCGCCTCCCTCCCTCCCTCTTCCCCGCCTCACTCCTTCCCTCTTCCCCGCTTTGCTCCCTCCCTCTTCCCCGCCTCCCTCCCTCCCTCCCTCCCTCCTTCCCTCTCCATTGCCTCACTCTCTACCCAGATTGCTTTAAACTGCCTGATCGTTACTGGCGAAGCAATACCTTTATCCCAGGACGCATCAATTACTAAAGCAAGGGTTCAAGTCCTTTGTTTAGCAGGAAGTTAAAATGTTCCCTGAGATATGCAAATTAAATTGCTCGCGAACTTGAGGATACCACGCGATGGGTAACCTCCGTGTGCGTGTGGAGCTCAATC
>NC_051415.1:20454745-20454876 GCF_015228065.2 Penaeus monodon
GCAGGAGAGATTAGTCCGTGTACTGTTTTCATTCATTTCCACGCACGGTAGTTTTAATACCTGTGTACTGGGAGGAGCTTAAGAAACTGAAGAGTTTTTTTTATAGCAAATGTAAACATACATACAGATAT
>NC_051415.1:20455055-20455241 GCF_015228065.2 Penaeus monodon
GGGGGAGAAAAAGGGGGAGAGGGGGAGGGGAGAAAAGGAGGGGAGGGGAAAAAAGGAGGGGGAAGGGGGGGGAAGGGGAGAAAAAGGGGGAGGAAAAGAGGGGAGAAAAGGGAGGGGAAGGAGGAAAGAAAGGAAGGGGAAAAAAGGAGGAAAAACCGGGGAAAAGGGAAGATGGAGAAAGGGGAG
>NC_051415.1:20455381-20455492 GCF_015228065.2 Penaeus monodon
GGGCCCCAAAAAGGGGAAAGAAAAAAAGGGGGAGAGAAGGCAAAAGGAGAAAAAGGAGGAAAAAAGGAGAAAAGGAAAAGGAGGAGAAAAGGAAGGAGAAAAAAGGAAGGG
>NC_051415.1:20457025-20457883 GCF_015228065.2 Penaeus monodon
CCGAAAGAAGAAAAAACTCGCGTGACCCGCACATATTTCCTTCTCGCCCGCAATAACTGCAATCGGGGGGGGGGGAGGTGGAAAGATCCTGTTCGCAGCCTCTCGCTGATCGGGAGGAGGGGGGGAGGGGAGAGGAGGGAGAGAGGGGGAGGAGGGGGAGAGGGGAGAGGAGGGAAAAGGGGAAGGGGGGGGAGGGGGGGGAGGGGAAAAGGGGAGGGGAAAGGGGAATTGGGGAGGAAAAGGGAGGAGGGAAGAGGGGGATGGGGGGGGGAAGGAGGGGGAGAGGGGAGAGGAGGGAGAGGGGGGGGAGGAGAGGGAGAGGGGAGAGGAGGGAGAGGGGGGGAAGGAGGGGGGGGGAGAGGGGAGGGGGGGAGAAAAAAGGGGGGAGGGGAAAGGAGGGGGAGGGGAGGGGGGGGAGGGGGAAAAGGGGAGAGGGGGGAGGAGAGGGAGAGTGGAGAGGAGGGGAGGGGGGGGGGGGAGGGGAAAGGGAGAGGGGGGGGAGGAGAGGGAGAGGGGAAGAGGGGGGAAAAGGGGGAGGAGGGGGGAGGATAATATAAAAGTTTATATATAATTTTTTTTTTAAAAATTTAAAATTTTTTATAATATATATATATAAAATTAATATATATATAAAAAACCACACAGACAAAAATATATCTTTTTAGGGGACGGGAGCTCGGTAAAAATAATAGCCCGGTTAAAAGAGAGCAAAAAGGGCCCGAATGAAAGCGCTTGAGGGCAGCCATTGTTCCTGTTCTGTTTGTTTTTTTCCTTTTGTCGGGGGTCTTTTATTTGTTCTCCCCCCTTTGACTCTTTTTTCAGTTCTTTTGTTGCTGGTTGTCTCGGTTTTTTTTTAGG
>NC_051415.1:20458800-20459387 GCF_015228065.2 Penaeus monodon
TTTCCCCTCCGTGGGCTTTCGGGTTTTCCTTTATTACCCTCTTTTTTATTCCCTTTTGATTATTCCTGCGAGGGGAAACTCCCCTTCTTTTGTTTACCTAGTTTGGTTTAACCTTTTTCCCACGCCCTATTTCCTTTCATTTTTGTTCGTTATCTTTGCTTTTCTGCTTCCCTTTCTTATTCAGTGAATCTATGTTTTCCCTTTTTTTTGTCACTTTTCCGTCCCTTTTTCTCCTTTATCTTATCAGTTCTGTGGATCTTTGGGGCCCCATTTTTTTTTTTGTCCCGAGTGGAAAAAAAAAAACTTCTTACATTATTCGTGAATTTTTAGTTGGATTTGTTTAAAAATTCTTTATCAGTTCTTTTCAGTTTCGTATTTCCCTTTTTTTCTCCTTTTTTCCCGTTCTGGGCAATTCTATCATTTTTTAAAAAATCCCCATAAATCAGCATAGGCACATTCATGTATACGTGGATGTATTCCTCCCTCCCTCCATATGTCTGTCCATCCTCCATCCTTTCGTTTTATCCCCGCACGTTCACATGTACATACATACATCATTTCATACTTACCCTTTCATAAAATACAAA
>NC_051415.1:20460204-20460279 GCF_015228065.2 Penaeus monodon
TTTCCTCTGTCACCTTTTCCTGTGTCTCTCTTTTTGGTTTCCTCGCATCTCTTTCTCCACCCCCCCTCTCCGCTC
>NC_051415.1:20460591-20460790 GCF_015228065.2 Penaeus monodon
TCATTTATATGGCCATTCTCCCTCCCACTTTCATGTTCTTTGATTAACCCAATTAAGTTATCCACGTCGCTCTACTCCAAACATCTGTTTTCTCACTTCTCCCCTCTCCGTTCGTCGAGTTTCCTATTTATTACTGAATTCTTAATTTCTGCCTTTATTATCTTGTGTTGCTCACTTGTTTCGTTTTGTTTTCTCATTG
>NC_051415.1:20460909-20461135 GCF_015228065.2 Penaeus monodon
TTTCCCTGTTGTCCCCTTGCGCCCTCACTCCTTCCCTCCCGTTCTGTCCTTTCCACGGACTCGAGGGCTATCTCAAACTCCTCTGGGCCCTATGTCAGAGATGAATAAGGGCAAAATTCCAAAACTACTCTGGTCTTTAGGCCTCCCAGTGAGATTCATCGATTGTTTACTCTGGATATTGATATCTAATGGTTTATAAACTTTATTTTTATGATTTCCTTGCTAG
>NC_051415.1:20462439-20462644 GCF_015228065.2 Penaeus monodon
GGGAACGAGAAGTCTATAATAAAGATGTGCTCTTTGAAAGCAAGACTGACGCAGCTCTTTAAAAATTCCGTATACGCATTTTCCTCGACGTGAACGAATCTCCGTCCAAGAGTTGGACGCATAAAAGTTTTAAAATTCCCGACGGCGAAGGAAGGAACAAAGCGAGAGAAAGAGATTAAATAAAAGGCAGAGAAGGAAAGTAAGA
>NC_051415.1:20462686-20462860 GCF_015228065.2 Penaeus monodon
CTTTCTGAAAAAGGAATCAACCCTCTCAAGTCAAATTTCTCCAGAGAATAATACAAACGAGTGTTTGATTCAGAAGTTGAAAGTGCTCGAGGATGTAAAGAGAGCAGGAGAGGCGGCCGGCGGAGGCGAAGGCGCGAGACACATGCTGTTGGATATCGCGGAGGCTGGCGTCCC
>NC_051415.1:20463296-20463399 GCF_015228065.2 Penaeus monodon
AAGGGAACGACATTCCCTGGGCGATCCTGAGGGGAAAAAAAACCCGTGAAAAAAAATGTATATATGTTGTATATATACTTTATAGTAATAGATATAATGTAGT
>NC_051415.1:20463478-20463595 GCF_015228065.2 Penaeus monodon
TTTTAAATATATAGATATTATTATGGAGAAAAGAAAAGATATTAGGATAATCATATAGATATAGATATTAAAACATGTAAGAAATTTTGTCTCTGTGTGTGGTATACTACAAACGAA
>NC_051415.1:20463679-20464558 GCF_015228065.2 Penaeus monodon
CCCACACCTGCAACCTAGAAAAAGGGTTAACAAAGCATAAAGATAATATTAATTTGTATCCCCAATTGCATGAGGATATGGGGAAAATTTCCATATCTCTAATGAGGAAAATGTATTAACTGGGACTGAAATGTTCCCTTCCTCTTCGCTAAGATCATTAATTTTTTATCTATTTATTCTTGTTATCTCGCAAAGAATTTTTTAAGCCTTTATGTTTTAAAAAAATTTTTTCCGCATAAGGTTAATCAAGGCAAAAAATTGATAGGAATAAAATTTCGCCTCTTGACATAATCCAAGTAATACCCCCCTTCCCCCCTCCTTACTTCCCCCCTCTTTCCCTCCCTCGTCACCCTCCTGTCCCCCATCTCCCGGCGTCTACGGACCAATAGGAACTGCAAACTTTAACAATCTGCGATTCTGATTGGTCCATTAAAAGAAGGGGGACGGGCCCTTCCCGGGCTCCCTGGAGTTTCTTCTCCTGGGGGATGGGGGAAAAATTTTGCTTTGTTGAGAATTTGTTTTTTTTTTCGGTTGAGGAGAGAATTTTGATGGTGATAATGAAGCAGAAAATAAAACAAAATTTGGAGTAAATGGAAAGAGAGAAGGAGAGTGGGGAAGGGGGAAAAAACAAAAACCGGGGGATAGGGGGAAAACAAAAAATTTGGGGGAAAAAGAAAAGACCCAAAATAGATCCCAATATATAGATGAAAAAATTTAAGGGCCATAGGGCCCCAAACTCAACATGCTTTAGAATAATTTTTAAATACACATGTGGTATATACGATAATTCAGAGACAGAGAGTACACAATAAAACCTTTGGGATATTCCCACTTCAGTGAATAACGTTCAATATCGTAAAAGAGAATACACCTATATTT
>NC_051415.1:20466446-20466550 GCF_015228065.2 Penaeus monodon
TGTATATCCGCCACACAATATAGCAATCTGCCCAGTGGCACGTTTTGTTCCACAGGTTTATTTGATTATATTCTCTATTATTGCCACAGGTTCGCATATTCATT
>NC_051415.1:20466959-20467179 GCF_015228065.2 Penaeus monodon
TTGGGAGAGGACCTTCTCTGCTCCTAAATCCGCCTTGGGGAAAATAAGAGCTAAACATTCATAAATTTCTCTGTCTTTTTTGCGGTAATCAGAGCCGCCATTTACTGCATTATGCAAACAGAAATCTGACTGAGCAAATGCAAATGAATGTATTTATAATAAGACATCCGCAAACAAGGGGGTAAAACGCGGAATGACAACGTAAAATATAATGTCGTAT
>NC_051415.1:20467358-20467578 GCF_015228065.2 Penaeus monodon
GTAAAACTGGTTAAAGGAAACAGTGTGGGAAGGGAAAAACACGATGATTGTGGGAGACACAGGAGGTGTGATAGGAAAAGGATTATCCGAGAGGAATGAGAGTAGAAATGATCGGAGGAATTGATGGCTTGTCCCCGCGTGCATGTGAAAAACAACAACAATAATATATACAAAGGCAGACAGATAGATCGATACAGTGATGCCGATGGAGGATGATAAC
>NC_051415.1:20467931-20468277 GCF_015228065.2 Penaeus monodon
TGAGGGAGGAAAAAGGGGGGGGGGAGACAAAAAGTAGGAGGGGGGGGGGAAAAAGGGGGAAAAAGGGAAAAAAAGAGAAACGAAAAACAAGAGGCCGGAGCGGATACCCAGGGGACCAAAGGGGAAACGAGGGGTGGAAAGGGGGGAAGCCCAAAACGGGCAAAGGGGTAGGTTGAAACCCCCCCCCATGAGTGGGTGGGGGCGGCAGTGGAAAAGGGGGGGGGAGGGAAAAGGGGGGGGGGAAAAAAACCCCCAAACCAGAAAAAAAGTTAAAAGTTTCTAGGATCGGCAAACCGGTAGGGGGGGAGGGAGGAAAAAGGGGGGGGGGAAAAGGAAGAAAAAAAGA
>NC_051415.1:20468349-20468469 GCF_015228065.2 Penaeus monodon
GGGAAATTTTTTTTTTTAAACCGGGGCGGGTCGGGGGAGGTTTGGCTTTTGGTTGAAAGTTTGGCCGGTGTGGGGGTTTGGTGTTTATGTGGGGGGCCAAGGAGGCCGGGTCGGTTTTGG
>NC_051415.1:20468995-20469122 GCF_015228065.2 Penaeus monodon
GTCCTTCCAGCGAAGGCCCGTGCGAAAGGAGCGCCTCCCCCTCCGCGTCCCTTGGCTGCGGCGGCAGACACGCCTTTTACAAGTCCGACGATCTCCGCGGCGACAATACGCCCGTTATGAAAATTGA
>NC_051415.1:20469187-20469336 GCF_015228065.2 Penaeus monodon
ACTGCCTCTTGTTCCTCTTGCAACGACGCAGACTAACTCTGGTTTTCCGGGGAGATTTTGCTTCCTTCCCCCGCCTGCTGAAGGAACGCGATTTTATCGGGGATCCATCTCTACTTTTTTGATTCACAAGCTCTTCCTTTTTCGGAGTT
>NC_051415.1:20469881-20470115 GCF_015228065.2 Penaeus monodon
GTCCATTTCTTAGAAAAGAACTTCCATTCCTTTTCTTCCCTTTTCAAAAAAAAAAAAAATTTTGCAAAGATATTTTCCCCGGAGAAGTTTTCCCACGTAGTGAACTTTTGGGGCAAATCGAAGACTGGGATGAGAAAGAATAGAGAATAAAGGAGGGGGATGGAAACGCAGAAGGATGCAGGGTGATGGAAGGAGAGGTTAATGGATGGAAAAATATGAACAAAGATAAACAGG
>NC_051415.1:20470978-20471052 GCF_015228065.2 Penaeus monodon
TATATTTTTATTATATAATTTTTATTTTATATATTATTTAAATTTTAAAATAATTATAAAAATTTTTATTTATG
>NC_051415.1:20472498-20472590 GCF_015228065.2 Penaeus monodon
CGCTCTCTCTTTTTTCCTCTCACTCCGTTAAGTTCCTTCCGTGAATACGTACCCAGATGTTACAATTACCGTGAGTGAAAGAGAAGACTACA
>NC_051415.1:20474997-20475070 GCF_015228065.2 Penaeus monodon
TGTGATTTCATTTCCAGAGCATTCCTCAAGGATAGGTTTTATATCGTGCTTTCGCCTTTTTTATATAAAACTC
>NC_051415.1:20475354-20475453 GCF_015228065.2 Penaeus monodon
AGAGTGGAAATCTTGGCTCTTTATATTTTTATTTATTTATCTTTCTATATAACTGTCTTTCTATATCTGTCAGTCGATCTCTCTATAATTCTTTCTCGC
>NC_051415.1:20475579-20475804 GCF_015228065.2 Penaeus monodon
GCATCACTGAGTTGCGTTTCCCAAGCATGAATGGGAAGAGTTGGGTGGGGAGGGGTAGGGGGGCACTGGGAGAGGAGGATGTACTGTGTCATGAGTGGTATTTCATGAGAAAAATAGGGATGCTTAATGGCGGACGTATCCCATTACAAGCGGCTGCATCACGGTGGCAAAGCGGGTTGCATTGCATCAGCTCGAACAATACGGTCATGCAAAGGAAAAAAGGAA
>NC_051415.1:20475841-20476005 GCF_015228065.2 Penaeus monodon
TAGAAAGGGGTTTGAAGAAGGGGAAGTCGGAAGGGGAGGGGATGGGGGGGTAGGAGAAAGGGAAGACTTGCCATGTAAAAAGAGGCAGGAATAATATAGCAAGGGCATGGCGCCATGAGGTAGCTTCCCATGTCGCGGTTGATCTTCCTCTCCGTCGTGTTTAA
>NC_051415.1:20476356-20476612 GCF_015228065.2 Penaeus monodon
CGCCTCCCTCCGTACACGACCCCGGCGCCTCTAAGCCTCGGCACCATCATTAATATCATTCCCAGCCGACGCGTCAGGTCGAGGGGCGCGCGGCGTACCTCAGGTCACACTGATAATGGCGCGTCTTTATTGGTTCACATTTCCTTCGCGTCACCTAAACGTGTTATTGATGCGTTGTGGTCACATTCTCATTTCTGCCGCGGGCCGGTTATCACGCCGACGGCCGCCCGGCTCTCTTCTTTATGGCTCGATCGAT
>NC_051415.1:20476632-20477004 GCF_015228065.2 Penaeus monodon
TTTATTGTTTTCCAAACTAATGGTATTTAAGGAATAGTGTTCGTCGCCGGATCATGGCGTCGGGGCGAATTCCGTTCCGTTTTGGTTGCCTCGATACTCGTTTCAGCCATTTGCATGCGGGAAGTACGCAGATATAGCACGTATAGAACGACAGATAGAATAAACAGGCAGACGGACGGGTATATAAATAGATATACAGGAAGATAAATGCAGACAACTGAAAATGTGTGAAGACGCAGATTGGTAGAGAAATATATGGACAGACAGACTGATTATTAAATAAATATGCAGTATATTGACGTACTATTCTTCTGTAGCGGATCATGTGTTAATTGAACATGAAATGATATCTATAGAGAGGAAAGCAGGTAG
>NC_051415.1:20477210-20477874 GCF_015228065.2 Penaeus monodon
TTAATCACTAACATATTACAGGTCGCAGTGTTTCAGTGTTAGTATTGCACGAGTCTATCTTTATAATTTCACATGCAAGTGAGGTTGCAAAAGCTGTATCTCATTTGCTTATTTACAATTTCAAATTCAGACTTTCGCGAATTATCGACATTTGCAGCGAATCTAAGCACGCAAATACACATAGGCTTATTCGTTCTCGACGGATTTCAACGAGCTTGCAATCACGTGCACCCTGAAAAGCGTGCAACATTAAGCACTAAGCTTGTTTGTCAATCACTGATTCTTTGGCAGCACGGATTATCTCGCCAAAACGGATTCCAGATTGTGAAGCAAGTTTTGGTTGCCTTTTTTTCCGGTTGGGTCTGAACATTGCATGCAACCATAAACGCGGGGATACATCACGTGTTAATGTTTACCTGCTGAAACGATCAATCCTGTTCTATTGTGTTGCGTGATTTATCCTAGTTTTCTTTATGAACATTTTTTATCTTTGATGTTGGGTCGTGTATGATCAGTGGTTGGATATATAGGGCATACTTACATGTATATATGATCACAAATGTTGGGTATATGTACGTACAGATATGTACATGAACTCATAGGTTTGATATATCATGTGTACTGTACACTAATACGTTGCTTACGAACTTAATGTTTGGGTATA
>NC_051415.1:20478080-20478371 GCF_015228065.2 Penaeus monodon
TGGTCGGTCAATTATACATAAATATGTAATATATAACGCAGTGAGTGTATCATTTCGCTATTCAAAATTTGGCACATACGTTTTTATTGTTTATACATTTTCAATTTATCAACATATCAACACAGATCTTATTTGCTCATAATTACTGTGCTCGTGTGTGTGTGTTTGTATTTGAGTCTGATTAACATACCTACTAAGGATTCAAAGACGCAACGGCGTGTGGATAGAATGCTCATTCCGATTCATCTTTAAAAAATAATTTGCTTTTAGATAGAAAGTAGGTATTGGTGG
>NC_051415.1:20478630-20478924 GCF_015228065.2 Penaeus monodon
TGAAATTTCTCAAAAGCACTTCTCTTTTCCTCCCTCTCTTTATCCCTTTTTCCTCCGTCTCCTTTCCACGTTTCCCTCTCCTCCCGATTCACCCTATCTTCCCTCCCTTATCCTCGCCCTTTATCCCTTAAAACCGAGTATTTTTTCCCTAAAACTAGACGGATAGAACGGATATAAGTGCGACATATATGAAATTGATTATTTTGTTGCTCGGACCCCCCTCTCCATAATCATGAATCATAACGTATAGCCTCGCAGCGCAATTTTTCAAGATCATCCTGAGGAGCGATTCGA
>NC_051415.1:20479382-20479594 GCF_015228065.2 Penaeus monodon
TCATATTCACATTCTTTACTCTCTGTTCCAACTCCCCTCAACATCTTCCCCTCTCAGGCTCTCTCGAGGGACCAGTTTTATAAATACTTAATCATCGTCGACAAATTTTTTATTTACTAAGATCTGTTCTGCCCATTTTTTGTAGTTCATTTAGCTCGCTGTCATTATTCTTGATCTTATTGATACAGTTTTCGTTAGTAGTTTATAATCAT
>NC_051415.1:20479866-20479930 GCF_015228065.2 Penaeus monodon
AAGAATTTCCCCTTTTACCCAAGGGGAATGTTTTACAATTACCGTGAGTGAAAGAGAAGACTAA
>NC_051415.1:20479984-20480373 GCF_015228065.2 Penaeus monodon
TCCAATGGTCAGTCTGCCCGCCTCTCTCGGCTCGTTTTGTGGCCGTGTTTCGTCTATGGAGGAGAGATGGGGGGGGGGGGTTAGAGGCGGTGGGGAGAGAGGGGAGGGGAGGAGGGGTGGGAGGGGAGAGTAGGGGAGGGAAGGAGGGGTGAGGGAAGGTAGTAGGAGGAGGGAGGGGGTAAAGGCGGTGGGGAGAAGGGGTGAGAGGGGAGAGAAGGGAGGGAATGGGGGGATGAGGGAGAGAGGGGGGAGGCGGTGGGGAAAGGGAAAAGGGATGGAGAGGGGGGAATGAGGGGAAGGAGAAGATGAGGAGAGGGAGGTAAGAGGGGCTTTATGAAGGAGTAAAGGGTGGGATGTAGGAGAAAGGGAAAAGGGAGAGGAAAGAGATA
>NC_051415.1:20482489-20482578 GCF_015228065.2 Penaeus monodon
GGACGAAAAATTGATTCATTCCAAAGCTTTCCCTCAAGGATAGGTTTTATATCGTGCTTTCCCCCTTTTTTAAAATAAAAACTTTGCTA
>NC_051415.1:20482890-20483007 GCF_015228065.2 Penaeus monodon
GGTTTGTGTGTGTGTTTTTTGGTAGAGGGAAAATTTTGGCTCTTATTTTTTTATTTTTTTATCTTTCATATAACTGTCTTTCTAATCTGCGTCGATCTTCTTAAAATTTCTTTCTGC
>NC_051415.1:20483282-20483417 GCF_015228065.2 Penaeus monodon
ATGTACTGTGTCTGAGGGTATTTCATGAAAAAAAAAGGATGTTTAAATGGCGGATTATCCCTTAAAGCGGCGCTCCGGGGAAAAAGGGGTTTGGGCATTGCTCAGCTCAAAAAATAGGGTCAGCAAAGGAAAAAA
>NC_051415.1:20483519-20483626 GCF_015228065.2 Penaeus monodon
AAGACTTCCATGAAAAAAGAGGCAGGAATAAATAGAAAGGGCATGGCGCCATGAGGTGCTTCCCATGTCGCGGTTGATTTCCTCCGTTGTTTAAAGAGAGAGGATCG
>NC_051415.1:20483667-20485805 GCF_015228065.2 Penaeus monodon
GTAGAAGAAAAAAGGGAGAGAGTAAAAACGAGGAGGGGGGGGAGGGGGGAAGGGTAGGAGGGAGGAAAATTTTTTCGAAAGGGGTTTCAAACACATGTTTAGTCTGTTATGTGTGTTAGCGTGTGAATGGGGTTTGCATGTGCGTTTTTGCTCGCGTGTTTTGTGGGCAGTTTTTGTATGAATGCCCTTTTTGTACTCCTATGTATAAATATGTGCGTATTTTCTTGGTACATGACGCACGCATGTTACCCATCTGTACATTTCCAGTGCATGCTGGCCAATGACCCCTCCCTCCGTACACGCCCCGGCGCCTCTAAGCCTCAGCCCCATTTTAAATCATTCCCACCCGACGCGTCGGGGCGAGGGGCGCGCGGCGTACTCAGGTCCACGAAAAGGGCGCGTCTTTTTTGGTTCCATTTCTTCGCTCACCTAACGTGTTATTGATGCGCTGGGTCCATTCTCTTTTCTGCGGGGGCCCGGTTTCAGCCGACGCCGCCCGGCTCCTTCTTTATGGCTCGATCGACCCGCCGCCGCCCCGCCCCTTTTGTTTTCCAAACAAGGTTTTTAAAGGGAAATAGTGTTCGTCGCGGATCATGGCGTGGGGGCAAAATTCCCTTTCCTTTTTGGGTTTGTCGTACTCGTTTCAGCCTTTTGCATGCGGGAAGTACGCAGATTACCCCGTATAGAACGACAGATAGAATAAACGGCAAGGACGGGTATATAAATAGAATCGGGAAAGAAAAAATGCGACAACTAAAAATTTGGTGAAGACGAAATTGGTAGAGAAAATAGGACGACAGACTGATTTTTAAAAATAATATAAGTATTTACGTACATTCTTCTTAGCCGATCATGTGTTTTGAAATAAAAATGATTCTATAGAGGGGAAAAAGGTAGATGGGGTAAAACAACATCATACATTAAAAAAGCATACAAAAACATACAAACATAAAAAATAATCATCAGTAACATACAACTTTCATGCATGCAGGGATACTCGTACGTATCAGATAGGTGATACTGAAAAGATATAAAAATATTAACCCAAACATAGTACAGGTCGCGTGTTTCGGGTTAGTTTTGCACGAGTCTATTTTTATAATTTACATGCAAGTGGGGTTTGCAAAGCTGTACTCTTTGTTTTATTTAAAAATTCCCAAATTCAGACTTTCGCAAATTACGCCTTTTGGGCCGACAAAGGCAAATACAATAGGTTTTTGTTCTCGACGGTTTCAACGAGCTTGCAATCACGTGCATCCAAAAAAGCGTGAACTTAAGCACTAAGTTTGTTTTAAATCATTTGATTTTTTGGGCGCACGGTTTATTCGCCAAAACGGATTCCAGATTGTAAAGAAATTTTGGTTGCCTTTTTTCCGGTTGGTTTGAAATTGCATGAAACCAAAAAAGCGGGGATACATCACGTGTAATTTTTAAACCGTGAACGATAAACCCTGTTTATTGTTTGCGTATTTATCCTGTTTTTTTTAAAACTTTTTTATCTTTAGTTGGGTGGTATGATCGGGGTTGGTATATGGGCATACTTACATGTATAATGACACAAAGTTTTTTTTTTTTGGGGGGGTATTACGACAGATATGACATGAACTCATGGTTTTTATATATCATGTTACTGTACACTATACGTTTTTTTCAATTCATGTTTGGGGGATAATATACCGCATATTCCACCATACGAAACCCCTGTTTGCGTTACTACTATATCAAAACTGGGAACACCATTAATCCATGTGCTAACGTAATGCATGCATTTTAAAGCAAAAAAGTTGGGGATACTAACAAAAGGCACGAAAAAATTAATAGATATAAAATTTAAAACTGCATACGTATATAAACAAATTGGTCGGCAATTATACATAAAAAATGTAATATATAAAACCCTGAGGCATATTTGCTATTCAAAAAATTTTGGGACATACGTTTTTATTTTTTATACATTTTTTTTTTGAATATCAAAACAGATTTATTTTCTATAATTTCTGTGCCGGTGTTGTGTTGTATTGGTTGATTAACATACCCACTAAGGATTTCCCAAAACGTAACGGGTTTGGGGGGTAAAAGTCATTTCCCATTCACTTTTAAAAAAAATTTTCTTTTAGATAGAAAGTAGGTATTGGGGG
>NC_051415.1:20486029-20486331 GCF_015228065.2 Penaeus monodon
GGGGGAAGGAAGGGGGGGAAAGGGTGAATTTCTCAAAAACATTCTCTTTTTTCCCCCCTCTCTTTATCCCTTTTCCTCGTTCCTTTTCCCGTTCCCTCTCCTCCCCATTCGCCTATTTCCCCCCCTTATCCTCGCCCTTTTTCCCCTTAAAACCCAGTATTTTTTCCTAAACTAGACGGATAGAAAGGAATAAGTGCGACAATTTTAAATTTATTTTTTTGTTGCCGGACCCCCCTCTCCCTAATAGAAACATAAAATTAGCCCCGCAGCGCAAATTTTTCAGATATCCTGAGGAGCATTCG
>NC_051415.1:20486384-20487125 GCF_015228065.2 Penaeus monodon
TGTGGCTATCCCCTTAATTCTCTCTACCCTTTGCTTCCCTTCTCCCCCCTCTCGCTTTCCCTTTCCCTCCCCATCCCCTTTCTCCTATCTTTTCCTCTTCCCCTCCTTCCCCCCCCCTTCCTCCTCCTCTCTTTTCCCTTTTACTTCTCCTTGTCTCTTTTCCCCCTCCATTGTCCTCCTCTTTTCCCTTTTCCCCTTTCTATTCCTTCGTCCCCCCTTTCTTCCCCCCCTTTCCTCCCCCCCTTCCTCGTCCTCTCCCCACTTCCCCCCCTTCCCCTTCCTCCTCCCTAGACCTTTTCCTTTTTTTATCCTCTCCCCTCCCCCCCATTCTTTCCTCCTTCCCCCCCTTTTCCCATTATCTCTTCCCCTTTCCCCTTTTCCTTTTCTCTCTTATCCCTCCTTCTTCCCCCCTTTTTTTCCCTCTCCTTTTTATATTTTAATTCTTTACTCTCTATTCCCAATCCCCCCAACCTTCCCCTCTCAGGGTCTCCGAGGGACCCCGTTTATAAAAACTTAATCATCGCGACAAATTTTTTATTACTAAGATCTGTTCTGCCCCTTTTTTTTTGTTCATTTGTCGCTGTCTTATTTTGATCTTATTTATACAGTTTTTTGTTAGTGTTTTTTAATCATTGGGGTGATATTACCGTTTTTTAATATGATATGATTTTGTTTGTAATAAAAAAGCAAAAGGGGGGTATTTATGTGATAAAAGATAGTGAGATTTTCGAGAAGAAGAAT
>NC_051415.1:20488797-20488965 GCF_015228065.2 Penaeus monodon
ATGTTTGGCCGCGTGTGCGTGGACGGTCTCGGCCAAAGTACTTAATTCTGTCGGTAGAACTATGGGTTATATAAAGGCTATAAAAGAGAAGAACGTTGTTTTTACGATTCATTATAAGATGTGAATTAGTGGTTTGCATATGAATGGGTGACGGATTAGTAGCGATTT
>NC_051415.1:20489283-20489384 GCF_015228065.2 Penaeus monodon
TTCCTTTGCAGACGATGTTGTTAAAGGAGATTATTGCAGTGGCTCATTGTTAAAGGGGTCTATTGCAAAACTTTCTTGTTAAAAGGAGGTTGACGTAAATA
>NC_051415.1:20489516-20489887 GCF_015228065.2 Penaeus monodon
AACAGAGGAACAGAGGGGAGGTGGGTCGGCCATTGGGATAAAAAAGAAAGGTGTTCATAAAAACGGTTTGTGTAAAGGGTAGCTAGTGGAAAGGGTGCTATTAATGGGGGCCTATTGGAATGGGTGTTTTGAAGGAGGATCGACACAAATGACGCTGTTACGCAAGTGCTGTTGCAGAGGTGTGCTGTTACAATGGGTGCGCGCTTGCAGGAGTGTTGCACAGGCGGCGATCAAAGGAGAGAGAACGTGCAGAGAACTAATAAAATGGGGTTCTGCAACAAGGGCAAACCCATGCAACGCTAGTAAGCCCGTTGCTAAGAGGTGACTGTTGAAACATGCGCATTTGTTGGGACATGCAAGGAGATGCAGGC
>NC_051415.1:20489922-20490113 GCF_015228065.2 Penaeus monodon
TAAAGCGCATTTTCCTTGCAAAAGAGACTAAAAAAAAATAAGAGGAGGTGGCAGAAGAGGAATGAAAGATAATAAAAGGAATGAGAGGATATGGATAACGGTGGAAATGGTAAGAAGGGAAAAAAAAAATGATTGATGCCTAAAGAAAGATGACAAAGAAGAATACAGGTGTGCGCAAGGGAGAAGCGAAT
>NC_051415.1:20493170-20493440 GCF_015228065.2 Penaeus monodon
GCAGAGGCGCTCCTCGTTGCGAAGGGCGGTGGCTTCGTCCGGCGGGGCTCGCGGAGGGAACCGGTGCAGCAGCAGGCCATAAATCCCTCAAGATTACTGGTTTTGCTCCCAGAGGCACAGTGGGAGGTGCTGGCCTGATGTATGGGACACCCGTAGATAACTGGATAAACTTGGGGAACCACGAAGAAAGGGGTGATAGGAAGTTTATATACGGGTTGCCGCAGCGGGAGATGCTGGACGAGCTGGTGACAGGGGCACGTGAAGACACAG
>NC_051415.1:20493979-20494171 GCF_015228065.2 Penaeus monodon
CTTGGCGGATGAGGGAGAGAAATCGGCGAGGAGAGAGAGCGGTTGGTAAGCGAGATTTTAGCCTTTAATTGAATGCCAAAGGAATTTCCTCACTGAAATATACATTTCTTTTTCGTACTTCTATCTAGGAAGATCTATTTGCGGTATGAAAATAAACGTTGTAAGTGCCACGCTCATGAAAACACTAAATAG
>NC_051415.1:20494209-20494352 GCF_015228065.2 Penaeus monodon
AAGCAAATAACCAAATAGATAAACACACAAATAAGTAGATAAATTATTAAGGTTGTCATTTGCACAAAAAAATGCTTTAGAATATTTTACATGTGCACAACCACGCCTAATTACACGGATATAAGCAAAATTTTTAAAAACTT
>NC_051415.1:20494568-20494639 GCF_015228065.2 Penaeus monodon
GCGTTTCATTGGCAAATCTTCATCAGAAATTTGTATAATAAAGAGTATTAACCATGTCTTGCGTTAAATAA
>NC_051415.1:20494998-20495198 GCF_015228065.2 Penaeus monodon
AGAGAGGGACTATCCGCCACCTCCATTATGAATCCCCAAGTCCGTCACGAGCCCGCAGTTCCTACGATTAGACTGAATCAATACGCTAAAGGCAATTTTACCCTCGCTGATTTATCCCACGGCAAGGTAAACGTTTCCTTAGACATCGCCTAATCCAAATATCCATCTGAGTATAATTTCATTTTCAGTTTGCGAGCAGT
>NC_051415.1:20495235-20495404 GCF_015228065.2 Penaeus monodon
TTTTTGGTCTCTTTTTCCCTCGCTCTCTAACGGAATTGGTAGGGTTCGTGCATCAGCCATTTTGCAAATGTTAATCTTTTTTTAGTTCTGAAGTATATGAACACCGAAGAAAAAGAAAAAGAGTAATGAAGTGAAAAGAGTACTCATATTATAGGCATTTTTGAATTAT
>NC_051415.1:20496632-20496804 GCF_015228065.2 Penaeus monodon
GGTTTAAATCTCCTTGAGTTTAAATCTCCCCTGTGACATTATTAAGAATTCCGAAAGTCAGACAAAAAGCAGCATCTCCCTGAGCAATAGACAGAAAAACAGACGAGGTACTTGTCTCCCTGAATAAAATTTCTCAAGGAAGGAGCAGCAGCGGGAACTCTTGCTTGGATTC
>NC_051415.1:20497299-20497485 GCF_015228065.2 Penaeus monodon
ATTGGAATTTCGTATTGACAAAGCTTTACTGCGTAATACCTTGACTTAACAAAATGCTTAAAGGAAACAAGACTGACATCGCTTTCTTTCTGAAATGCAATGATATTAAGAGCATAATAATATTTGTCGTAATATGTATACATATAGAGGACGATCATTAAAGTGATGGATAATATTGTGTACATC
>NC_051415.1:20497532-20497754 GCF_015228065.2 Penaeus monodon
CGTAATCATAACAGATGCATTGTTTATGATGATACTAATGATGAAAAGACCTGTGATAACGATGATGAAATTACTTGAGCTGATTTCGATGACTAATAAAACTATTAGTTAAATTTTAGTAATGATAATACTAATAGTTTTTTGTTGGTAATACTTTAAAGTTATCATCATAATGCATTATCGTTGACACCCTTTCAATCAGATTTGTCATTCTTTACACTT
>NC_051415.1:20497814-20498009 GCF_015228065.2 Penaeus monodon
ACGAATGCTCATTTCCCAGATGTTGATTCGTGTAAAGCATATACTGATTCAATGATATTTCATATGCAAGGTATACATGATGTGTATAATAAAGAAGTGACAAGATCTTTTCTCAAAATAGTTTAATGATAAAGGAAAGGCAGAAAGAAAATGTAAATTTGACTTCACAGTAGTAAATAACAAGTAGAAACAAAT
>NC_051415.1:20498092-20498622 GCF_015228065.2 Penaeus monodon
AGCTCAGAAACACGTACACAAAGTCTCACACACACACCCCGAGAATTCTCAAACGTCTCTCCAGTAAATCAACAAGGCTAGGACAGGTCTCCCCCCCCCCAATCTCCTCTTCCCCTCCTCTCTCACAGCCGTTCACCCCCCCATCCCCAATACCCAACCCCCCTCTACCTTCCCCTCCCTCCCTCTACCCCCCCCCTTTCCTCCTAATCCTCCGGAGTACTTCATTACCCCCCTCCCCCCCTACTCCCATTTCGCCTCCCTCCCCCTTACTCCTTAATCTCCCATCCTCCCCACCCACCCCCCATCCCTGCAGAACTTCCTCCCCCCCCACCCCCGATTTACCCTCCCTCCCCATCCCATCCCTTCCATAACCCCCTCCCCCCGAGAGAAGAGTCTGGACCAAGGAAGCGATGACGGAAGAACACGAGATTTATTGCAGGTTGCACGTTGTTGCGGCGCAGCCTATAGAACAGCCGCTGTCACGAAAAAGCCGGGTTTCCCTTCGGTTTTCCCTCCGGCAGCTGTTTTTG
>NC_051415.1:20500220-20500461 GCF_015228065.2 Penaeus monodon
ATATAAACATGGCAAGCACAGCCGCACAGACAGCACGCAGACTACACCCGTAAATCTAACACTCGCCTAACACCGGGCAGCACAAATGAACACGCCCAGATATATCAGCCCCGATCGCCGACCTGTAATTGGCTGGTCATCACGAAATCAGCCTCGCATGCTATGTTTATCCGGGATTGGGTGCGCGCGATTTACGCTAAGCATCGTTGATCACGAGCGAGTTATTCTTGGCAGAGTATGT
>NC_051415.1:20501889-20502612 GCF_015228065.2 Penaeus monodon
GAATCACTCATAGCAAGTAGATAGAAGAATCGACGGACAACGAAAAATCCGAGCCCGCTTTCGGACGCACGCATCTTCGAGGCAATTCGGCGCTGGACACGATTTCTAAGAATGATCCTTGCTTAAGCGCTGTGTACTTTGCATAACCCAAGAATCTATACTTATTCCATTAGGAGGAGGGTTGACCCATGGACATCATTTCCAGGTCATTTTGTTCAACATATGCTATATCTAGCTTGATTTGATAAATTTACTGCCGTGCGAACCATAATGTGACTCGGTTAAATTTTTGTTGTGACATTACCCGTCATCTCCGCAGATTTATCCATATAAGGGAGAGTGTCACTTCAGGCCCTTTATAAGTCATTATATTCTGCCATTCTTCAGTCCTATCATTTATTATATATATAGTATGCGGTATATCGTATATACAAAAAAAGTTAATATGTGTATGTTTGTTTGCTTGTGTATATGTACGTATTCCGCAATGTACGAGTTTGTTTACCCTTTTTAATCTAGAAATAAAAAGCTTTATACTTAGCAGTTCTAAATTCCATGTATACAAACTGACATTAAACTTTTACACAGCCGTGAAGAGAGAACATTCCATTTTTTATAAACTGTCGGCCGTGCTCAAAAAAGCCATTTAGTTCTTTAGACCCCAACCGGTCCCAAACTCCTCTGTTAACACATTGCAGTAATTAGCTCTATAACCCGTGTTTC
>NC_051415.1:20502649-20502823 GCF_015228065.2 Penaeus monodon
GTCCTGAAGTTGAATTCGATCAGTCTTTGTTTACACCTGTGACGTTGAATGGGTGTTTGTTTCATATAAAGTGTTACTGCCATTTAGAAGTACAAATAGTTATTATACTCTGTGAAGTTGGATATTTCACAAGTTAAAAAGCGGTCAGTGAGGCGGTGACTATGTTCCAGAAAC
>NC_051415.1:20503150-20503393 GCF_015228065.2 Penaeus monodon
TCACAGTATCCACTTAACAATATCAATAAACCGGACTGTTTATAACCGCATTGAATGTTTTTAGGAGCTGGTTAATTTGGATGTTTGCTTTTATTGTTGCAGATTTCGCCACTGCAGTTGCTCTGGTGACACTTAACGAGAATCATCTTTATCATATGCAAATTCGCTCGGACGCAACAGAACAGCGTGTCCTGTATTTTTGCGTTGATTTGTTGCGGGTTGAAATGCAGTGGCGGCAGTATC
>NC_051415.1:20503611-20504441 GCF_015228065.2 Penaeus monodon
ACTAAAGAAACCAGCAGCAACCATTACGGAATAAACGGCCAATACAAATCGAAAGAATAAACACCACCCTTTCCCCCTCTCTTCTCGACACACCCATAAAGAACCCCCGGCGAACGCGGCATTGTAAACACGAGGCCGCGTCTCGTAGCAGCACCTGAGCGCGGATCCACGGCCGTTTTGGCAGCCCCGAGCTCCGCCAATGGCCTCTCGACGTCGCCGCTTGCGTAAACAAACGTCGCCTCCCTTTTGCGAGAATATTTTGATCCGCCATATCACGTAAAGTAACTTTTCCCACTCGAAGTTTTATGTCCGGCGGAAAGTTCTCGAATTATGAACGGCCATGTTTCCCGGAATTCCCGTCATCTTGAGCTTTCCCACAAAGTCGCGGGTTGGGTTGCGTGGCGGCGCTGTCCTGCTTATGCCCTTGTGGAGCGCGATATTCGTCGGTGCGCTGCGCAGTTCCGTGCTGGCGGTTTGATTTATTAAATTTCTCTTTATATATATATATTTTTTTTTCTTTGTTTTCTTTCTTGCAATCACGTTTAAAATTGAATTAATGCATGTTTGAATATGCCACTCATCTTTTTCTTTTTCACTTTTGGAATGAAAACAATAAGTTATTCTTGAACGAAATAAAAGATCAAGAGAATATATCTTCATTTCAAAAACGGTTTTAATTCACTAAAACGATAAAAAATCAAGTTAATTAAGCACGATATAATAGCAAGTTTAATCGGCTCTCCAACCTTATGACATTTGATGTTAGGGGGTCAGCTGTTCAGCAAACATTTTCCCCTTGTGAATTATGTTCAGACTTCCAGTGCGAGAAT
>NC_051415.1:20504573-20505549 GCF_015228065.2 Penaeus monodon
ACACACAGTGCAGCGACAAGGGCAGCGGCGGAGACAGAAAAAAGGCCAGAGGCGGACCGCGCCGGCGGACGATGCGCTCAGTATGCGGCAAGCGGCCATTCCGGCATTAGCGGGTCTCAAAGTTTGGCGGTGGTCAATCCTTGAGGTCGACTCCCCTCCTTTTCTCTTCTGTCCCCTTCTTCTCTCTTCTTTGCTCCTTCTACTCCTGACCCCTCTTCTAATTTCCCTTTCCTTACTACTTCTCTTGTCCACTTCTCTTTCTTTCTCCTTTCTTCGTTCTTCTGTTCCTTATTCTCTTCCTCCTTCCCATCCTTTCTCTGCCTATCCCCCTACCTTCATCTCTTCTTCCACGTATTCTTCCTCCCTTCTCCCCCTCTCCCCCCTCCTTTTCCTCTTTTTCCCTTTTGCCTCCTCATCCTCAACCTCAGCTCTCCCTCCCTCCCTTGTCTCCCTCCCTCTCTCCCTCCCTCCCCTTTTCACCCCTGTCAACCCCTTCTCCCCCATACATAAAAAACCCCTTTGCTAAACTTTCGGTCTGGGAGAGGTTGTGCTGGACATAGCACTGGACAGAAACATGTTAAATTGTGCATCACTAATCAAGGCGGGGCAGCCTGCAACGTGTCAAGAACGTTTTCAAACGTGTGGGCCATCTCAAACGTTGGACTTGGGAGTTGACTTTGAAAGGTCCTTAACACGCACGCAAAAACGTTTGATTGCGAGCTATAAATGTCGGATGTATGTCTTCGTGTCCTTTATATATTTTGATTTATGTCTTGTTGCATTTTTTATATATAATAAGGGAAGATATTTTAGACTTTTTCTGTGTAAGTCTAGGAAAGAAAACAGGGAAGATTTCCGCTTTCTATTAATGGGCCATTAACAGGAGCTGAACGCAAGGCTGGAATGAGTACAATCGACAAAACAATGTTAATTACTAATTATTCTTTCCGGGGCTTGATTGGTTCTGCCCTCCCTT
>NC_051415.1:20505779-20506028 GCF_015228065.2 Penaeus monodon
TAAACCTTGAGACTAAGAAATCTGCGGCCAATAAAATCCCCCGGGAGAAATGGACCGTTCGCTACGACTGACTTGAGTGCAGACAACGGCGTGGCAGAACAAAGGTCTCGCGTTCTGTTATGAGACACTTGATTGCACACGCATGCCTTCGCGGAGTGAAATCTTCTGCAGATAATATTCTGTTTATTTTTGTATGGATTTTTTTTTTTTGGGGGGGAGGGGAGTTACCACACCATACGTGGTGCTTCA
>NC_051415.1:20506540-20506842 GCF_015228065.2 Penaeus monodon
AACTACCAGCTCGACGAAATAAAAAAGGAAGCTGAAGTATTTGATTCATTATAGCGACGCGGCAATACGACGCCGGCCAGCACTGGCTGCTCACACCGCGGTCAGTGCGGCCGCCATCCGCGTGGGAATGCGTTTGTGCCGCCGCTGACCGCCTGCGACCAGCGCGGGGAGGGAGATGTACTCAGGTGCAGTGGGGCCGTCGGGGGGCTGGGTGGGGGGGGCGGCTGGGGGCAAGGAAGGTGCCACGTCTTGGCGGCTTATGGTCTGGCCTTTTTTGTCATCCCGTTTTATCGCTTTTAATG
>NC_051415.1:20507027-20507296 GCF_015228065.2 Penaeus monodon
CCCCTTTCTCTTCCGTCTTTCTCCTTTTCAGTACCTCTTCCACATCTCCTCTTCCACTTCTCTTTTCTTCTATTTCCCCCCTCCCATTTTCCTGGATTCCCTTTCCCTTCCATACTTATTGTTTTACATCATTTTCTTCGTGCACATGTCTGTGTGCGTATGTATGTATGAATCAGAGACAACGTGAATGAATGGTGAACTTAGTCAAATGGTTCGACGTCAGCGAAAAGGCATGTATTTCTGAAATCGAAAGGAAGTCATATTCTTAC
>NC_051415.1:20507961-20508115 GCF_015228065.2 Penaeus monodon
GAATTATTATAGTAAACTTAATATCATATAAATCAAGGAAACTATGAATAAGGTAAATTTATGAAATACTCTTAAATCGAAAATAACTTTTTCCAAGGAGTGTTATGTAAATTGACAAGAAACAGCATAGGAATATATAAAATATACAGAATAT
>NC_051415.1:20508252-20508483 GCF_015228065.2 Penaeus monodon
GCATTATGGTTAAGTATAATTATCAGATGATTATAATACTAAAGATGGTGTTGTTAACTGATAATCATTATTGTAAGAATAAAAATAATGACATTAATGACAATAAAGATATCAATCAATAAATGCAAAAAGTCACGGCTAGCGAGTTCAAAACAAGTCAAGATACATCGAGCTAAAACAAGCTTAGTCAAGATAAATCTAGCTAAAGCTAACTGAATCAGCGAAATCAAT
>NC_051415.1:20508529-20508721 GCF_015228065.2 Penaeus monodon
AAAAAATAGACTCGCATCCTCAGTCGAAGCGAGATGTCTTGACAAAAGAGCACAAGGGACGTTCTCGTTTCGCGCGTCTGTCTCAGAGGCAAACAGAATCACGTATTCATAAAGCGTTTCCATCTCTTTCTTTCTGTCTCCTTGCTTCTTAACTTAGTGTTTGTCTGCTGTGTCCATATTTGAATATATGCT
>NC_051415.1:20508748-20508846 GCF_015228065.2 Penaeus monodon
CTTATTATGTTAATCAGTCTGGCTGTTCTCTTTCTTTCTTCTCTCTCAAACTCATCTTATCTTTGACTTCTATTATGTCTGTCTGTCCTTTTGTCTTT
>NC_051415.1:20508939-20509075 GCF_015228065.2 Penaeus monodon
TTCGATGACTGACGAATTTGAGAGGAAGAAGAAAAAGAAAAGATTAGGAACTTAGATATCCCATTAAGAGTCAGAAAGCCTTGCAGCTTACCGAGATGGTGTAAAAGCCAAATCTTCAAAGGAGCATCTATGCTAG
>NC_051415.1:20509114-20509265 GCF_015228065.2 Penaeus monodon
CTTTTGCCTATCCTCCCCACCTCTCCCTTCCCTCTTCCCCCCTCCTCTCATCTCTCCTCCTCCCTCCCATAGCCCCTTCTTCTTTCCCCCTCTTTCTCCTACGTGTCTCCCGGGGCGCCACGAGCACACGAGCCGTGGCCGGGAGGCGCTC
>NC_051415.1:20509852-20510144 GCF_015228065.2 Penaeus monodon
GAACCCCTCACTTAAACACTAATATCACTGAGAACACCCTACGGCTCTTCGTTGATACGGCTTTGAGACGCAACTGCTCATGTAATATCATACTTGAGTCCATTACAAGCAAGCAGTCCGTCACAAACACGCTTGATAGATGGCCTTGATAATCTTGCAATCGCCGAGGGTGATGCAACGCACTTCCTATTCCCAGCGGAGTATGAGAATAATATATCATGATAAGAGTATGAGAAATGTTGTATATTGCTGTTGATTATTTTTCTCCCACTCGTATTTCACTCCTCGTTCA
>NC_051415.1:20513873-20513955 GCF_015228065.2 Penaeus monodon
GCAGCAAGATGGTTGAATAAAAGAGTGATGATGAAAAGAGAAAAAAACTCTCTCTTTTCCTCTCTACTCCTCTATCTCCCCT